>NC_043707.1:28911617-28937134 GCF_006229205.1 Suricata suricatta
GCCATCTCTCTAGGTAAAGTGCGGAAAATGCTTGATGACCGGTACTTTCACATGGCCCGCTGGGTGGTAGATGATACCTAGCACAGAAGCATCGGGTGTCACCAGATCTCCAGCACCCTCTCGGATGATGTCCTTCAGCACGCCCCGGTCCCCGGAAATGTCCAGCATCCTCCGACTTAACCTCTGGTACAGAGACTTGCAGGGAGAAACACAAGACCTCAAAGTCCCTCCTGCACGCCGACTCCGGCACCCCCTGCCCATGGTTCCCCAGAGCCCAGCCTCTCACCTGGCCGGAAGCGTTGTCCCCTTGCAGGGCTCCCGGGTTCCACGCGCTGTCCCCCATTGCCACGTGGCCGTGCCCGTGCCGGCGCACACGAACCCTCAGCCCCTAGATCTCCACCTGGCGGTGGCCCAACCACCCCTTTATAACCTGGCCGCCCGCTCCCGCCTCCGGTAGCGTTCCGGTGCCGCGAGGAGGCGCTCGACGCTTCTCACCAACCGCTGCCAACCGCCTTCCGGTGGTGCCTGGTGGACCACGTGAGGCGACGTGCAGCGTGTAATGGGACAGTCGATGGGGAGGTGCGGAGTCTGTTGGGGCACTTGGCGCGAACACGCGCGGCGAGGGGCGGGGGCGGGGGCGGGGGGGTGTAGCCGGGCAGGTGAGAGCATGCGCAGAGCTCACAGGGCACGTGACTGGGACGCCCGGAGCGGAAGCGTGCGGAGCCTGCCTGGGAGACTGGGCAGTGCGGCGCCCGTGTAGACGGAGCGCTCGGTGGGGAGACGTGGATCGGGAGGAGGCAAGACAGGGCGTGTGGGGGGCGCATGGAACGACGCAGGAAGTGGGCCACGCGGGTGGTCGGGACTGGCAGTGGGCTCGGGACTTGGGGGTGGGGGTGGGTTGTGGTGGGACGCAAGGCGGGAGCAAGCTGGGGACGACAGGGTTCCAGAAACCGCCTGCTGCTGGGAGTGTCCGTCCTCACAGGGGTGGGTTACCGCCACTCTTCACTTGGCCTCGTACTTTCCGTGCTGGAGAATTGGAGACGCAGACAGGCCGTTAAAGTCAAACTGCCCCGTTCGTGAGAGAACAAGGCAACGTTGTCCTTCACGTTGCCGTCACTAAAGCCACAGACTCCACACCTACCCCCGGGGTGCAAAACAAGAATGACTCTAGATGCCACCCCCTTCCTCTGTTTCCCTGGGGCTTGCAGCTCTTGCCCACGCCAGGATTTGAGAGGTGGTCCCTCCTAACTGCACTCATCTTGCCTTGACAATTGAATTATTTTTTCAGCTTATATGTTTCCTAAAATGACCCACCCTAAACAAGCCCCCTTTTGTCCCACGTCTTGCTCCTGCTGCAGGTGGCCCCCTGCCTAGTCTTCCCGATTTTTCAAAAAGAGTTGTTGGGGGCCTGGGTGGCTCAGTTGGTTAAGCGTCGACTTCGGGTCAGGTCATGATCTCACAGTTTGTGGGATCCTCGTGTGGGCCTCTGTGGTGACAGCTTAGAGCCTGGAACCTGCTTCGGATTCTGTGTCCCCCTGTGTCTCTGCCCCTCCCCTGCTTGAGCTCTGTCTCTCTTTCTAAAAAATAATCATTAAAAAAAAGTTGCTGCAGAGCCTTTCTCAACTATTTTGTCTACACCTCCTTACCCTCCCTTTTTTCTTCAACCCACTTCAATACCACTTTCCCTGGCTTCATGCCACCTAGACTGCACTTAGTGCCAAATCCCTAAGATAGCCTTTTGTCTTCAGATTACTGGACTCTTGTCAGCATTTGATGAACTTGGTCCCTCTTTAAAGGCTTTCCCCCTTTCTTCTGTATTAGTTTCCTATCATTGTCACAATCAATTACAGAATTAGCTGTTTTGAGCAACAGGTATTTAAAATTTCATCTATTTATTGTAAGTTTTGTAGGTCAGAGTCACCAGCCAGTCTCACTGCACTAAAATCAAGGCCTCAGCCTTTAAAAAAAAAATTGTTTTAAATGTATGTTTATTTTTGAGAGAGAGCATGAGCAGGGGAGGGGCAGAGAGCGAGGGAGACACAGAATCTGAAGTAGGCTTCAGGCCCTGAGCTGGCAGCCCAGAACCCGACATAGGGCCTGACCTCACGAACCATGAGATCATGACCTGAGCCGAAGTAGGCCACTCAACTGACTGAACCACCCAGGTGCCCCAAGGCCTCAGCCTTAACAGGCTCTGGGGAAGAATCCAAAGCTCCTTCATGTTGGTAAACCTAGATCCTTGCAGCACTATACCTGAGGCCCCTACATCCTTGCTGGGTATCAGCCAGGGGGCTACATTTAGCTCATAGAGGCCCCTCTCTTGCCCTTGCTCATGCCCTTTCTATACATCGGAGTTAGCAAGAAGAGCATGCTGCATCTTCTTAGGGTTTGAATCCTCTTGCCTTCTCTTCTGTCTTCTTGATTCTTGCCTGAGAAAGTTCTCTAGTGTTCAGGGGTCAAATGGATCTGCTTCCTGGTCACATAGTCTCCTGATTTTCTTCCTATCTTATCTGGCTGTCTCTGCTCAGGCATCCTACTCTTCTTGACCCCTACACAGTGACAACCTCAGGGCCCTATCCTTGGATCCTTGTGCTTCCCTGTTCTTAAGTTTTTTGTTTTTGAGAGAGAGCGCGAGAGCGAGAGTGAGCAAGCAAGCTGGGAAGGGGTGGTGGGAGGAACAGAGGATCTGACAGAGGATCTGACTCAGGCTTCGTGAGGACAGCAGAGAGCCTGATGCGGGGCTTGAACTCACAAACTGTGAGATCATGACCTGAGCCGAAGGCAGATGCTTAACTGACTGAGCCACCCAGGTGCCCCAGCCTTTCTCAGTTCTAATCCCAGAGAGATCCCAGCCATTGCCACAAATTTAAGTATGTGATGTACTTAAACAGGTGTTATGTTCCCGGCCAGCCTAGAGCCTCCCCTGTGCACCAGGGCTCCAGGCCCCTGTGCCCAATTGCCTTTTTCAGTGGTTCTCAAAGTGTAGCCCCCAGACCAGCAGCGGTGTTGTCTGGAAACTTGTTAAAAATGCAAATTCTTGAGCCCATCCCCATGCTCCTGAATCAGAAACTCAGGCCAGAGCCTAGAAGTCTGTAGTTTCACATGCACCCTAGGTGATACTGTTGTTTGTGGAAGCCCGCAGACCACAGCTACTCAGTTAGTTGCTCCACCTGGATGTCCTCGGGCCTCTGACTCTAGATTTCCCTACCTACCATCTTCCCTTGACCTTTTCTGTATCCGTTTTCACGATCTATCCACTCAGGTGCTAAAGTTCCTTCGATCCATTGTCTACACAGAGGCCAGAGTGGTTTTTTTTTTAATTTTTAATGTTTGTTTATTGTTGAGAGACAGAGAGGAAGCATGAACATGGGAGAGGCAGAGAGAGGGAGACACAGAATCCAAAGCAGGCTCCAGGCTCTGAGCTGTCAGTACAGAGCCTGCCACGGGGCTCGAATTCACAAACCACAAGATCGTGACCTGAGCTGAAGTTGGACACTTAACCGACTGAGCCACTCAGACACCCCCAGAGTGATCTTTTAAAAAATATGTCAGATGATATTCCTTTGCCTTAGAATCCTCCCATAGCTCCTACTGCCCTTGAGATTCAGTCTAAACCTTTGCGCTACTCCGGGGATCTCCCTGCCACCCTTCTGACCTCCTCTCCTGGCCTTCCCTCTCGCTACGCTCCAGCTACTCAGGGGGCCTCTAGCGTATCCCCTAAATACCGAGCTCTTTCTGGCCTCGGAGCCTTTGCCACCCAGTGCCTGGTCAGCCCTCTTGTCGTCTCTCAGGTAGTTGGCATCTTTGTGCCCTTTGGGTCTCAACCATCCGTCCTCAAAGACTCTGTGCTGCCCCTTTCTAACGTGCCCCTCAAACAACCCGTTCCCTCCGGCCTTTTTTCCTCACCACACCGTTTCCTCGCTGCCTCGCATTAAATACGATGATGGTCCTACCCCACTCCTAATATGGTTATATCATAGATTTTGAAAGGAGCATAACCTCATCTATCTTGTTTCCTGATGTCTCCCTAGTGCTTAGCTTGCTGCTCGATACCTATCAAGTGCTCCATAAATGTTTGTTGAATTAATAAATCAAATCAGCTTTCTGCATGCCTGTGCCAGACCTGGGTCTTCCTTGTCCTGGAATAGAGGCCGCCCCTGCGGGCAGGCAGGGCTGCTTAGGTCTCTGGGGGTGGTTGTCTTGCTGGTCTAGAGCTCCTTGGTTCTTTCCTTAGTGTTTGTTTGTTTATGTTTATTTATTTATTTTGAGAGTGAGAATCCCAAGCAGGCTCTGCACTGAGCGCACACAGAGCCTGACTTGGGGCTCGACCTCATGAACCATGAGATCAGAATGTGAGCTGAAATCAGTAGTCGGACGTTCAACTGACTGAGCCACCCAGGTGCCCTCAAGTGCCTTGTTTCTTAACACTCCCAGAGACCCACTCTCATCTCTGTCTTTTTGAATCGATAATTTTTTACCACACTTCCATGATATGCATAGTGTGCTATGACTATAATATTTATTAAGCGTGTAAAGAAATGTCAATGGGGCACCTGGGTGGCTTGTCAGTTAAGTGTCTGACTCCCTGCATCAGGCTCTGTGCTGACAGCATGGAGTCTGCTTGGGATTCTCTCTCTTCCCCTCACTTTCTAGAAGCCCCTCCCCCATTTGCACGTGCATGCTCTCTCAAAATAAGTAAATAAGCTGTTTAAAAAAATTCACTGAACTTTTAAACATTTGAAAGGCTTTGTATAAAAAAGTTCGTAATTCAGTGGTATTGAGTAAACGAAGTAAGACATGAAAGACCATAACCTAGATAATTCTGTTTATTTGAAAGTCAAAACCAGGCTACATTAACCGATGATGACAGAAGTCAGGAGAGTGGCCGTCCTTGTGTGGGGGGGTCTGACTGGGGAGCACATAGCGTCTTCTGGGTGCTGGAAACATTCTGTATATTAATCTTGAGGGTGAGTAAACGTGTGAAATGCATACATTAGGTGTATCATTAAGATGTGTGTACTTTATAGAGATCTTGTCTGAGGAAGTGGAATAAATAAAAATATCTTCTAAAAACAAATTCACGCAGAATGGTGTGAAGGCATGAGTCCACCGTTCAGGTTCTGCAAGGTGTGGCTGGGGGGCTGCTCCTCTGTCTGTCCCCCGCCCCCCTTGCTTCCCCAGAGCGTGGCCAAGGTGAGCACCTGAATGTCGGAATTATCAATGGTGCGGGCTGAAAGGAGGCTGCCTCCTAGGTCTCGTGACGTGGCCCAGTTTCCACCTGATTCTGGGTGACCTTGAGGACACAGGGGGGGTTGCTGGGAAAGGGGCGGAGGAAAAGGGCAGAGACTAAGGGCGGAGCAGGCGGTCAGCTACAATCCCCACATCTCTTAGTGCCCCTGTCCATCCTGGGGAGAAGAGAAGGCTGGGCAGATCCAGAGAACATCTCAGGATTGTGAGAAAGCAGGTAGTTCACGGTGGGTGCTCTCCCTGGGTCTGCGGCCACCTTCTGCCTGGTGCCTCTTCTCTCTCAGTGCCGATCAGTTTGCAGTTTGCACAGGGAGCGGTACGAATTTAGGAGGCCGCCCTCCTAGGTCTCAGACTCTCCAGAAAGGTGTTGTTAAGACAGCTCTAGCATGACCTGGGGTGGGGGATGTGTCTATTGTAAATGCAGATTTCTGGGGCTCACTGAAAGCGTGTGAAGGGCTGACGCAGGAATTCAACAACTGTGCTTTCAGCAGTTGCTAGTTTGAGACCTGATCTGGAAGGTGGGAAGGACCTTTGCTTGTTTTTGCTGTCCAGTTCTGGGTCAGGACAGACACCTTCTGCGGCTGGAGGGCGCATTGTTGGTGTCACTCCAAATGACCCAGCAGATGGGCCCTTCTGTGTTTACCTCCAAATTGGGGTGAAAAATGTAGAATCCTATATCTTGGAGTGATGCCCCCCTCAATTAAGCCCTTTGTTTTAAAGATAGGAAATGGGCACCTGGGTGGCTCAGTCAGTTAAACGTCTGACTTCAGCTCAGGTTGTGATCTCACGATTTGTGGGTTTAAGCCTCCCATTGGGCTCTGTGCTGACAGCTTGGAGCCTGCTTCAGATTCTGTCTGTCTGTCTGTCTCTCTCTCAAAAATAAATAAAAAGAGAATAAAGATAGGAAACAGGCCCAAGGTCATAGGCATTGGGATTGGAATCCAGGACTGGAGCCCCTGAGGCGCTCTGATTTCCAGTGGCACTTGCCAGGGGTTGGGGACCCGGGGCCGAGGGAGCAGGCTTGAGAAAGCTGCTCTGTGCTCCAGCCGGCTCCGTGGATGGCGTGGCAGGCGACCGTGCCCGAGCTGGAGGACCGCCTTCAGTGCCCCATCTGCCTGGAGGTCTTCAAGGAGCCCCTGATGCTGCAGTGCGGCCACTCCTACTGCAAGGGCTGCCTCGTGTCCCTGTCCCGCCACCTGGACTCGGAGCTCCGCTGCCCAGTGTGCCGGCAGGAGGTGGACAGCAGCAGCTCCCCGCCCAACGTCTCCCTGGCGCGGGTGATTGAAGCCCTCCAGCTGCCCGGGGACACGGAAACCAAGGTCTGTGAGCACCACCGGAACCCACTCAGCCTCTTCTGTGAGAGGGACCAGGAGCTCATCTGCGGCCTCTGCGGCCTGCTGGGCTCCCACCAGCACCACCGCGTCACACCTGTCTCCACCGTCTACAGCCGGATGAAGGTGGGCTGCGAGGCTGCTGGAGGGAGGGGGGCAGGGGGGACGCACTCAGAGCCCAGCTCCTGCGCTCTCTGGCGCCCTTGCCTGGCACAGTAGGGTCCCAGGCAGGATGCCAGTGCCATGCAGCCTGGAGCAGCACTCGCAGAGCATGTTCTGAGCAGCTGCAGTCTCCGGGTGCTGGGCACAGCTGACCAGCATGACGGAGAGCCCCCTGTCCAGTGCCAGCCCCTTCCCCTGCTCCGTGTGTCCATGTAGCTCTCATCGCTTTTTGAGTGCTCCCCCAGACTACGCGTGAGGGGAAGCACTTTGTTTCCTTGGGTATGTTCATGCCTAGAGCCATGCCTAGCACATAGGAAAAGCTCAGAATGTATTTGTGGAAACAGTGGATTCCTGCTCTCGTGAACTTTGGCCTCAGATGTAGCACATCACCGTTTAAGATGAATAGTGATGATACCATCTGAGGTTAATATGCTGACCTAAGATTTATGAAGAATGGGGTTTCCATTGTATTTTACAAATGAGGAAACTGAGGCTCAGAGAAGCTAAGGGTCTTACCCAAGGTCATACAGCGTGTCAGCCGCAGAGCTAGGACTCACACTGTGGCCAGTCTTCTTTCCACTGCCAACAGATCAAATAAGGGCAGGAAGGATCCTTGGAAGTGGATTGTTACAGGGCACCTGGCACGGTGTTTGGGAGGAAGGGAGAATAAAGGTAAGGAGTGACAAAATACAGAGACGGGGGGGGGGGGGGGGGGGGGTGCGGAGACCATCAAGATATGAAGGCAGAAGGGTCTCCTGTCACTGTTCTGGGATTGCCTGGCTGAGCGGCCAGCATTTCTTTGCTCTTGGAACCCCGGAGACAAGTATGAGATGCGCACAGGGCCAGCCAGGCCATCCACCAGCCGTCATACCCACGGACATCTGCTCAGTGCTTAACGGGTGCTAGATGTTGTGCGAGAGCAAGAAGTTTGCCCTGTCCCGGGGAGCTCACAGTCTGGGAGTCTGACTGTGGTGGGTTAGGTGCTATTGTCAAGGTTAATTACAGGCAATGGTGAGACCACCTGGAATGTAGCTCCTGCGTGATCTCAGGTGGTCAGGGAGGTTCCCTGGAGGATGCGTACTGCTAAACCAAGACCTGAACCACAAGGAGGACATGGTTAGAAGGTGGGGGAAAGCATTCCATGTATAAAGGCAGTCCTGCAAATGATCAGGAGAGAGGTAAACAGGGGTCAGGTCTTACAATGGCTTATGTGGAATGTGAAGGGATCTGTAGTTTATTCAGAGGACCCTCATGGTGGTGGGGTCTCTGGAGGGTGTGAAGCAGAGTGGTGATGTGGTCCAAACACTGGTGGGGGCCGGGGGTAGTCTGGAGACTGAGGCCAGGGATAAAAGGTTAGGGGTAATTACATATGGGTGGTAATTGAAGCCACGGGAGTGGAGAAGACCCACCAGGAGAGTCTGCAGCATGATCGGGAGGACATGGACGGTGCCCCCAGAGGACCCCAGGGTTTAAAATTTGAGAGAGAACCCCACAAGGGACAGAAAGAATCAGCAGAGGGAACGGGAATACTGGCTGATGGCTTCAGGGCAGAGCATTTTCATGAGAACAAGACCACTTGTGTGAAATGCCTGCTGAGCATGGGAAAGAGTCTGTTAGGTTTAGCAGTAAGAATTGATTCTTTTGGCAAGAGTGGTTTCAGTGGGGTGTGGGAGGAGGGAGCCAGACTGCAGTGCAGTGAGCTCGAATCTGTGTTTTATTAGCCAGGAGAATAGGAGACACACAGGAGCTCACTCATCATTTCTGGCTTGGAGCCGGGGACAGCGTGGGCCCTGGTTTTGGATGTGGGCGTTTGTGATCCCAAGACTCTGCTGTGATGCAAGTCAGTTATGTTGCTTTATTGGATCCCTTTTACGCATGCCTATTTTCCTCCTATTGATTGAGATCTTGAGATTATTTATTTGTGTGTTTCTGTTTCCTCTCACTGTGACCCAGTTGACGGGAAAGAACTTTCCCATCTCTCTCTGCCTCAGGAGACTTACCACTGGATTTCCATTCTCGGGTTGCTGTGAGATCTTCTGATGCCTCCAGAGCAAGACTCTGTGTCCATTTACCCCTAAGCTGGCTTTGTTCTCTACTCAGCTCCTTTCCTGAAAGCCTCTTGCAGCTGATTTCCTCCCCTGCCCACCTAAGTTTATTTATTTTTAGTAATCTCTGTACCCAGTGTGGGCCTTGAACTCACAACCCCGAGATCAGCAGTCACATGCTCTTCCAACTGAGCCAGCAGGGCGCTCCTCTCACTGCTGATTTCTGCTTGGGAACTATCTAAGCCCAACACTGTGCACCCTCCGTGGGCACAAACCAGCTGGGCCCCGCTCAGGTAGTGTAGCCGGATTGGGGGTGTAGGTGGTCCTGGCTGAACCTTTGAGACTCTGTCAGATTTGGGGCCAGGAAAGCCCAGGAGAAGGGAGTTGACTTCAGCCTGGGGAGGCCCAGGCCTGCCAGGGATTGAGTCAGGTCTTCCTAGGGACTGGGGAATCTCCAGGTCTGACCTGGGCCACTGTATGCCACATTGGCCTCCCTTGGGGCCGGCCTTTTTGTTATACTCTTGCCCAAATGCCCACTCATTCTAGATTGAGTTTATGGGGTCAGCCAGCATTCCATTCAGGGAGTCTGACCATTCAGACTGCTCATCGTCCCTCGTGGATGCTGTGTGATGACTTCCAGGTAGTTGTAACAACATTTAGTGTCTGTCTCCACGTCCTGAAGAGGAGTGACGTGCAGATCCTTTTCTGTCCGGGTAATTCCTGCCCTCGGTGTGGAATGTTCTTGAATAATCTTACCTATTTTGGAGTCAAGAGTACCCGGGGAGCCCTTTGCCTGGTTCCACTGGGATGTCCCTGGAAGGGTGAAGCCCAGGGCTGGCACCGAGCAGCTGGAAGGGTGCAGGGGTCAGCTACTCATGAGGCTGTGGTGCGTTGCCTCCAGGAGGAGCTAGCGGCTCTCATCTCTGACCTGAAGCAGGAGCAGAGGAAGGTGGAGGAGCATATCGCCAAGCTGGTGAACAACAGGACCCGGATTGTTGTGAGTGCCTTTTCCCTCTGTCTCCTTAACCCTGGGGCTAGTCACCTTCCCGTTCCTGCAGAGGCCTTTTGTGATCTGTCCTTTACAGAAACCCCTGCCTTCATAGAAAGCCAGGATTCAAAGCATTGCAGGGTCGAGTAGGGAAGGGCGAATCAACTCAGTTGTCAGGACTCTGTCCAAGTTGGCTGTGTCCCTCTTGTCCTTGGGACTGAGCTAACACAGAACCTAAGTACCAGACATAAACAGCTCAAAGTGTGGGCATGACTCTCTTGCTACCCTCCCCCCACCCCCCCCAAGGTCTGCTTGACCTTGACAGTCTGTGTGTTGCCTGCCCAGTACCTTGGAGCAGAGGTGTAGAAAGACCTGAAGCCCTTGGTGGCTTTCTGCTTTTCCTGACTGACAGGCACAGCAGGGCTGCGGGGGTGTGGAGCCCAGGCCCTGCAGGCGGCTGTGAAACAGCAGGAGACCAGTGTCCCCTGGGAGTCCTCCTGTTGTCACCCTGACAGGGAGGCGGCATTACCCCCGTCTGATGGAGGCTGAACTCGGGGTTACACAGGCAGTCTGGCCGTCTGATGTCTGCTCTCCCGGGGCCTTTCAGACTTTTTTCAGTTGTGGAGCCCTGCACTAAAGCGAAATCTTACATGCACATTTAATAGTTAAGACCGGAGAAAGCAGAGCCACTGTGACTGAAATGGGCACTGGGTGCCCCGTCTGTCCCCTGCTGCTCTCCCGCACAGCAACATGGGGGTGCCCAGGCACAGTGTGAACAGGCAGGAGTCAGCGTGCAGCTCAAGTACTAGAACCAGCTCCGGTTGGAAAGGCCCAGGGAGGCCTGAGGTGCCAGGGCCTGAACACAGGGGTTAGCGGGAAGCAGGCAGCTCTGGCCGAGGTTCCCGCCGTGACCAGCCCCTTCTGTCCCAGAACGAATCCGATGTCTTCAGCTGGGTGATCCGCCGTGAGTTCCAGGAGCTGCACCACCTGGTGGATGAGGAGAAGGCCCGCTGCCTGGAGGGGTTGGAGGGCCATACGCGTGGCCTCGTGGCCTCCCTGGACATGCAGCTGGAGCAGGCCAAGGGCACTCAGGAGCGGCTGGTCCAGGCTGAGCACGTGCTCGAGCAGTTCAGTAATGAGAGTCACCACGAGTTCATCCGGGTGAGTGGACAAGGGAGTGTCACCCATGCCTCGGAGGTCCCCGGGGTCCCAAGAGCCTCCTCCATGCCTTAACCCACCTGTCTTGTCTTCCAGAAGTATCACTCCATGGCCTCCAGGTAATAACCATGCAGGGAGCGCTCAGCTTGGATCTGGTGGCTCCTCTCCCCACTTCCTGCCTGCAGCTGCGCCAGTGCCTTGGCAGCAGCTGCCCACCCCTGGCTTTGTACTGAGCCCGGGGAACACAGAGAGGAGTCGTGCCCCTGCCCTTAAGGGTCTCGAAGACTTGTGGGAGGCAGATGGTGAACTCTGGTCGCATCACTGATCCCCGAGGATACTTAAGATTAGAGAAGTTCACACGAACTACAGAGATAACAGGAGGGGGTGACTGAGGGTGGGGGTGGGGGTAGGGGTGGAGGGACTGGTGAAGATGGCCCGCAGGGGAGCAAGCTTAGGGCAGAGGACAGGTGTTGGCCACGTAAGCAGAGTGGGGAAGGGTCATGTGAAAGGCTCAAGTGTGAGGACTTGGGAGAAGTGTGAGCTCAGTATGAATGGGGTAAAGTGTATGCTACAGGGCAGGAGGGGTGGTGAGTGGGAGGGGTGGGTGAGGGCCAGGATGAGGGGCCTCGAATCCTACACCCTGGTTTGTGGGAAGGGATCCATGTTCCAGTCCCAACAAATGAACAGCCGTGCAGTTCTTAGCTTTAGATTCTGATTGTGTTTTCCCGATTTCCTTTGGTTTTCGGGACAGTTGGGTTAGGAGCGTTGGTTTAAGAGAATGGACAGCATAGCTGACTGGGAGCAGGCGTCCGCTCCAGCGGGGGCCAGGGGCCAAGGTCGCCCAATATTAGTGTGCATCAGAGCCACCTGGCGGGCTCGTTAAAGCATCACTGGGCCCTGGTAATTGCTTTCTGACTCAGCAGGTCGGGGGTGGGCCCCCAAGAAATTTGCATTTGTGACAGGCCTCCAGGTTATGCCCTTTGAGGACCGCAGGGCCTCTGAGAGCGGGGTGGAGGGGAGGAAACGGTGGGCATCTTGAGGGCACAGTGTCCTGAGCTGTGCCTGGCTGGTTGGACTCGGCCACGGGTGAAGGGCTGGGGCGCGCGGTGTGCAGCCCAGCCATCACGTCAGACTGTCACCCTCAGAGCAGAGCTGCAGCAGGCCCGGCCTCTGGAAGGCGCCTTCAGCCCCATCTCCTTCAAGCCGGGCCTCCACCAGGCTGACATCAAGCTGACCGTGTGGAAAAGGCTCTTCTGCAAAGTCCTGCCGGGTAAGGCTCCAGCCCGTTTTCTCCCCTGGGGGCTGCTGTGCAGGCTGGGTGGCGGTTTGTCACTCGTGCCAGAGTTTAGGGTGCAGAAGGCTGGAAGCGGTGAGCGTATGTTGGAACCCCAGAGCCGAAGAGCCAACCTGTGATCGGAGTCTGCTTCCTCATCTGTAAAGAGGGAGTACTGAAGCCCACCTTGCTGGGCTGTGTAGTTTATAAACGTCCAAATGTGTGTGCATAGCTTCGTGTTTAATAAACGGTAGCTATCGCCCTGTCAAAAAAAAATAACACGAAGACATTTAATGAATTCCTTTGTTACTAGCACCTACGGGAGATTAGTCGATAAACTGATTTCATCTAAACAAAGACACAAATAGGGTTTATTGTAAAAGAAAAAGGGGAGAGGGGAGAGAAAAAAACCGGATGCTTTCTGGTCCATGAATGTTGTTTGTGTGGTTTTGGTGCTAATTGACGAGTTGGCAGGGAATCCCCAGGTCAGTTGGGCTCCCTCGTCCTTGGATAGGCTGATAGGGTCGTGAAACAATTGCACCTGATAAGGGCTCCCCTGGGGAGTTGAGCTGTGGAGCACACGTGACGGGCTGTCTTCCAGGGCCTTCCGTCTGCAGCGCCATCTTAGGCAAGCAGGTGCGTGCCCTTGCCCCTAACCGGAACGCCCCCTCACAGCTGTCCTGTGCTTTTCCCACCCTTCAGGCATCGTTCATTCATTCAGCAGTCCTGAGGGCTGCCTCTTCTGTGCCCCTTCTCAGAAGGCCCTGGATTCAGGATGAGGCCTTTGCAGGGCCTCTCCGGGGATCTCAGGGCCTCCTCTGGGGCAGGGTCTGCTGCTTTCCGTGTAGCCTGAGAACACCTCTTTGATCTTTCCTAGCCCCGGAGTCCCTCAAGCTGGACCCTGCCACCGCCCACCCGCTCCTGGAACTCTCCAAGGGCAACACAGTGGTGCAGTGTGGGCTCCTGGCCCAGCGGCGAGCCAGCCAGCCCGAGCGCTTTGACTACAGTACTTGCGTCCTGGCCAGCCGGGGCTTCTCCTGCGGCCGTCACTACTGGGAGGTGGCGGTGGGCAGCAAGAGTGACTGGCGCCTGGGGGTCATCAAGGGCACAGCCAGTCGCAAGGGCAAGCTGAGCAAGTCCCCGGAGAACGGCATGTGGCTCATCGGCCTGAAGGAGGGCCGGGTGTACGAGGCCTTCGCTTGCCCTCGGGTGCCCCTGCCTGTGGCCGGCCGCCCCCACCGCATCGGCGTCTACCTGCACTACGAGCACGGGGAGCTCACCTTCTTCGACGCCGACCGGCCCGACGACCTGCGGCCGCTCTACACGTTCCAGGCCGACTTCCAGGGCAAGCTCTACCCCATCCTGGACACGTGCTGGCACGAAAGGGGTGGCAACGCGCTGCCCATGGTGTTGCCCCCGCCCAGCGGGCCTGCCCACCTCCCCCCCACGCAGCCCACCAAGCTGTAGGGCTGCCGTCTGCCCGCCCACGGGCTCTTCCCGGCCGGGGCTCCGCCGACTCCAGTGCGCGGAGAGGATGTGCCTCACCATGTGGGAAGGGCTTCATGCCCGTGTGTTTCTAGAACCGTCTACCGATAGGAAGAAAAGGACCATAATCCCTTCCCCCTCAGCCAGGAGCCTATTTACTCGCCTTTTGCTAGGTTCTTCACCTCCTTATCAGCAGCAGAACGAGGCATGGGTGTCCGCGGGTTAAGATGGGCTCCTCCTAGTCCCTCCTCACGTGCTTTCTGCTTATTCTCTTTACTAAAGGTGGAAACGTTCCCATGCATAATTTCTCCATGACATTGTGAACTTAGGGATAATAAATTTGATGTTCTCTTTAAATGACTTGCAAGTGTTAGCTGCTGTACATACATCCAGCCTGAAGCTCCGGTCTCTGGAAGCCCGTCCAGCCTGCAGTCAGGTCAGATCTTGCTCTGCCCCATGCCGCTCCTCTGTGGTTAGAGTCACATCACTCACTCTTGTCTTCAAAGGCCTCTCTCGACTTCCCTCACCATTAGCTGGGATGGAAATAACACAACTTTGGAGCAGTCGCAAGCAGGGTCTAGACAGGCATGGCCTATCTCTGAAAGCCGCTGGGCCATGGGAGTGGCTCAAAGCTCCCCCTTTCCAGGGGAGAGCCTGCCCCTGGCCACAGCTGGTGGCATCTACTCCGGACCGAGGCTGGGACAGCTGAATTCTCTTCCAAGAGTTTGAAAATTGGAAGAGAGTGTGGTTGGGGCCGAGTCGTCTGAGACCTGGCGCTTTAGAGAGAAGCTCCCCAGCCTTGAGCCGTCGAGGTCCGTGGGGCTGCCCGAGAGACCTCTGTGGGGAACAGCTGTGTCCTGGCACCTTGGCCACACAGGCGAAGGCTTGACCTGCAGCCTGTCTGATCCTCCAGGAACCAGAGAGGATGGAGGCTTGTGAGGCACCGACCCAAGGCCGTCTTCATTGACTTTATCCTTGGGAGATTCAGGAGACCTCACCTCCCAGGCTGATAGGTGTGAGCCTTCCGGCCCCACCTCCCTCCGAGGAGAGCTGTAGACCGTCAAATGGCGTGGCTGCATCTAGAACAGACTTCTCAGCAACAGGAGACCTCCCACGCCCACCCCCAGCCATTGCCGCAGCCTTCCTGTTGAGTACTGTGTGCGACAAGGGCTGTGTGGAGCTGGCACCTTCGGCTAGTCTTCTGCCCATGTAAGTAATGGGCTGTCTGAATCAAATGTTGCTGTTGTATCTTTTAGTGGCCGAATCTGTGGGGCCTTGGCCTTGGCCACTGCATGTTTGACATCTCGCAGACCTGGTTTTTGGTTATAAAGCTCTTCCTTCAATTCCATGACTCAGCTGAAGATTGTCACCCTCTCCACCCATTCTCCCCTCCTCTCTGCCCTGTTCTGGGTCCTGGGAGGCTGGCCCCATGGAACGGGAAACCCTCTGGCTTCCTGTTGGGGTCAGCAGGTGGGAGGGACTGGCAGGAGAGCCCGGGGCAGGAGAAGGAGTTCAGGTACTTATTTCTCTGGCCTCCTGCCTGCCTGGCTGTGGGTTGGCAGCTCTTGTCATCTCAAGATCCCTGGCAGGTGGCACCTTCCTCTGTTGCTCTCCTTGTTCCTTCGGGCCGGGCGGTGAGCAGCTGTCACTAGCCCTGAGTCCTGCACCATCTCTTGTGATTCCCCTGAACTCTGGCCATTCTTTCATAAATACTCCCTTCCTGAAGCTCATCTCGGCCACTGTTGCGCGTTCACCTCTCTGCCCCTGCCAGATGCCGCCAGACGCCATGGCACACTTCTACGCTTAGTTAGTGAATCCCTTCTTTTTGGCCAGAGTTCATGTTTGTGCTTGCAGCCAGAAGATCCACCCAATATGGAAAAGGCAGGGGGAAGAGCAGTGAACTCTTTGTGCGGAGTTGGCATTTTAGCTGGAAAAAAATGGAATACGGGCAGAGGGGAAGAGCTCTGGGGAGTCTAGTCCATGGAGCTGCACCTGGGGAGGGGGTAGAGGCCAGCCCAGGAGGGCCATCGATGCTACTTTAGTGCATGTTAACTTTGTTCTGTAGCAGCGATGGTGGGGGGCTGGGAGGAGGGAGTCTGCCCCGGGAGAAAATACTAGACCGGTGGAAAGGTCAGAGGATGGAACACCAGAACTTAAGGAGCTGCTTAGATGAGGTTGCCAAGGAAACATAGAAATGGTCAGAGATCTGGGGGGTGGGCCAGCACCAAAGGTCACGGAAGCCAAAGCTTTCCAACAGAGAAGGTGTGCCCAATGGTGCCCTGAGACCCAGCCTCAGCAGGGAAAGCCTGAGGAATATTAGGAGGGTCATGGTGGCCTTGGAGGAAGCCACCTCTGTGGACCAGGGTGGGAGACAGACTGCAGGGAACTCAATAGCACGCGAGGAAGGAGTAAAGGCTGATTCTCGTTTTAAGCAGCTTGATGGGTACGGGGAGGAGAGAACTAGATCACGAATTTGAGAGAAGGTGGGATTAAGAGGAGGCATTTTTAGGATAGAGGAGACTTAAAACAGTGTTGGCCTATAGAGACATGTGAGCTAAACATGTAGATTTAAGTTAAGTGGTCACATATTAAGCATTAAAAGGCACAGGTCATCTGGCGTCCAGATCTTGGCTCCTACTACCATTCTCCAGTGAAATGGAACCAAGCTCCCTGGAGAAGTGGCTGCTTCTAGAACTGGGGGAGGAAATACACACGCTGCGCCAGGAAGTGCTCAAAACCAAACGTGTGAAAAGCCCCTGCAATAATGGAGGCCTGTCACGGGGACACGGGAGCCAACGGAAAGCTCTCTCCCAGAGGCCAAAATGGGAAACATTTGAGCAACAAAATCAAGTAGTACAGGTTTCCCTGCGAGCTGAAAGTAGAGTGGGGGCCCCTGGGTGGCGCGGTCAGTTAAGTGGCTGACTTCAGCTCAGGCCATGATCTCATGGTTTGAGTTCGAGTTCACGGCACTGACAGTGTGGAGCCTGCCTAGGGTTTTCTCTCTACCCTCCCCCACTCTCTTGTGCTCTCTCTAAAGAATAAATAACTTAAAAAAAAAGTAGAGTGTTTCTATGAAATCTCTCATTGGCTAAAATGCAGTAAAGTGAGAAACAATTACCATGACTTTTATGGAAACATTTTTTTAGTGTTTCCAGACCTAAAAAATGAACTGCTCTTAAACTTTTCTTACCTTAGGATACATCTTCTTTTCTTTTTTTTTTTTTGAAAGACAGACAGTGGGGCAGGGAAGGGCAGGGGCAGAGGGGAGAGAACCTCAAGCAGGCTTCACGCCCAGTGCAGAGCCTGATGCGGTCCGGATGCGGGTCTCCATTGACCTGAGCTGAGATCAAGAGTCGGACACTTAACCGACGGAGCCACCCAGGTGCCCCTACCTTAGGATACATCTTGCAAACACAGCTGATCAAGGTACAACCCAGATGCTCACAGACACAGTTCTGAGCTGCGGAAGCTTGATGCTGAGATGTGGGATAACTGGGGGAGGAGCGGCACCCCTCTCCCTGCTTGGGGTGCTCGCTGCAAAACAACCCCGATTCTATTTTTTCACGTCTCCCTTTTTCATAAAAGTGAACACCCTCCTAGGTGACCTTCAGTCAATGAAAACAGGTACTAACGTAGGTCTTTTGTAAAAGTGAAGCAGTGTAATTTATGTAAACTTTCAAAAAGTGGGGGTTACCTCTACTGGGTTACAACTCAAAGTAGAATATCCATGAGTTCATGCTGATGAACGATTAACTAAATCTGGGAGAAGAGACCGTTCTGCAGAAGGATTCCAAATACTTTCTGTAGCTACTCTGCGCTCAAGGACAAAATAACTCCCTACTCCTGAAGGGCAGGCTGGGCACAGTGACTTCTTTTCAGAAGGAACAAAGTGATAAGAGTAGTTTACAGTGGAGAAACTTGAAAAACACTACCTTAGCCAGATGATCAAGGTGAACATCAACGGTGAATAATATCATGTGATTCTGTGTGTGTGCCCTTGGTGAGCTCTGAGGAGAATGGCACTTGGTCTTCCTCCCAAAACCCCGGAACCCCAGTCTGATCATGAGAGAAAAAAAAAAACCCTCAGGTAAATCCCAGTTAAGGGACATTCTACAAAACACCAGGGCTCCTCAAAACTATCAAGGTCATCAAAAACCAGGAATGTCTGAGAAACTGTCATAGCCAAGAGTTGCCTATGGAGACATGACTAAATGTAATGTGGTATCCTGGCACTTAAACACAGAAGATGTATATTAGGTAAAAAAAAATTAAGAATTGGAGGCAACTATGGGTTTTATTAAGGAAATCTGTATCAAATATGGACCTCATTAATATTGTACTTTTAACCACCCCCACCCTGAAGGAGGGGGGTTGGGATTTAGGATGGGTCAACTCTGGCACAGCTGACTGCCCAGTTGTCTACGTCAATTTGTGCTCAATTCATTCACTCCTTCAACAGACATATTAGGTCCTTATTGTGAGAAAAACACTGGCTTAGGAGGTAGGGATAGATGAGTCAAACAGGATTTGCCCTCATGAAGCCAGCTAGAGAATAAATCATAGCTACACATGGAATAAGTGCTATGAAAAAATAAAATAGATGATGTCATTTGATCCGGTGGAAGTCCACTAAAAGATCACTTATTAACCAACTTAGAGCCACAGGAGTGAGTTAAACCTTTAAACAACTCCGCGATTTTAATGTAGATGAGAGTCAACCCTCTTTAAAAATGCTTGCTGACAAGCTGCTGACAGTACAGAGAATATACAGGCAGAATATTCTGGTCCATGATACTTGAGATACACACACACTGGATGTATTCACTCAACTTCATATGCTTAATATGTACCAGTAACCGCATGAGGGCGGGGGACAAAGAGGCAAATACTGCAGAATCCTTGTTCTCCTAAAGTTCAGGCTGGGGAACTTTCCTGTAAATCAATCATTACGATGCACGAAAAGTTAGCCATTTGTTAACAAAGAGCTCTTCCTCACATCATGTGCCAAACTGAATTCTAAATGGATTAAAGATTTAAGTATGAAGAAATGAAGCCGTGATTTCTCTATTGTAAAGGTGTGAAGGGATTTCCAAGCATGACACCAAAGGCAGAAACCATAGAAGTTCGTAAAAAGTGAAAACACATAGTTTTATAAATGTCATAAGCCACATTGATAGTGGTCCAAAACAACTATAAACCACACTAAAACGCAACAATAGACTGAAAAAATACACCTAAGACGAGCTATATATGGTCAATATACAAAGGACTCTACGGTATGGTAGAAGAGTGACCAAAAGACATCAACGTGTTACCGTAACAGATTACAAAAGACCACTAAACATAGGAAAATAGTCAACCTCAGGGAAATTAAAACAGCAGTAAAATTCCATTGGTTATGAGATCTGCAAAGATTGGAGGAGAAGCGCGAAGAGCTGCGAGAGAGTGGGGAAACCCGCCTCCAGGGCTCGGCCTCACACGCCGGGGAGCCTCGGACGGGCTCTGAAGCTTCCGGGTCGGAACTTCCGTGCTCTTTGACTCCGGAAGTGCAGGCGGGCGGGGCGGAGGCGGGCACGTTTTGCGACAGGGCCGTAAAGGCGCGCGGAGCGGAGCATGGCGGTCTACGCGACGGCGGCGGCCGTGCTGGCGGGCGTGGAGAGCCGGCGGGGTTCCATCAAGAGTCTGGTGTACGCCAGCAGCTTCCAGGTAGCGGGCTTCGGGGTTCGGGCCGGCGAGGGGAGCCCGCGCGCGGGAGGGGCGGCCCTGCCTCAGCCTGTCCTCTCGGCCACGAGCAGAACGTGAAGCAGCTGTACGCGCTGGTCTGCGAGACCCAGCGCTACTCCTCCGTGCTGGACGCCGTGATCGCCAGCGCCGGCCTCCTCCGCGCCGAGAAGAAACTGCGGCCGCACCTGGCCAAGGTAGCGGGGCCAGGGGGGCGGGGCGGGGCTGGGCGCCCCGTCGGGACCCGGTAGCAGCGCCGGACGGACGGTCCACGGTGTGACTTCGGCAGGTCGCCCCTCCTTAACGAGGATGCGCACCCTTTAGCCGGGTTATTATTGGAGGTGGGACGCAGTGCTTTAACTTCGAGCGGAGTGCAAGATACAGGAAGAACGAAAGTGCAAAATAGCCGTAGCAGGGACTCTGGCTGAAACAAAAGGATGCTGTTGACAAGGTGGAAGGTCGGGACCCAGAGCCCTGCTGAGCAGCCCTGGGGAGTGGGTTCGGGACTGGGCTCAGCCGTAAATCCGTTATGATCCCGGGGCGGGACACCTCCCTTGCAGCTGTTGCCGTCTCCATGGGAGATTTACTTAGCGCTTCCAACACTCTGGAGTTCCAAGACCTTCGTGTTTTAGGGTTTTAATTCCCCCCTCTCTTTCCTCGTCCCCAGGTACTGGTGTATGAGTTGTTGATGGGAAAGGGCTTTAAAGGTGGCGGTGGGGGCCGATGGAAACCTTTGCTGGACCGGCACCGGGCAAGGCTGAAGGCTGAGCTGGCGCGGCTCAAGGTGCATCGAGGTGTGAGCAAGAACGAGGACCTGCTGCAGGTGGAATCCAAACCCGGTCCAGGTGAGCTGGAAGGAGTCGCGGGGAGGAGGCTAGCTCGCAGGCGCCCGGAGGAGGGGGCGCCGGGCCTGCGCACTCACCGCCCACCGCGTGCCAGCCTCGCAGGTGCCTCGGTTTGTGCGGGTGAACACCCTGAAGAGCTGCCCTGATGACGCCGTCGATTACTTCAAGAGACAAGGTTTCTCCTATCAGGGTCGGGCTTCCAGGTGAGCCGAGAACCTGGCCTGGCTGCCTTCTTCCAGGGGAGGTGTCTGGGGTGGGGGTGGGTCCCTGGGAAGAGAGGGGAGGGGGAGGGGTGGTTGTGACTACACCCCCGTTTTCTTGAAGTTTCCTCGCAGTTTCTTCGTCCCCTTCCCAGGCCTGTCTTCCCTTCCCGTTCCTTAAACATGGATTCTTGTGGTTCCATCCTGCGTCCCTCTAACGTATCCCTCAATTTCTGGAACTCTAACTCCTGCTTCTCGCCTGATGATTTGTGTCTCCCGGTCTAGACTTTTCTCATATGCCTGCCGTCAGGCTCATATCAGTGTCAGACAGACCCCGCAGTCACAGCGTGTGTCCAACTAAATTCATCTCTCTGAACATTGCGGCTTTTTGTTTTTAACCGCTAAATCCTGTTTACTAAAAATTCAGTATTTAAGAGAAAGCCTTCCAAAGCATTGTGCTTAAATACACACTTGGTTTATTTTGCAGTGTTTTCCCCCCTCTGAGGTATAAACACATAACATTAGTTTCGGGTGGATGGCTAATGACGTTATGTGTGTGTGCATTGCAGAAGAAATGCTACAAGAAATCTAGTTAACATTTGTTACCACACACAGTTACAGAAAGTTTTTCTCCCGATGAGAACCTGGAAGATCTCTTTGCATGTTTCAGATATGCAGTAGTGTATTTATTACAGTCACCATGCTGTATATTAGACCCCCAAGACTTCAAGTAGAAATTTGTACCTTGACCCTTTTTGCAACCCCTCCCCCGACAGCCACAAATCTGTTCTCTGTATTTATGAGTTGGTTGGTTGGTTTTGTTTTCGTTTTTTAAGAGAGATTCCACCTAATAGAACATACAGCGTTTGTCGTTCTCTGATTTGTTGCACTAAGCAGAATACCTTCAGGGTCCACCCATATGGTCGGAAATAGCAAGATTTTATTCTCTCAGGGGGACCTGAAGAATCCTGTGTATACACGTGTGTAGGTGCACATGTGCACGTATATAGTTACATATTTTTTGTTCTCTATTAGGTGACACTTGGATCATATCTTGGCTTTTATAAACAGCCCTGCAGTAAACAGGGTTCAGATATCTTTCTGAAGTAGTGTTTTCATTTTCTTAGGATAAATACCTAGAAATGGGATTGCTGGATCACATGGTAGTTCTGTTTTTAATTTTTTGATGCACCTCCCTAGTGTTTTCCACAGTGGCTGCGCGGTTACCTTTCCCTCCAGGGGTGACGAGCGCGCCCCTTTCTCCACGTCCTCACCAGCCCTTGTTATCTCTGACCTTTTTGGGAGTAGCCATCCTCACAGGCGTAAGGTGGTATCTCGTGGCTTTCGTTTCCATTTCCTCGATGACTAGTGATGTTCATGTTTTCATGTACTTTTTGGCCACCAATCTGTCTCAGTACTGTGTCCCTGTCTTAAGGCTTTGTCCTTGGGGCGGCCTCTGGTGGAGAAGGCAAGTGGGAATGCCCATCCCAACGGTCGGGAAAGAGGTGAGGCACCTCTGATTGTTGGGGTCCAGCTCGCGGGTCAACTGGTGGTCATGTCCTTTGGGTGACCTGCCTCCACACCGACCCTGTGACTGTTCCCTGCAGTGTGCCCTGAGCGGCCAGCAAGGGTCTTGCTCGCACGGAGAGGGCTCCTTTGGGAGCTGCACTGGAGGCGGAGGTCACGGCAACAGCCCAGGCACGTGCAGACGAGGACGGATTTAGGGAGGGATCCCCCCACTCAGTGCTAACTTCTTCCTCCAGGAACCCAGGTTCCAAACCATGGATTTCTTAAAATCCCCCAGGCTGGAGGTCAGTTCACTCAGGGCATTTCCTAGTGTCCTTAGGGGTTGTTAGTAAAGACGGTACCTTAGCAGACTCCTGAGGTACAAACAGAACGTTCCTTCTGGCGAATCACACAGGTGCTTCCTTGTGAGGCAGTGATAATGCCTGAGGTCATCCTGTGAGCGGCGTTCCAGTGCTCTGTCAGGACAGGCTTTACTGGCTGCCGTTCACGCCGCGCTGGGCGAATTTCGCAAGGGCTTCTGTGTGTGCTAGAATGTCTTCCAGTCCCATGGATGGGACAGAGGGCTTGGCCAACCGATCATATCCTCACAGATGACAGAATGTGACCATCTGGCCTTGGCAAGAGGGAGGCTGGCAGCTTTAGTTTCTTGACCAGGTTGCACACAACATGCATGTGGGGGGGGTAGAGATGGGACGGGGTCGGGGGGGAGGCGGCATGTGCCAGACCGGGTCCCCCTCCTCCCCTCTTCCAGGGATGTGTGTGCCCACCCAGGTGTGGTGCCTTTCTGCAGGTGCAGCTTACCCCAGGGCAGCGGGATCCCTGGGGAGACGGGGCAGCTCTCCCCCCAGGGGTGGGACGTCCTAGTGCAGATGTCAGTGGGTGACTCCTTTCCTAGGCATGGCAGAGCGTGGCGTGCTCCACGGAAGGGGGCGGCAGCTGTTTCCTTTATGGTGTCTGCTGTCTCGCAGGGTCCCCCGTCTGGCATCCAGGGCAGCAGGCCCTGCTGGTGGATCATCCGGATGTATTAATGGCAGGGACGGTGCCGAGTTCTCCCGGCCGCAGCGGCTTTCTGTTAGTGACGTAATCTGCTTTGGCGTCCCTCTCTCCTGGCCGCGGTCCTGCTGCTGGCAGGTTATACGGGTGAAGGACCTTCCCTTCAGTGTCCTCATCTGCCCTGGCTTGCACATCACCACCTTTGAAATGTGGCCCCGGTTACTGTCTGGTCGATGAGACCATCTCGACACGTTTCTCGGCTTTTTCAGTCTCCAACGGTGGCGGCCAGGAAAGCTCGGGTCGGGCCGGATGTGTGACGCGCACACTGCAAACCGAGGCGTAGTGAGAGCCGTCGCTGGGAGGGAAGGGCCGGTGTAGTCAGTTCCGCAGATCCTTACCGGAGGGGAATTCGGGATCACGGCCGCAGGCTCCTTTGGCTTGGGCGTTATTTAGGACACACTGGATGTGCTCTTACAAATGAGCTGAGTCACCGGTCTCCAGGACGCTCTGACGTCCTGGGCAGCCGACCGTCCACCTGGGGGCGACGCTGGGTCTGCTTCCTCTGCACCGAGGGCCGAACCGCCTTGGGACGGTCAGCTGCTAGGGCTGCTCCCCGACGGAGGGCATCCGCCTCTCGGCCGCCAGGGGGCGTCCGTGCCTCTGGAGCCGGGTGTGAACAGCGACGCCTGCCTTAGACTCTTGCAGGGGGACCGCAGGTCTTTTTACACATGCTGATGCCACAGGGGCTTATTCGCGATCCACCCCTCAGCTCGCCTTTGTCCAGGCCGCAGGGGCAATGACCTTGGAGCAGCGCACTGTCCGTGCGGAGGGTTAAGGGCCGGGGCTGCGGATCACCAGTCACGGTGCTCTCTGCACCGCTGCTTCCGGCAACGCTCTGCCTGGAGGAGCGCGGGGCGCAGCGTCAGAAGCTGTTGCTCTCTGCGGGGAGGATGTGTGCTTTCTGCCTCCTTCCGGAGCTGAGACCCAAGTCCCAGGGGCCTTCTTCCTTACTGTATTTCTGCCGTCGCGCCCACCCCACGCCTTTCCGAGTCAGTACCTTCAACTCCAATGGCAGCCCTGCTTGGACACGCCAAGGGCTTTAATCCGTTCCACTGGTATTTTTTCCTTTTCAGAGGCGGCCCGCTCTCTGATCCCCATTCACACACCTGCGCTTTCTTTACCAGGTGGCTTAAGGGACATGGGCACTGTGCCTGGTGGGGGGACTAGGAGCCCTTCAGACTCCAAAAACCCCTGCAGATTCTCTCACATGCCATCCATGTTCTCAGGGGCTGGATAAACGTGCACTCTGTCAGTCACAGCATCTGGGCAACGCAGGTCTTACCTGACCAAATGATTCCCCAAACCTTGCAGCAGTGCCTGGGCCTGGAATGTTCTGTGGGTTCACCTCCCAGCCTCTCACAGACCTCCAACAAAGCCTGCGGGATGTCTTGCCACAGAGGCAGGTCCGCACGGTGAACGTTACCGCGGTAATGGGCCAGGCCTATCTTATGGGTGTCTGGCTGCGATGGCGTGACATGGCGGGGCTGTGCGGGGGACCTTGGGGGAGCCCTGGAGAGGCCCTTCATTGGGGCGCCTGGGTAGCTCCTTCAGGTAAGTGTCCAACTCTTGATTTTGACTCAGGCCATGATCTCCTGGTTCGAAGGGCCCTGGCTGTCCCTGGCCAGGAGCTTTTGGCTCTTCTGTCAGCCCCACTGGGCTGCTGGGAGGACTGTGGGCAGGGCACGCAGCGCCCACGTGGTGCAGCTCTTAGGTAGCCCATCCGGCCTCCCCGTGCAGTTTGTGTCGTGTGACAGTCCCTCTTCTCGGGCGGAGCAGGCTTACCGGTTCCCAGCTGTGTTTCCCCTCAGCACCCGTGTGAGGGACCCTCAGGCGGAATTCAGCATAGGAGGTTGGAAGGGTTCAGCCATGGAGGATGTCCGTGCTGGGTGTGGTCTCGCGTCCTGGAGGGAAGGGGGAGGCCCCCAGCTTGCAGTGTCCGGGGACTTTCTTGACCGAAATTGTTCAGGTTTTGAGGCTTCCCACGGCCTGACCTCTCTGTTCAGGTGGGGTCCCTGCAGCGATGAGGTCCAATCACATTTGCTTCCAGTTTCCTTTCTCCAGACCTTTAGGGTCTGTTGGGACAGCCTTTTTGGCTTTCTGAGGCCCCTCTCGGGCCCGGGGCTTCCCCACAGCCCACACCCGTTCCCGGGGCACCTCAGTTCCCCTGGATCAGCAGCACATCGCCCAGCATCCTAAACATTCTGTCGCACAGGTGGGCCCAGGGTGGACACTGGCTTCCCGCACCGGGTGCTGGGGGTGGCCTGGAGGATGTCGGCTTTTGTTCCTGCCACCGTGTGGACTGATGAGAGCCTTCAAAGTCAGGTGCGGGTGGCCCCTCTCGTTCCCAGCGCCCTAAGAATTTGGAGTGATCCAGCCTCTAAGGAAGTAAGTAGCTGGAACTTCCTGAGCGCCAGGCAAGCGCAGTCTGGGAAGAGCCCCCCCCCCCCCCCCCCCCCCCCCCCCCCCCCCCCCCCCCCCCCCC
>NC_043707.1:28937234-28970237 GCF_006229205.1 Suricata suricatta
TTTCGCTGGAGCTTGGCAGCACCCTCGGTGAGCTCAGTAGGCTGCCCTGCTGGCTGTCCTCGCCGCCCCGGGTGCGTGTCTGTTTCGCCGTCACCACAGCGCCCTCCACCTCCTCACTTTGCCGGTGGTGCGATCCGTGTGGTTAAAGCAGCCCACGCCTTGCGGGAGGCCGTGTGCTCGGGACGCGGTCCACAGGCTGCCATGTGGGCCACCCCTCCCCACACAGAGCCTGATCCAGGGCTCAAACTCCCATATCGTGAGGTCATGACCTGAGCCAAAGTCGGATGCTCAACCGACTGAGCCACCCAGGGGCCCCTAGGTGGCAGGTGTCATAAGGGGGTGAACTTACTTCTGAGGCTGGTCTTAGGTGACAGCAAGACCACACCTGCCTGTGAGGCCTTCCCGGGTTCAGTCCCACCTTCCGTGGTCTCAGCACCGCATCACTCTCTCAGGGCTGTGTCCTCGGGCAGCCTCTGGGAGCGGGGAAGGCAGGCACGATGCTCATCCCAAGGGCAGGGGTGAGGAGCCTCTAGCTGCCCCGGCCCTGCTCCCAACAGGGGGTCACATCTTCTCTGTGATCTCCCCCAGCAGATGGTCCTCAGTGTATAGAAACAACAGATTTTTGTGTATGAATTTTGTCTTCTGCAACTTTCCTGAATTCATTTATAAGTTCTAGCAGTTTGGGGGCGCCGGATGCCTCAGTGAGTGAAGTGTCTGACTCTTGATTTTGGCTCAGGTCATGATCTCATGGTTTTGTGGGTCGAGCCCCCAGTCAGGCTCTGCACGCTGACCTCGCAGTGCCTGCTTAGGATTCTCCTTCCGGTCTCTGCCCCTCTCCTGCTGGTGCTTTCTCTCAAATAAGCTTTAGAAAAAAGTTCTGACAGGTTTTTTTGGTTAGAATTGTTAGGGTTTCCTAGACCCGCCTTATCCGCAGAGAGTGTGTTACTTCTTTCTGAGGTGGATACCTTTTACTTCCTGATCTCACGCAGCTGCTGACGAGGCTGTTGGACAGCAGGGTAGCAGGGTGAGGGCGGGCTTCCTTGTTCTTGATCTTGGAGGAAGAGCTTTCAGCGTTTCCCTCCGGGGGTGTCAGCTGTGGGCTTTTCACGTGCGGCCAGGATGGTGTTGAGGCGTGTGCCTTCTACATCTGCTTTGTTGAGAGTTTTAGCCCAAGTGGATGTCAAGTTTTGTCAGACGAGCCGATCAGGACTCTGATCCCTCATTTCCTGAGTGTGGTGCGCCAGGTGGGTTGCTTTGTGGACTCTGAACCAGACCTTTGCCCCTTCTGCATTCCCGACCAACCTAGCAGTTACCATCGCCCATTAACACCCTGTCTGGTCGGGCTCAAGGAACCTGCTGTGTTGTAATGCTTCCCTCTTCCCGCCTTCTGTCCTTCCGGACTCTCTGCCTCGTTTTCTGTCCTCGTGGGCAGAAGCAGCGCTGGAACTAGTCTCCCCACCTGCAGACGTCTCACGTGGTTGGCTGCAGAAAGATCTCTCCTGGTGAAACCCTTCCTCGGCTCTCCCTTGGGCCGTGCCCACTGCACTCCCCGCTGCACCCCTGCGCCCCCATCTGCCTTAGTCCTGGGAAGCCACCCTACTCCCGCCTTTCCCCTTCTGGTGTAGGTGGTCCTTCGGCCTGCAGCTCGCGGCTGGGAGGCCGGGCCACAGCCAGTGGCCATTTGGCGTTAGCTTCCCGCTCTGGCTCTGGCTCTCTCTCTAACAGGCCATTACCGTCGGCCCGCTTCGCGGCAGTTCCGAGGGGGCAGCTTTCACCTCCACTCTGCACGTTAGGAGCCCTTTGCCCATCAGCAGTCAGCTCAGTGCCCCCTTCCCCGAGAGTGACCTCTGTCCAAGTTCTGTGGTTATTTTGAGAGAGCATGCACGCACACACAGAGGAGGGGGCAGGGAGAGAGAGAAATCTAACTAAGCATGATTGGCGCCGACAGCAAAAGCCTGACCTGGGGCTTGATCACGGGAACCACTGAGATCCTGACCTGAGCCGAAATCAAGAGTTGGACACATCTGAGCCACCCAGGGGCCCCCCACCCAAGTTATGTTTTAAAGTACAGACATGTAGCGCCTGGGTGGCTCAGTCGGTTAAGCTTCCGACTTCGGCTCAGGTCATGATCTCATGGTTCGTGGGTTCAGGCCCCGCGTTGGGCTCTGTGCTGACAGCTAGCTTAGAGCTTGGAGCCTTCTTTGGATTCTGTGTCTACCTCTCTCTGCCCCTCCCCTGATCACACTCTTTCTCTGTGTTTCACTGTCTCTCAAAAATAAATGTTAGAAATTTTTTTTAAAGTACAGATGTGCTGAGTGCCTGACGTGTGCCAGATACTCTGCTGCGGATTTGGCACGTATTAGCTCCTGTGAGGTGCAAGCGGAGAGGGAAGGAAGGTGCTTGCCCAGCCGCCTGCTGCTGGTAGGTGGTGGAGGCGGGACCCTGAGCTGAGTGTGGCCTGGGCACCTGTTGATTCTCTTAACTGCTGCCCCATTCTTTTATCTTTAAACAATTTTTAATGCTTATTTTTGAGAGAGACCGAGACAGTGTGAGCAGGGAAGTGCAGAGAGAGGGAGGGACACAGAATCTGAAGCAGGCTCCAGGCTCTGAACTGTCAGCGCAGCGGCTGACTTAGGGCTTGAAGCCATGAACTGTGGATTGGACGTTTAGTTGACTGAGCCCCCCAGGCGCCCCTCTGCTGCCCGTTCTTATCAGATCAGTCCTGTCCGGGTCCTCACAGTGGTCTGGAAGCATCTGTCGCATGAACAAACAGTTCACGTGAGGTAACGGGTTCAGCGGCGAGTGTGGCGCGTGGCCTGGAGGACCTCAGACGTGTCGGACGCCTCCTGTTGCCTGACAGCCTCGAGGACCTCCGGACTCTCAAAGGGAAGTGCTTTCTTCTGGATCCCTTGCTGCCAGAGCTGTTGGTGTTTCCAGCCCAGACGGATCTGCACGACCACCCGCTGTACCAGGCCGGTCACCTCATCCTACAAGACAAGGTAGGGCAGGCGGGTGGGAAGGGCAGGACCGAGAGGGAGCAGCCGGCTCGGGGCCGTGTGAGCCAGCCGTGTGCTCTGCCCGCCAGGCCAGCTGTCTGCCAGCCACGCTGCTGGCCCCGCCCCCCGGCTCCCACGTCATTGACGCCTGCGCTGCCCCAGGCAACAAAACCAGCCACCTGGCTGCTCTTCTCAAGAACCAGGGGTGAGTGTCATGGTCAGCCTGAGGGGACTGGGGTCTGACCCAGTACTTGGGAAGACGAGGTGAGGAACTCCGTGTCCCAGTGGGGCCATGAAGGCTGAAGGGAGGGTTTTCCTTTAAATATTTCCTTCTGGGCCCAGAGCAGTTGGTGGTGGTCCCTAAGCTCAGCTTCCCAGTGGGTGGCCGATGCGAGATCGGAATCCCTCAGCCCCTGGGGCAGAGTCCCCAGGTCAGCTCTCTCTAACCACAGCCCTTTCTTTTCTGTCTCAAATGAAAGGACGTGTTCTTGTGTGTTAGAACCATGGGCCCTGAGCTTCCCTGTGGATTCTCAGTTCACCCCATCTCTCCCCTCTTCCCCAGGAAGATCTTTGCCTTTGACCTGGACGCTGGACGGCTGGCGGCCATGGCCACCCTGCTGGCCCGGGCTGGGGTCTCGTGCTGCGAGCTGGCCGAGCGGGACTTCCTGGCAGTCTCGCCCTCTGACCAGCGCTACCGTCAGGTCCAGTACATCTTGCTGGATCCTTCTTGTAGTGGCTCTGGTGAGATGGGGACAGAGCCTGGCTGCAGGGCCTGCAGACGGGGGGCAACCTCATACAAGGCGCAGTGGTTCGCTCTGGCCTCGGGTTCACCTGGTGGCCCCGGGCAGACGTTCTCTGTACTGCAGGGGTCTCGGTGTGGACCGAGGCCATCTGCAGCTGAAAGGCTCTGTCCTTAGGTATGCTGACCAGACGGCTGGAGGAGCCCGGGGCGGACGCACCTAGCAAGGCGCGCTTGCAGGCCCTGGCCGGGTTCCAGCGGCGAGCACTGTGCCACGCGCTCACTTTCCCCTCCCTGCAGCGCCTGGTCTACTCCACCTGCTCCCTCTGCCAAGAGGAGAATGAAGACGTGGTTCGGGACGCCCTGCAGCAGAACCCAGGGACCTTCAGGTAGCGGGGATCCGCCAAAGTCCTGGGGAAGGGGGCTGCTGTCTTTTACCCAGAAGTCTGTTCTCCTCCACAGGCTAGTCCCTGTCCTCCCCTCCTGGCCCCACCGTGGCCTCAGCACTTTTCCAGGGGCTGAACACTGCCTCCGGGCCTCCCCCGAGACCACGCTCACTGGTGGCTTCTTTGTCGCTGTATTTGAACGGGCAGAGGTGCCAAGGTGAGTGAGAGGTGGGGGCCTGCCTGGAAGATGCTGGAAAACTGGGGCACCTCTAACTCGGTTTCTTTCATTCCAGCTCAGTCTCCCCAGCTGAAGCATTAGCACCAGATCCGGCCCCCGGGGCCGCCCCACGGAAGAAGAGACGGCGCAGAGCAGCGGTCCCTGGCACGCCGCCCCTCGAGGAACAGGTCCGCAGAGCTGTGCCTTTGGGGGGGGGGGGGGGGGCGGCACCCTGGCCTTCCTGCAGGTCAGCTGGCGGTTTTTGAGGTTTTCTTTTTTATTGCTTTAGGAAGGAAAGCGGTAGCCCTGATTCTCCAGCTGGAGGGAGAGCATGGACTCACCCGGCTGCCAGGCCCCTCCCCGGGCCGTGTTCTTGCTCATGACAGTTCTGCCCACAGAAATAAAAAGCAGGACATGGTCGACGATAGATCACAGTTTTCTTTATTCTTAATGACATAAGCAAGGAGAAAAACCTCACATTCATACTAAAAATTCCAACTAGCCTCACAGGAATTAAGTCTTTATTTGTAATGGAAAGTCCCAGCCTCCCGTTCCTGTCCAGTGCACGTACGAGTACACACACCCACATACACACACACACACACCCACACACCCACACACACTCAGGCCGCACCGGGACCTCCTCTGCCGGGGCTCCCGGGCCAAGTGTCCTGCCTGTGGACCTGAGGTAAACTAGCTCGGAGCACTGACACAAAAGAGGATCTACCTTCCAGAAGGTATCGCTAGAAGCTTCGGTTCTAGACCCGTGCCCACCCCCACCCGCCGATCCTAACAGGTAGTCGGGACTTGAGGTCCGGGCCTCCGGGCGCCACACGCAGGTAAAATGCTGTCCACTCTTCCTGGGGCTGGGGACGAGCAGTCTCCTGCGCCACACTCAACCTCAGTCACGAGGGGGAGGGGGGACAAGTCACATCTACGTCACATTATTTATAAAATAAGAATTACGTTTATAGAATGTGTCCCGAAGGGGCTCCGGTCCCTCAGGAAGCTGCCTGGACAGCGGGAGCCTCTAATTCACGCAGGCGTAACCTAACTACACAGCCAGTTCCTAGTCAGTAGCATTTATACTTAACCACCTCAGTGAACCAAGCTTGAAGGAATTTAAAAGGCAATTTAGCTTAAATACAAAAATAAATTTTTATTTTGTTAAAAAATGTTTAAATATTTTTTTCTTTTAATTTAGACACACGCATTCATACTTCTCCCAAAGAGGATGGGCATGGCAGCAAGGCTCCTGGGCCTGGGGTATGTGGTCTGGGAGCGGGGGAGGAACGGGGGTGGGGGTGAAAAACTGTGAAGTGTGGTTCGCTAGTTTTGGTTTTTTAACATTCTGGGGAGGGTCTAGCCCGCAGTGGGGTCAGCTGGGTGGGAGGGAAACGGCGGAGGGAAGGGGTCTTTGCTTCCCCCTTGGCCCCATCCTCTTGGGCTGCCAGCCCTTAAAGTCAAAACACCACCGGAAACCCCAGGAGTCAGCACGCGTACCGTACAGCGGTGCCACTTCCCACAGTCAATTAGCGAGGCCCCAGAAACTTGAAACAGTGAAGTCCGGCACTACCAACATGCCGCCACTCATACAATTCAATTCTTCCTCCAAACTCGATTCAAAGAGCAATAGACATGAGCATCAGACAGTAACACAGGACAAGGCTTTAAACACAACCCTGGGGAGGAGGCGGATGAGCCCCACAGAGGCCAGCGGGGAGGGCGGGCGAGGAGGCAGCGGGGGGCGTCCTGCCCGCTCCCCCCACTCCACCGGAGCGAGGTATCTCCCCTGCAGCTGCCAGGCTAACAGTCTCGAGCCACCGAGCTTTTAGGGGCCAAACTGGCAGAGGGTTGAGGACAAACATGGACTCAGACTTGGCAGGAGGAAGTGGACCAGCAGGAGCAGCACCCACTGGGGTCTCCAAGGCAAAGCTAGCTTCAAGGTCCTGTAAAAAGGAGTCGATCCTGCAGGGAGCCAGGGAGGGACGAAGCAGCAAGAACTGGGGAAGCAGAGTCCCCTAACGGGACCCGAGGAGAACCACGTTTAGAGACAAGCCAAGCACAGGGAAGCTGCGGGGCTGACCCACTTCCCCGACTCCCGTCATCCACTGCACGGTGGTGACACAGGTGGGCGAGGACCGTGCCTGTGACCCGCCAGCCGAGATGGTGCTCGGGGCGGGAAGGGAGGCCGCCTGTCCGAGGTCAGACACCAGACGAGAGTCAGGGAGGGACGAGGACAGTATGTACAGATGTTCCTTTAGTTCTCTCCACCGCACGGAGCCGGTCAAGTAGAGGGATCAGGCTCCTGCCCCGCGCCCAAGCCTTTCTCACGACGGAGCAGGAACTGGCCACCCGGGCTGCTGCCGCCTCCCTGGTGGCGGAAGCCAGAGATCCGGGGTAGGGTTGCTTTATGGAATTAGAAGGGTCAGAGGCTCTTCCTAGCAGGTGCTGAGGTCCAGATTTGGGGAAGGAGGTGGGGGTGGGGCAGTTGGAATGGGGGCAAAGGCTATTTCTTGCGCGTGTGCTGCCTGCGGGCCTGCAGCCGCTGCCGAGCCCCTGGGGTCTTGGATCCTGCACCAATGGAAAATGAAGGTGCCGCAGATCCTGGAAAGATTCAACAAGGTCTCATCAGGGCAGCTGGAATCTGGGACACCTCCCCAGGCACCCTAATCTCTGGAAGGTTAAGCCAACAGAACATCTGGTACTTAAACAAGGCTTCCTAAAAAGTGTCCATTGCATGGGGTGGGGGGTGGCTACTAAAAGTACAGAATCCCAGAACATCTGAGAGGGAGCAAAAAGGTGTTTCTGCTTGGCTTTCCAGTGCTCTGGAACATTCCACCCAACTCCATACCTGGGCTTTGCCAATCTTGCAACCATGTTACATCTTTCTCATACTTAGGAGCCTGAGCTTTGTTTGGGGGGGGGGGGGCAGAGCCAGAAACCTCCCCGGACCCCCCTCCTTCTTTGGGAAAGAAGGTCATGCTGGCTGCTTACCAAAAGGTCCGACTCCAACAAAGCCTTGGGTGGGTGTTGAGGACGCCCCAAAGGAGAGACCACCGCCCGACGTGCCCACCCCGGGGGCAGGGGTGTTCTGACCAAAGGTGGGTGTGGAGGTGCCTAGAATGAAGAGACCGCAGAAAACGAGCAACTAGGCAGTGAGCAGAGGGAGTATAAGTGGGGGTGACAAACAGGGGTGTCCCCAGGGGCACCTCAGCCCTGGACTGCCGAGGCTGGCTAGCCGCAGTGGTGGGCACAGCCTGTCTCCTGCCCGCTGACCACTGCGCCACGGCACATCCTTCTGGCCACCTCAGGAAGTCTCTGCATGCCCGTGACCGCCAAAGCAGAAGAGAAGGGGACACTCAGTGCCCTCCCCCGCCCCTTCCACCTGGACCAGGTCCCCCTCCCGTCTTAGGACGGAGTTTTGCTCTTCTCCCTGTCTGTCCATCCCTCCCCATCAGAAACCTGACCATCGTGGGTCTTTTTGCCTTCCCATGGCCACGTTCAAAGTCCGGTCCTGCTACTGCTTCCCACAGGCCTCTGGGAGGGCTGGCCTTGCTCCCAGTCCTGACCTCCCCGCTCCTCAGTCACCCCTCACCACCGCCTAGCACCCAGACAGCCACTGCGAGCACCTCAGGTATCGAGCCCTGCAGCCCCCCGCCCCTCCTGTGGCACCAGCTGGGCCTGCACCTATTCACCCCAGTCTGGACCTCGCTAATGGGCGTGTGACCGCACGGGCTGGCCGCACTTTAAATTCATCACCGCAATTCCCCGGCGATACCGCCTGGCGATTCTCCCCCATTCTCGTTATGCTCCTTTCCCCACTCTCCAAACGCCCATTTCCAGACGCCTCCTCTGTACACGGGCCTCCCCGTGACCCTGTCTCCCGTTTCCTGAGGAAAGCATGCGATCAGGATCACAGCTCTTGAGTCTCCTGCCATGTGGCAAATCAAATCACTTCATTCTTCTACTTGAAATTCTGCCAGGATTTTCCTCCATGCTTAAATCCAAACTTAACCCTAGCCATGTGTGCCCTTCAACCCTGCCTCTCCACATGATTCTAGATCACTTCTATTCTTAGATCCTCCAGCTACACCTCACTTTTCTGTCTGTGAACCATGTATGCTCCTGCCACAGGGCCTTTGCACTAGCTCTCCTATGCCTGAAGAGCACTCCTAACCCCTCTGTCACAGACAGGAGTCTTGGCTTAAGCTGCCTCAGAAAGGCCCAGCCTACCTGACTGCCGGAAGAGCCCCTCCACAGCCTCTCAGGCCAGCCTGTCTTCCACCAGGACACCCAGCTCCCTGACCCTGTAGCTAACGTCAGTCACTACCACACCATAAAGCTCTGAGGGGCCTGTGCCACACTCAGAACAGCCCCCAGTGCAGCACGCCGAGTGCACTGGTCTTACCTCCGAACACGGGCTTGCTGTCAGGCGTGCTTGCCACACTGAAGGCAAAGTGTGTGCTCTGGCTAGGTGCACCCAGTGTGCCCTGACTCAAGCCTCCTCCGAAAGGGGTCGTGCTGCCGGCGGTCCCACTCTGTCCTGTGCCAAAGTTGAACGCTGCAGAGGCAGAGCTGGTGCCGGGGGTGGCCACGCTGATCCCGAAGCCCCCGCTGCCAGGCGAGCCAGCAGAGCCCCCAAATGGGAAGGGTGCCAGCGTCGTGCTGCCGAACACGGAGCTACTGGTCCCGCCGCTGGTGGTCTGGGTCGTAGCTCCAAAGCCGGAGGCAGTGGCCGTCCCGAAAGAGAACATGGATGTGCCGCTGCCAAAGGCTGGCTGGGTGCTGGCAGGGGTGCCGAAGGCAGATGCTGTAGGCTTCAAACCACCAAAGCTGGACTGCGTGGTGCCTCCGAAGGCGGGCTGGGCTGGGCTGGGCCCTGGGGTCGCAGCTGGAGCTGTGGCTGTGGAGTTCCCGAAAGTGAAAGAGCTGCCAAAGCTTGGGGCGAGGGCCGGCTTGGCGGCACCCTGCTGCTGCCCGTCGGTGGCCCCGAACGTGGGCTGGGGGTTGGCTCCTGGGTACGAAGAGAGGGGGGGCTTGGTGCTCGAGCCGAAGGGAATGTGGAACGCCGGGGTGGTGGTGGTCGTGAAGGTGGGTGCCGGCTGGCTGCTGGTGACCAGGGCGGGGGTGCTGAGGCCGCCGCCAAAACCGCTGAAGCCGGTGGTGCCGCCACCGCTGCCGCCACTGGCCGTTGTCTGCACCGCCCCGGGGAGGGACTGGACGAAGGTCGTGACTGTTGTCGACGCGGGCACGGCAGGAGGCTTGCCGAACTGGAATATGGAGCCCACAGCTGGGGGAAAGCTGGCACCAGAAGCAGGGGGAGCCCCAAAGAGGAAAGGCTGGGCAGCGGAAGTGGTGGTGCTGGTCACACCGCTCACACCGAAGCTGAACGTGGGCTTCGAAGCAGAGTCTGTGGATGTGCAGGCTGTGCTCGTGGGGGCCACGGCTGAGGTGGCACCAGCCTGGCCAGTGAAGAGAGGGGCGCTCGTGGTAGTGACTGGAGCAGCTGTCTGACTGAAGAAGGGGACCGAGGAGGGCACAGACGTAGGGGCCCCCACGCTGCCAAAGATCGGCTCGAAAGTGAGCTTGGGGCTGCTGGCAGGTGCAGGGAGGGCAGAGCTGGAAGGTGTCACGGTGGTGACCGTGGATGGGCTGGATGACAAGGGGCCCTCATTCTCGCTTTTTGGTGGGGCCAGGAAGATGGGCTTGAACATGGGAGATGCTGACGACACAGCAGGGGCTGCAGAGGCAGGGGGGTCGGCAGGCGGGGTACTTAGCATTCCCAAAAGAAGACTTTGCTTGGGAGTCGGGGACGGGGCAGATGGGGCTGGGGACTTGGCAGATGTCTCAGCCTGAGGAGCTGGAGGGGGCTTTGGAGGGTCAATGGCTGGGATCGGGGAGGCAGCAGGGGTCAGCCCCAAGAAAGTGACTGTGGATTTCGAGTCTGAGGAGGTGCCTGGAGGGGGTCCTGACTGTGAAGCGCCAAGAGGGGCCGGAGGGCCAAGTGTCTTTGGAGGTGTATGGGCCCCAGTGCTTGCCACTCCAGAAGATTCTGGAAGAACAGAGAAAGTAAATTCTGAATTCCTAAATGTGATGGCATTCAATGCTTCTTTATGCTAGGGACTCAGAGTCCATCAACAAATGTGACTACGTCCACACCACAGACCCTTAAAGTATTCACTCCTTAAAATCAAGTAAATATTATTTCTATTCTTCCCTGATCATAAGATCTGAGGGGATACGATGTGGCCTCAATGGGGGTAAGGTGGAGAAACTAAGGAAAACCCAATCACCCACGCTCCAGGCCCGTTAACTACCCAGATGCACCTTACTTACTACTCATCCAACAAAGACTCTCTGCCTACCGTGTGCTGAGTGCAGAGCATATACCCGTGAGGGGAAGAGTCTCCGCCCCAGCCCCGGGAGAGAGGCGGATGCCGGACAGACCGCTACATGTTAAAAGGGCAACAAGAAGAGCGTGGGCACGTGCAGTACCATGAAGGACCCTTGAAAACCTAGAGGGAAAAATAATTAACGTCCTCTTGTGCCTGTGGTCATGTGACAAGACATGGTGACGGCGGGATCACATTTACACCTTGGAGCTGCCTCAACAGTACACACTCGCATGTCAGAGGCCAAGAACGAGGCTCAGAGCGGCCAAGAGCCGTGTGACCCCTGAGACTAAGCTGCCGATCCTGGCTTTAAGTGTCGCAGGCCCCTCCCTAGACCCTCCTGATTAGAGAATTCTGAAGCTCGGATGTGTGCACCAGCTCAGGACTGGTGAGCCACAGCAAGTTCAAGCTCCCAGAACTCTCCAGTGACTGGTAGGCAAGCCGCTTTTACCCGGCCTGAGACACACGGACGCCACTCCGCATGCGGAGGGCGCGCACCCACTCACCCGAGGCGGCGGGCAGGCCTGCGGAACTCTGCATCTTCTTCAAGCTCTCCAGCAGCGGGTTGGTACTCGGGGCCGGGGGGGCGGCTGGGGAGGCGGCAGTCCCACTGGTCGGCAGGGTAAATGTCAAAGGAGGCTGAGTGGTAGGGGGCTTCTCGGTGACAGAGTCAGAAGCAGTATCTAAGGAGGAAAGAAAGGTGCTGGGAAATTCCTCCCAGGGGCACAACACCTAGCCTGAGACGCTCAGGGACTCAGTGTCTGCTTATTTAGAAATGCTTCCCCTAGGGCACTGGGTGGCTCAGTTGGTTGAGCATTTGACCGGCTCGGGTCATGATTCATAGTTCGTGAGTTCAAGCCCTCAACTGTCAGTGCAGAGCCTGCTCCTGCTTGGGATTCTCTCTCCTCTCTCTGCCCCTCCCTCACCAGTGCGTTCGCTCTCTGAATAAGTGAACTTAAAAAAAAGAAAGAAATCCTTCCCCTTCATTCCAACGCTCACTGTTCTCCAGATTCCACTGAGGCCCCAAACGGATTTCTCAGATGAGAAAGATCCAGATAAAACCAGAGGAAATTCCTCTTCAGAGAGTGAAGCTGCCCGGTCTTCCTTACCAGCTCCATCCTCCAAGGCCTTGTTAAACCACCGCAGGGAAGCCCTTTTCTCCAAGTCTAGATCTTCGGCAGTGACGGAGTAGCCAAGCTGGGGAGGCGGGGGCTGCCAGAGAGGAAGATGAGAGGTGGGTCAGGGAAGCTGGAAGAAGCCCATATTTAGCTTCCCTAGAACTCGAGAGTGCTGGGGGGGTGTTGGGTGTGGAAGGACAGAGCCATACCAGGGTCAGCCGGGCCCCTCGCCGGGAGGGCAGGAGCTGAATCTTCCGCTTCCGCTGCCCAGAGCTGCCAGGTGTCGGGGGGGAGCTCCACGAGTTCTGCACCTTCCATGTGGTTGTATCTGCAGCTAAAGAAACAAACATGGACTTGTTTTCTTCCTCCTCTTCCAGAAACAGCAACATCTGTCTACCCACTTGGTTTTTATCACTGAATTTTCACTGGTTATCTCTGAAAGTTTCGGTCTTCAGTAGGTGGGTCTTGGAGAGTCTGCAAGATGGCCTCTGACAGGAGGATATCAAAGGAAAGCTGCTCCGAACGCGGGCACACAGCATTCCCTGCCCACAGTCACCGGACAGGGCCCCGCCTGTGCTCATAGCCACCCACAGACCACAGACCTCTGCGCCCATAGCCCCTTTTCGGCCCGTGCCTACCAGGCCCTGCACTTGGCGATGCTCAGCACATGCAACCGGACAGGCAGTGGTCTACACATGCCTGTAACCACTCCCACTGCCATGCGCCACTCCTGCGAGCTTCTCAACCTACCCTTTTCTCCCTGGGCCTCCTTGTCTGTTGCCAAAGGAGTTGAAGAACTGGAGCGGTGAGAAAGCTCATCTTCTCTGCGGGTGAAAGAGGCAGAAGCACATTTAGAAAGACTTCCTGACAGAGTGTTGGGTAACTTCTCACAGCCTCTTAACTACCAACTGGCCAAAGTCTAGAACTGTGATTTAAAATCACAGTAGGCCAGACAAAAAAGAAATCAAAAGAAAACTCCTACAAAACAAAGGGAGGAAGTTCATGGAAGCCACGGAGAAACCTGTCTCACAACCAGGACAAAATGATAATCTTCACAACCTTACTTCTACCCTGTCCAGTCCCCGAGAGCTGTTGCCACAGAGCTGACCCCTACGAGCAGCAGTCTAGTCGCCTTGCAGTGCCTGGAGGTCCGCTGGGGTCCAGAACACGAACCCTCCTGACGCTGCCCACTGCGGCCTCTGTGCTCACACCCCATCGCTTGTGCTGCAGGATGAGGAGGAGAGCCAGAGCCTCCGGAATCAGCACAGAAGACATTTAAGAGACGAGAGAAGTTCAGGAATGTACTTTGCTGTCCTTCTAGACGGTGACCTCAGATTCTCCAGATCAGAGCTGCAGGAAGCCTAAGGGCCAAGTACGTGTGCTTCCTTTCCCACCCTCTCAATCTGCAGTGCGAGCGAGGACCCGTTACCTTATTTTCTTTGCTGGCCTCTCTGGCGTCTGCGAGCGGGAAGAGGCTGGGCTGGAGAATGGGGACAAGCTGGGCCCGCTTCTCTTCCAAAGCTAAAAGGCGAAGAGCAGTGACATGACTGACCCTACTAGACAGCGGGATACTCAACCTTCAGCAGAACTTGGTGTTCTGTTCATCACTGCACATAGGGTCTCTTTCTCAGTAACAAATACTTCTTTGTGGAACACCTGGCTGACTTAGCGGACCATGCGACTCAATCTCGGGTTATGGGTTCAAGACTACTTAAAAATACAATGTTTCAAACAAAAAAGGGGCGGAGTGCCTGGGTGGCTCAGTCAGTTGAGTGTCTGATTTCGGCTCAGGTCATGATCCCACGGTTTGTGGGTTTGAGCCCTTCATCGGGCTCTGTGCTGACAGCTAGCTCAGAACCTGGAGCCTGTCTTTGGTTCTGTGTCTCCTCTCTCTGACCCTCCCCTGCTGACGCTCTCTTCTCTCAAAAATAAATAAAAACATTAAAAAATTTAAAAAGGGGGGGCACCTAAATGGCTAAGTCGATTAAGCATCTCACTCTTGATTTTGGCTCAGGTCATGATCTCATGGTTCATGGGTTCAAGCTCCACACTGGGCTCCCTGCTGGCAGTGTGGAGCTTACTTGGGATTCTATCTCTCCTCCTCTCTTTGCTCCTCCCCGGTGCACGTGCTCTCTCTCAAAAATGAGTAAAAAAATAGGGGTGCCTGGGTAGCTCAGTTGGTTGAGTGTCCAGCTTCAGCAAAGGTCATGATCTCATGGTTCGTGGGTTCAAGCCCCACACTGGGCTCTGTGCTGACAGCTAGCTCAGAGCCTGGAACCTGCTTCAGATTCTGTGTCTCCCTCTCTCTCTGACCCTCCTCTGCTCGTGATGTCTCTCTCTTGTCTCTCAAAAATAAATTTTAAAAAAGCATTAAAAAAATTTTTTTTTAAAAAGTAAAAAAATAAAGAAATAAAAACATTCCTCTGTGAAGAAAGGCCCCTGAAGGAAAGCCAACTGCCAGTATTAACTATTGGGAAAAAATATGAACAAGTAAGGAAATGCTAATAAAGTACAAGGAACGAATACAGTTTTACATGTTAAACAGTAGAAGGTTACATTCAGACAAGGTTTAGAGCCTAAGACACATACAGCTTTATGTTGTCTACAGAAATGATACAATTAAGAAATTATTCCCAAAACCACTCCCCTCCCCCCAAAAACCCTATTACGGCAAAGATAAGCCAGTAAACTAACAGAGTCTTTGTTTTACTTCAACTTTACTTTTTTAGGTTTATTTAAGAACGAATAGGGGAGGGGCAGAAAGAGAGAGAGGGAGAAAGAATCCCAAGCAGGCTCTGCACTGCCAGCGCAGAGCCTGATGCAGGGCTAGAACCCATGGCCCGAAGTCAGACACTTAACTGACTTAGCCACCCAGGTGCCCTTTGCTTCAACTTTATTTTAAGATGTGCTATCATGACATTTAGGACTTACACAGCATCTATGGTATTTACTGTTACATGATTATCATCCAGACCCTTGTCTCTTCTAACAAACAGGCAGTCAGTCCCTTGGTAGTGTGGTCTGTTCTCAGCCTGCCTTCATGCAAAACAGCCTCTCAGCTACATAACTGACACAGAGCAAGCACTCGGCAGTTTCATGAAGTCTTTGGTCTAATTACAAAAATACTGATAACCATCACTGCAGACATTTCCCCCAGAAATTTCTGGTGATTTCTTACGCATCAACAGTTATATAAGCACAAACAAGCAACAACAATCTTTAATAAATGGTGAAACAGGGCCACTCCATGAGCCCCAGTATCAGGAAACCCAAAGCTCAGAATAGGTGTGAGGAAAATGCTGGAACCAGGAGCCATGTGCTCTGATGCGCTCAGGGAAAGAACACAAAACAAAAACCAAATGCTTGGACCTCACACTTTGCATCTTTAATAAAGAACCAAAGAGGATTTCAATGTTTAGCCAAGGTTGAGAACAACCTGGTTCAACATGTACGGGAAAATACCGTTTGTCCACTACGTCACAGGTGGCATATGCACAGACAATCCAGATGTGACAAGCATATATGTAAGAAGCGTAACAAAAGGACTATAAAAACCAGATTAGGTGTTCGATACTGTGGGGCAGGAAAAAGTCTGTGCCAGAGACAGCAGAAAACGGACTGACAGTCACATAAAAAATCGCTACATAAAGAAACTCTCTAGGTAAAAGTAACACCAGGGGGCAAGGACACTCTACTGTACGGGCCATGCCCCATCTCCATTTTCAACCAGACTCATATTTCCATAAAACTGAAATAAAATTTACGTAGGCAGGAAACAAAAACACCCCAAAACAAAAAAAAAACCCATAAACAAAATTAAAAAGAAATATTTTCAGTAGGAGTTAATATCCTTAACATGAAAAACGGAAGCCCTACAACTCCACATAAATATAATGAACGTTATCAAATGAAAAATTGGCACAAGATCTAACAAGGAGAGTCATTTAAAAAAAAGTCAATGCATGTATCTAGCAGTCAGTTTAGTTCTGCACTGCATTTCAATTTTGATTTGCAAAATCCCCACTGCATTTCAATTTTGATTTGCAAAATCCCCACTTCACAGAGGCTCTAGACCTTTCCCGTTTACAAAGAATGTCAAGATGAGCAAGACTCTTCCACTGAGAAATTTACAGTGTCAAAAAGAGACAGGAAAGAATACAAATCAACGGTAACAGCCAAAAGAGGAAAGACTTTGACGACTTAACAGAAAGCACTTGAAGAAGGACAACCTGTCAGGGCCTGTGACGGGATGGATGCATTATTCCACAGAAGGGAACAAGCAAGGGAAGGCAGCGGGTATGAAGTGCTCTTAGTAGACAACAGATGTCCCAGGCTGGCTGAGATGCAGAACACAATAATGGGGCACAAGGTCAAGAGGCAGGCTAGGGCTGGGAGTGCTGAAGCAAAGGGTAAATATGCCTACTGTGGAAAATGACAAGTCTTGTAAGACCCGTGGAGATATCAATGCTATGCACAAAAAGGTCAGAGGACAGTTTACTTTTTCTATCACTGGTACCAGCGTAACATCTGTAATGACTTTGTATTAACGCTAGGACTTCCAGTGTGCACAGCTGTCGATCTGGGTATTTACCAGTATCCCCTGGAAAAATACAGTTAAGTCAAATACCTCTACCACCACTTGCACCAAATCCAAGGGCTGTCACCTAGTGATTACCAGAGAGGATCACTACTTCAGTACATTTTTTCCCAGAGAGAAACTTCAACATAAAGAGCATTCATATTTGGGTGCCTGGCTGGCTCAGTCAGGTAAGCACCAGACTTCAGCTCAGGTCATGATCTCACATTTCTTGAGTTCAAGCCCTGCGTCTGCTTCAGATTCTGTGTCTCTTTCTCTCTTTGTCTCTCTCTGCTCCTCCCCAGCACATGCTCGCTCTCAAAATAAACAAACATTAAAAAAAAAAGAACTAGGGGCACCTGGGTGGCCCAGTCGGTTAAACCTCTGACTTTGGCTCAGGTCATGATCTCACGTTCGTGGGTTTGAGTCCCGCGTCAGACTCTGTGCTGACAGCTCAGTGCCTGGAGCCTGCTTCTGATTCTGGTCTCCCTCTCTCTCTGCCCCTCCCCCTTTCATGCTCTGTCTCGCTCTGTATCAAAACTAAATAAAACATTAAAAAAAAACCTTTCATATTACATTATTTTCTTATTTTTTATTTCGAGAGAGAGACAGAAAGAGATTGCGCGTGGATGTAAGCAAGGGACAAGCAGAGAGGCGAGACTGGTAACTACTTAAAACAGAATACCAAACAGCTATTAGTGTCAGTGAGTGTACTTCCTACAACAGGTCCAAGGCTCCACCACAAAAAGGCCGCTTAAAATCTGACCACTTCCAGCAATGGCCGACCGTGTTGTTCTACACCGACTCTCCTGCCAGAGACAAGCAGCAAACACTGAAGGTATGACCTACATGTGTCTGAAGGCGCAGGAGCATGGAAGAGCCTGCAGGGCAGCAGACATTGTGGAGATAAGGGAAGAGGAGCCAAGCAGTTAGCCCCCGTATTTAAGTCTACTTTTCCTCTCATGGTGAATGCCAATTCCGAAAGTAAAAGCTGCAGTTGAGAGGCACGGAAAAGCTTTGGGCAGTCTCATATGGCTGGAAAGACAAAAATGAATTCAGGGCCTTCCAAAGTAGAGGGTCCTTAATAAGACCTAAAGCTTTTTGGTTGGGATCCCAAAGACTAAGTAGGAGGATATAGGGCAAATCAGAAATAAAACAGCCCTCACAAGAACTGACAACCAACTCAAAACTGTCAATTCTACCTGGACAAAAGTAACCTGCCCCTATCCTAGCTACTGCCAGAGGTAAAGTGATAAGTGAAAAAAGAAAACCTCTCTGATGAAAATACCACCATTCAGAGCTTCAAGTCACTTTTTTTTTTTTTTTTTTGGTCTGACACAGAAATAAAGCAACAACCAACACTATATAAGAAATTAGTATTTACCCGATACCCCAAAGGAAAAAACCAGACATGAGAAAGAGACCACAGAAGACTCAAAGGCTGGAATTCGTAAATAAAACTTAAGAAAATTGTTATAAGAATTTAAATGACAGTATGGAGAATCCTGACAAAGAGTAACTATAAGAAACAGAACCAAAACTACTTAAGAATGCCATGGATGGCACAAAGCTAAAGGAAATCACTAAACTAGACACCGGAAGAACTGGAGGTGGAGACAAAATGATGGGACACAGACAGACAGACATGGACAAAAGGAAAACATCTAACACGTACCCTAGAACACTAAGAGCAGGTAGAAAATAGGGCAGAACAGTATTTGAAGAGATAATATTAGGTTGAGAGTTTTTCAAAACACATCAAGCCACATAACAAACTGCAAAGAATATAAACTGTAAACGAGTACTTCATAAAATTTCTTTAAGTGGAAACACCAAAACTAAACATGTGTTCAGACACTAAGCAAATCTCAAAACAAGAATGGACAGAGGAGTAGATCCTGTGAGCTAGTGGAATTTAGCTAAAAACCAGTAACAGAAAGAGGACTAGAGAATTAATGGTTTTGAAATTAAGCAATGTGCTTCTAAGCAACCCATGAATCGAAGAAGAATGAATACTAAAAACTCTTCTATTTCAAAACTGTGGGAATGTAGCTAAGGTTAAGTTTGTAGGAAATGTATAACCTTAAATACATACATTAGAAAAAGGAAAACACTGGAAAAACCCCAATGATCTAAGAATCTGGATTAAAAAATCAGAAAGAAATTCCAACAAATCAAACATGAAAAAAAGAAAAAAGGGAGGGGGAAAAAAAGGGAAGTAAAATCTATAAGGGCAAAAAATTAAAGAAATAGAAAAACATAAAAAAAGTGACTCCTAAAATTGGTTCTTTGATATATAACCTTGAAAAAGCAACTTCCTTAACCCAATAAAGAGTATCTACAAAAAACCTGTATCAAACAGCATATGTAACAGGAAATGTGGAAAAGTGCTCCCTTTGAAATCAGAAAAAACAAGAATGTTTGCTATTACTTCTATTCAACATTGTACTTCAGGTCTTAACCAAATGCAGTAAGGCATAAACAAACAATATAAGAACTACAAAGAGAGAAAAAAAAAAGCTGTCATTATTGCTGACAACATGATGGACACAGGAAAATCCTAAAGAATATACAGATGGTTACAGGATTTAGTAAGTTTCCTGAATGCAATAATCAGTTGTATTTCTATATATCTGCAACAGATTTTAATATGCCATTTATAGTAGCATCAAAAACATATACCTAGAAATAAGTTAAATGCATAAAACAAATACATGGTGAAGTTAAAGATGCTGTAAATAAATGAAGGATATACCATGTTCATGGATTGGAAGATTCAACATTGCAAAATGTCATTTCTCTCCAAAATAATTGGTAGATTAAAGGCAATCTTAGTATCTCAGCAAGCGGTCTTTATTTAGGTGGAAATCAATAAGCCAATTCTAAACTTACAGAGAAATGTAAAGGGTCAAGATCCAAGACAACTGTGAAGAGGAATGAGAGAAATGAGAAAGTTGGATGACTTTTTCTATTACCCAAAACTATAAGACTGTGTGGCACAGCACAGACAAGAAAACAGGTACAGGGCATAAACCCCAGATCAACACAACAGAATCTAGACATGGATCCACACACATATGGACACTTACGTTACAACAAAGGCAGTGCTGCAGCACAACAGGGAAAGGGTGATCCATCCTTGCAATAAATGTTGCTATGCCAAATGGGTATTTATATGGAAAGGTACTAATTTTGATCCCTACTTCACATCATATACAAAAATCAACTTCCGGTGGACTATGGATCTGAATGTGAGAAGAAAAATAATAAAGCTTCTAGAAGGTAGCATATCACCACCATGACTTCAGGTAGACAGAGTTCCTACACACAATACATTAACCATTAGTGTAAATTTGATGAAAATGAAGTGGTGAGACACAGAATAGGACAGTAATTTGCTGCAATACGTACAATTCACAGAGAGCTTGTATATAGAATATATAAAAGAATGTATAAAATCAGTAAGAAAAAGACAGATGACTTAATAGAAGAAAGCCAAGAAACTTGAATAGGCATTTCATAAAAAAGGAAGTATGAATGGTCAATGAACAGTTCACATCTCTAATTCATTAGCAATTACAATTATAACCACAAATTACAATTAGGAAATTATAACCACAACGAAATACTATTTCATACCCGCTGGAATGGGTAATGAAAGAGACTGGGCAACATCAAGTTGTTAGTGAGGCTGTGTAACCACAGGAACAAAATCTCATACTGCACTGGTAAGGGTAAGAGTATCAACGGAAACACAACTTCCTTCCTTTCTCCTCCCTCCCTCCCTTCATGTATCCATTTATTTAAACATATATAGTTTAAAGTTTATTACCCAATGCAGGGCTCAAATTCACAAACTGTGAGATCGTGACCTGAGCCAAAGTCAGACGGTTAACTGATTTGAGCCACCCTGGTGCCCCTGAAACATAACTTTAAAACAGTTCAATAAAATCTACTAAAACTGAGAATTACACATACTTTACATATGTGCACGAAAAGATTTAATACAAGAATTTCCATAGTAGCATTATGCATAACAGCTCCAAACTAGAACCCAAATGTCCCAGCAATAGAGGGAAACAATTGTGATATATTCATATAATGAAAATGAACACAGCATGAAAATGAAAGACATGAATGGATGCATCTCACAAGGAAAAGTGGTGACTGAAAGAACCCAAACACAAAAGAAAGTATATTCTGGTCTCCATTTATATAAAGTTTAAAAACAGGAAAAACTATATGGTCCTCATATTCAAGAAGGAAGGAATGGGTATGAGAGGGGCTTCTGGGGGTTAAAAATGATTTATTGGGGCATGTGAATGGCTTAGCTGGTTAAGCGTCTGGCTCTTGTTCTTGGCTTAAGTCATGATCTCACGGTTCGTGAGTTCGAGCCTGGTGTCAGGCTCTGCACTGAGGGCAAAGAGCCTGCTTGGGATTCTCTCTTCACTGTCCCTCCCCAACTCATGCTCTCACTCTTTCAAAATAAACAAACTTAAAAAAAAACCTAATTACTTGACCTGGGTGGTGGTTACACGGAGCTAAACACTTTCAATGCTTGCTTTTCTACATTAGACTCTAATTAAATTTTTTTTCAATACGGATTATATGACACAGAATGCTATGCAATATATTATGATAAAAAAAGATGTTTTTCAAAAAGCACATATGTGATGATCCCATTTGTGTAACACAGACCAAGAATTCTGTGGATTATCTGTGTTTGCACACAGCATGAATGTTGACAGGTGCTATGGGATCGAGACTGGGAAAGCCCAGACAGGGAATTCTATTTCACTTAACATCTATATATAATTAACAACCTTTTTTTTTAATTAATTAATTAATTAAATTATTTATTTATTTAATTTGAGAGACAGAGAGAGACAGTGCAAGCAGGGGAGGGTCAGAGAGAAAGGGAGACACAGAATCGGAAGCAGGCTCCAGGCTCTGAGCTAGCTGTCAGCACAGAGCCCGATGAGGGGCTTGAACCCACGAACTGTGAGATCATGACCTGAGCCGAAGCCGGCCACTTAACCGACTGAGCTACCCAGGCGCCCCTAATTAACAACTTTTTGAAAGCAGGAAAGGTACAGGTATCACAAATTCCAACCACAATAGTCATTCCCAGCTTCTAATAAAATCTGTCAGAATTATTCTACACACATTAAAAAATTAAAGAAACCAGGAGCACAAACAACAGAGTACACTGTATACACAGTTCTGCACCCTGCTTTTGCCATGTATCTCTGAGATCATTCACATCAGGGTCTATTCAGCTACCTAATCCTTTTTGATAGTTACATAGTATTTCGACCTATGGAAATATTGTTATTCAATGCTCCCCCCCAGGTACATTTACAGTGTTTCCAAGCTTCTGCTATTAAAATGTATGTATAGAATTAATTCCTAAAAGAAAACCTTCTGGATCCAAGGGCACACGCATGTCTAATACTGGTAATAACCTGCCACACTGCCCTCTAGACAGTATGAACTGTAGGAACTGACACTCCCACCAGCATTGCACAAGAAGCCTCTTCACAAACACTTTCATGGCTTTTAATTCACATTTAAATGTTTCTCTAATATAGGAAAATCTGCCAAACTTACTCATAAAAGACACAAATACTACTACTCCTCCTCACCTAACTGATAAAAATCCAAAGCTATGACAATCTCATCTGTTGGTGTGACTGTAGAAAACAGTTGCTCATATAATGCCAATGAGAATGCTGAACTGTACATGCTCTAACAAGGGGGAAGTGACCATCTAGCAAAACTACACATGCATTTAACTTCAGGCTGGGTATCTATATTCTGGGGAAGCCATCCTAGAAGTGTAATGGCCAAAGTGTGAAATGACACATGAACTAGAGCATTCATTACCTGCAGCATCGGCTGTCCCAGGGTTAGACAGAAAGAACCCAATGTTTGTCACCAGAGGGAGAGACTAACTACCCAGGTGTAGAGGGAAAGATGAAGCAAGGTTCAAACTTGCACCCATCACTGCCTCAAATGTTAGAAGGTGGGGTTTACAGATAGATGTGGATTTGCATATAGGTTTGAGGGAAAAAAAGTGGAAAGATGATCAAAAAGTAATAAAATAGGAAGGGAACAATGTGGAGTGGAAAGAGGTGGCAAACGGACTTCTCTGAGTATATTTTGCTTTATCATATGTTCTTTGGGAAGCTTTATTTTACATAATTAAAAACTATAGTAAAAAAAAGAAATTCCTAGAACACTAAAATATACTGAATAAACCTTACCATATATCAAGTTGGTGGTGTAAATGAGAACACTGAATTCAAATTACTTTAAAACACATATTTTGATTGTATATTCCCTGGTACCCATACAAGAATATATACTAATGACAAAATGAATCACAAATAATTCTTTTTTATGTCTTTTTTTTTTAAATTTACTTTTGAGAGACAGAGACAGCACGAGCAGGGGAAGATCAGAGAGAGAGGGAGACACAGAATCTGAAGCAGACTCCAGGCTCTGAGCTGTCAGCACAGAGCCCGACGCGGGGCTTGAACCCACGAACCGCGAGATCATGACCTGAGCTAAAGCTGGATGCTCAACTGCCTGAGCCCCCACGCGCCCCTCACAAATAATTCTTAAGCTGATTTGTCTTATTGTTTGTAATGGCATTGATTGTGCATACTTTTTGTGCACACCAGGAACCAAATAAGTAATTACAAAGCAAATATTTTGTGTAAGAATACATAAAAATATAAAATCAAAGAAACTATGTAAAAAGTTCTGTAATCCTAAAGCTGAATTTGAAATATCAATATGAACTAATAATGATTGACCATCCTCTTTCTAAAGGGTATGTATACCTTAATTGGCCTAGAGACTACCTGTAAATATCATTTCCAACTAAAAGAAACCAAGGCTATCTGAATAGACAACTTCAGTTTGAGTTGGAAATGTACACAAAGGATTTCTTTTTTTTTTTTTAGCTAAAAGGCACTGAAGTTATTTATCAAAAACTATTGGGTTAAGGGGCACCTGGGTGGCTCAGCAGGTTAAGCATCTGACTTTGGCTCAGGGCATGATCTCAGTTTGTGGGTTTGTGCCCTGCTTCGGGCTCTGTGTGAACAGCTCAGAGCCTGGATTCAGATTCTGTGTCTCCCTCTCTCTCTCTGCCCCTCCCCAGCTTGTGCTCTCCCCCCACCCCGCCCCTCTCTCTCAGAAATAAACAAACATTACAACAAAACAAAACAAAAAAACTACTAGGGTCAAAACAAAAGGATACAGGGGCCAATTTGAAAGGGTTCCCATCAGCCTAAGATGGAAAAGTCTGTGCTTCAAAATAAATGTTTCTGCAAACTCAGAAGTTCATAAAGAGAATCACAACAGCAAAAACCTCACGGGTCACTTCTGGAGCTTGCTATGGCACCACTGCCTTATTATCGTATCATTCCCACAAGCAGGGCACGTTCTCCTACACAGAATTTCAGCCAATAAATGCAGAGGGGATGACAGGATTAGATTATCACCATTCCACGGCCTAATAATAAAGCAATGGATCCGTAGGCAAAGATGAAAAATGGCTGCTAAAATCATCAGAAGAAAAACCCATAGAAAAATTAAAATAAAAGAATGTGAAAAAATAAAATAAAAGAATCGGAGGGAGCCAGACATCACATGCTCCTGGTGTGATGCGATCACAAAGACTGCGGGCCGCCTATGCGATGCTCTGCTAAAATAACTGAGCCTGAATCTCCCCAAGCGTCAGGACTCAACTTCCCATTTAGAGGAACACAAGGAATAGCGTACATGTTAAAATGATGCCATTCCAATGGAAACTTAATCCAGAATATGCAAAATTCTACAGAACAAAATGACTTTTTTTTTTTTTCCCTCCCAAAGGCATGAATAAAAGAGTGGTATGTTACACACTAAAAGAATCTAAGGGACATATGATCCAAATGTAATGAACTGATTTTTGGGTCCTCAGTGAAAAAAGGAAATGTAATAAGACAAATTTGAGATAACACAGGCAACTGGAACACGGAGCCATATTAACTAATATTAAAGAATTACTATTGTTTAAGAAGAGTAAAGGTATTGTGTTTTTTTTAATGTTCTATTTATTTTTGAGAAACAGAGCACAAGCAGGGCAGGGGCAGAGGGAGGGAGACACAGAATCGGAAGCAGGCTCCAGGCTCTGAGCTGTCAGCACACAGCCTGGCGCGGGGCTCGAACGCAAGAACTGCAAGATCATGACCTGAGCCGAAGTGAATTGCATAACCGACTGAGCCCCCCATGAATCCTGATGGTACTGTGGTTATTAATGCTTACAGAAGGTTTTAAAATACACGCAAGAATATCAATGAAATGACATGTTTGTAATTTACTGTTAAACAGAGCAAAAACAGGATGGGGGCAGATTAACAAAACAAGATTAAACAAGATGCTATGAACCAACTATTGAGACTATACAGGGAGGTTACATTTCCTTTCCTTTTGTGTACATTTAAAATTTGATATAATAAAAAGATCTTAAAAATGAGAACAGGCATATTTTGATCACACTTCATAAATACTGTTTTTTGGGGTGCCTGGGGGGGCTCAGTCGATTCAGTATCCAACTCTTGGGTTTCAGCTTGGGTTATGATCTCATGGTTCCTGAGTTCAAGTACCATGTCAGGCTCTGCAGCTGGCAGCATAGAATCTGCTTGGGAGTTTCTCTCTCTGCCCCTGCCCCTCTCCTGCTATCCCACTCTCAAAATAAGCTTAAAAAAAACAAACAAACAGTGTTTATTTTTATTATTTTTTTTTTTTTTACAAATTTTAAGGTTTGTGGCAACTCTGCTTTAAGCAAGTCTATTGGTGCCATTTTCCCAACATGGTGAGGCATGTGCTCACTTCATGTCTGTCTCACATTCTAAGTCTTATAATATTTCCAACTCTTTATTGTTGTTATTATTCTATGTGTTATGATGACCTGAGACCAGTGATCTTTGATGTTCCTACTGTAACTGTTTTGCAGGATCATACACCGTACCTGTAGAAGGTGGCAAGCTGAACTGGTATATGCATGTGCCTGACTGTCCCCCCAACTGGCAGTCCCCCCGCCCTCCCTCCCCATCTCTCTCCCTTTCCTCAGGCCTCCCTATTTGCTGAGATACAGTAATACGGAAATCACACCAATGAACAAGCCTACGATGGCCTCTAAGTGTCCAAGTGAAAGGAAGAGTCACAGGTCTCTGACTTTCAATCAAAAGCTACAAATGATCACGCAGAGTAAGAAAAGCAGGTCAAGAGCCAAGACACGCCAGAAGCTAGGCTTCTCGCACCCAAAAACCAAGGTGTGAATGCAAAGGAGGTCTTAAAGGAAATCAGAAGTGCTACCTTAAGGAACACACAACTGCTAATGGGAAAAGGCCTTATTGCTGATATGGACAGATCAAACCAGCCACAACATTCCTTTAAGCCAAAGCCTCATCACGAGCAAGGCCCAGTGCCTCAATTCCACGAAGGCTCAGAGGGGAGGAAGCTGAAGCCAGCAGAGGCCAGCTCAATGAGGTTTAAGGGAAGAAGCCGTCTCCACAACAAGGCAAAGCAGCAAGTGCTGATGGAGAAGCTGTGGCAAAGTCATCCAGAAGATCCAGCTAAGGTCACTGACGAAGATGGTTCCACCAAACAACATATTTTCAGTACTGAGAGCCTTACACTGGAAGAAGAGGCCACACAGGACCTCTGTAACTGTAAAGAAGTCATGCCTGGCTTCAAAGCTTCAAAGGACACACCAACTCTCTTGTCAGGGGTGAATGCAGCTGGTGACCTGAAGTTGAAGCCAGGGCTCATGGACTGTTCTGGAAATCCCAGGGTCCTTAAGAATTATCATAAACCTGCCTATTGCGATGATTATATGAGGAAACTTATGTAAAGTGCTTAGCATAGGGCCTAGCACAGAGTAAGTGCTCAAGGTAAAGGTTATTATTTAATATTCTTTGTATTCCCACAGCTGCTCTGGCTTAGGCCTTCATCTTTCACTTGTATTACTTTAAGAACCTTCTGGATTATCTTAACTCAGAAACAATTTGAAGAGGAGAGATGATCTCCTCTCAAAAATCTTCTTTCACATATGCCTTATTTTTTTTCTAGCTACAATATATAGGGTACCCACTATTAACAGGCACAGTGTTGGGTATTTTCCAAGCATTACCTTCAATCTTTGTAACAATCCTTTGGAGATGAGAAAAGTTTAAGTGACTTACCCACCCAAGGCACTAGTACTAGTAGTAGTAAGAGTCAAGATCCAAGATTTGAATGCAAGTTGGTCTGGCAGCAAAGCTTGCTCTGTTCCCTAGACCACAGGACTTCCTCTTACTAAGAAAGAATTGCAATTTTTTCTAAAGAAGATTTCTATAAATTACAATACTTAAAAAACTTTCACTAAACCAGTGCAATCTGGACTGAATCTACCTTTTCAATTAAATTAGTATCATTTGGGGAATTATCTATCCTTTGTCTATTTACCTGCAATCAGGCCTGTTTTGTGTCAGTTTCCCCACTGCTTTACTTTCTGGGCTTTCTAATCTGTTCCCTGGGCCTATAGTTACCATTCAAGGGTTTGTAACTTCTGTTTACCTTAGAGGTAATCCCAACCTCTGACAGTTAGAAGGTGGCTAATAAACACTGGCTAATCAACTAATAAACGCTTGGAACGCATGTCTCCTAGAGCACAAGGTGAACGTACCTGAGAGAAACCGCGCGTAGAGCTGTACGAACTGGTAATGGCATTGCGGCTGGAGCTGGGGATGCCACCGGTGTGCGTGCTGGTCAAGGAACTCATGGAAGAGGTGCGGGATCGCTTATTCAAGTGGTCATCTGAGCTCTGGGAATTGAGACCTCTTTTCAGAGAGCCAGGCCTAATAAAAGAGAAAAAGACAGTGAGAAGCACTATTTAAGGCAACATTCTTTTAAGGCTTTCATCCACGGTCATAAACTGTTTCTTAAATAAACTTAGTAAGAAAGGATAAAGCTCTTAATATTACTGTTACTTCAGCTAAATATCTTTGACAAAAGCAGGAAGGGAAAGCCAAGTATTTAAAAAGTGAAATGTGCGATTCCGCTTATATAATATTTTTGAAAATGCACACTAACCTACAGTGACAAAAAGCAGGTCAGTGGATGCCTGAGGACAGAGGCAGGACTGGAGGGAGGTGTGACTAATGGGCACAGGGAAACTTTTGAAAGTGACAGTTATGTTTACTACCTAGACTGTGGCAATGGTTTAACCGGTGTATACAGGTCAGAACTTACCAAACTATACACTTTAGACAGGCACAGTTTACTACAAAGGTCAATATACCTCAATAAAGCTTTTTAAAAAATCTATTTAAAAAACTGGAGTTGGGGTGCCTGGGTGGCTCAGTAGGTTAAGCGTCCGGCTTCAGCTCAGGTCATGATCTTGCAGTCCGTGGGTTCGCGCCCCACATCGGGCTCTGTGCTGACAGCTCAGAGCCTGGAGCCCACTTTGGGTTCTGTGTCTCCCTCTCTCTCTGACCCTCCCCTACTCATGCTGTCTCTCTTTGTCTCTCAAAAATAAATTTTTAAAAAAAATTTTTTAAAAATTGGAGTTAAGAGGACTGACCAGTTTTTCTAAGCTTCCAACTGAAACAAAAATTCTCTAAACATCTTTCTTGTAGTAGTCACCCAACATTTGTTACAATGTTACAACTCACAATCTCTTAGAGTGATGAATGTCAGCAACAAACTAGTTTATTTTTACATTAGATGAAAATGTATTTCCTCTAAGGCCCCCTGATTTCACCAGGAGATCCCATCTGGAACCAAACCAAGCAATCATTTTCCTTTTTTTATTCACATCCTTTAGGTTTTTGAGACCATTAGCTTCTCCTCCCTCATTTCCTTACTCCCCTTGAGATTTTCTCCTGTGGGGTAGTATTTTATTTATACCTTTAAAACCCACTCATGCACCACCACCACTCCATAACATCTTGTAACTGCTTCACGCAGAGTGAATGTCAGGTCGTGTTTATCCTCTCTCACCGCGTACGGCATCAAAGCAAGCACAGCACTGCATGGACGATCTGAGCAGAATTTAAGGACTGCCTCTTAGCTGCTCCAGTCCAGGCTCTGTTCTTCTATCAGTACACACTAGGAGCGTATCAGCTCTTCTGACTGCCTTATCCTACTAACTCAGTAACCATGCAAGTTACCCCACGTACCTCCTCACACGAATTTTTAAGCCACTGTCCCTCCTATCCAATTCTTCCTTAAATACACTTCAACTCACATGTACAAACTTAACATTTATCTTCAATCCCATACTATTGTATTTTATCCATTGCACATACCTGTTTATAGATGTGGTTATTACACACATTTACAAACTCTCTTGGCCCTACCATATTTTATCCATAGTAATGAAAAATATCGAAAGAAATTAGAAAATACTGTGGCACATTACTCAAAATGTTCCTCTCCAATATCAAAGATTTGAACCTAAATTAATAAAGCATCACAAAATGCACAGAGTAAAATCTACAAGACAATAGCTCTGACAGTTCCCTTTCCCCAGTCTATCTCATTCAGATAAGAGTCTCACTTACTTAGGCACAAAAGAAGCAGGGACTCCATTGGCCACCAGGGGCTCAAATGCTGAATGTCCGCTCCCACTGCTATCATGGCGCCTGTGACAAATCAAAAAACCCTCAATTAAAAGAAATGACTAGGTTTTTTTCTTGGAGCATCTTCTAATATTCCTGGAACCTTCTATTTCTATGGCATATGAATTCCATGCTAGATAAGACGTTGCTTCAAGTCCTACAGATTCTTGAAAGTAAATTTATTCTAAGACTGTCCTTGTAACAAGGGAAGCATAAACATGCTTCGAGACCTTTTGAACTTATTCAGTGGTATCGATTAATTGCTAACTTCTTCCCAAAGTTTTACGATCACAAATTTAACACTCTATCATCCACAAATTAAAAAACAAAAAACTAATGAACACTTTAGGGACCAACACACACATCCCAGAGCGCTCTAGTGGTTAATATGGCAAGTCTGTTAGGGAAAAACATCACATAGCACACATAAGAAGGACCTATGTGTGGTGCCCATAATCACTGCTTACTCCAAGTGTGAGAAAGTTAATAGGGTCTTCAGTTATACAGGCTCACAGGGTCAAGAAAAATTATAACCTTGGAGAACAAGAGACCTACTGGGAATATAAGGATTCCTTCTCCTGCCTCCACATCCCCCACTTCTCGCCACTCCTACTTAGCTGGCTGACATCAGTTCTAAGTGCTCACTTGTAAATCATCTCATCATTAGATATTCCTACGTCACATAAAAACACTTTCAGGGCACCTGGGTGGCTCAGTCGGTTAAGTGTCTGACTTCAGCTCAGTGAGGTCATGATCTCACAGTTCGTGGGTTCCAGCCCCATGTCGGGCTCTGTGCTGACAGCTAGCTCAGAGCCTGGAGCCTGTCTTCAGATTCTGTGTCTCCCTCTCTCTCTCTGTCCCTCCCCTGCTCACACTGTCTCTCTTTCTCTTTCTCTCAAATAAATAAAACATTAAAATAAATAAATAAAACCACTTCTACTTATTAACATTTCCCTACCTAATTTTACACTGGCAGTATCAAAGATGGCCACCACTGAACTTGAAGGAGATGGAACAATCTAGTGTAGGTAATGGAAACAATGGTTATATTTAATAAGTGTGGGATCCACTGTCTCCTCAGAGTGCTTCCTTGACCACCTTATATAAAGCACCCCCTTTCTAATTAGTCTGTTAGATTTTTTTTTAACCTCTAGACACAATCTAGAATTCCTTATTTTATTATCCAAGACCCATGGGAACTCTGTCTTGCTCACTGCTCTATCCAAGTCCCCGGAGTAGGCCTGGCACACAGAAGGTGCTCAGTCTGTTGAATTAAAAGAGTGGAATCCTTAACTGATTCTTGGAAAGCCATAAGCGGCTTTCATTCTAACTAGCTACGTCAGCCTCTGCTCTTTCCACACTCAGGATATAGACTGTTTATTCCATTTTCATTAAGATACCAAAAACCAAACAATGAAACTGGTTTTACTCTCATTACTGATAAATCTACCATATTCGTCTTCACCTTTCTTTGTCACACATTTCTTCAGCACAAATAAGACATCTGAAATGGGGGTTACCTAAATAACTGAACAACACAAGCTGGTGAGGGGAACACTGTTAGCATTCTCTTTAAAAAATAAAATTTAGCACATCTGTATCAAAAGTATAAGGCTAACATGGCTAATAGCTGTCAGCTTATCTCTGGCACTTACGGATAAGGTAAATTATAAAGTTTAACCTGCATCTTAGGAAACTAACAACATTCAAGCCCTTGTTACCTAGCTTTTCCACAGAAGCCAAAGAAGCCGACTAAAGTTCAAAAACTGGAGTTGGCCTCTGTATCTTTTTGGCAATGATCTGTATTTCAACAAATCACAGGAGTCCATGTGGGAGGCCATTTAGTACTCTACTGGGCTGGTTACCTTCTTTTGTTTTCCTGGTTATCAGAAAATATTTGGTCTTCTTCCTCCACTGTCCTCTTCTTCCTCTCCTTGAGGGCACTCAGTACGGTTTCCTTTGCACATGGGTCTGGGGCATTATTCGATGGTGAGGACAGTGTGGAGTTGATTATCTGCTCTGGTCTGTAAAGAAAGATAATATTCTAGCATCAAGACATTTTAATAACCATGTCAAGGGCACCCGCCAAATGGCTCAGTCGGCTAAGCTTCTCACTTGGCTCAGGTCATGATCTCACAGTTCGTGGTTTTCAGTCCTACACATTGGGCTCTCTGCTGTCAGCACAGAGCCTACTTCGGATCCTCTGTTCCTGCATCTCTCTGCCTCTCTCCCACCCACATTCACTCTCTTTAAAATATATGCATTAAAATAATAATAATAATGCCATACAGCACAGACTTCAGTCACTGGAAATCAGAAGCTAACCAATAAGCAAAAGTATACACTGATAGAAAGTGCCCTTAGCAATTAAAGGTACGGTCTAAGGCCAAAACAAACCAAACAAAAAAACCATTCAAAGACCAGAAGATTTAGGGATCTCTCATTCAAATAAACAGTTACTCCCATCTTATGCTTTACATTTGTTTTGTTAGAGGAACAGCTGTGGAAGAATTCGGTGGAAATAAATCGGAGTTTACTCTGCCAGCAGTAATACTCACATTGGCGACCGAGTCAATTTACTATCCGGAGGAGCAATCCTCACTGTCACTGGGCTGCACACCATTTTGGAATTACGCGTAGATAGTACAGTCTTCTTGTGACAACCATTCCAGCACACTGTAGGAAGTACCCCCAGAAGGGAATACTGGGCCTGCTGGATTGGGTATCGTCTTCGAGGTGTTATTACAAACCGGTTTGATAAAGTTCCACAATCCCTATGAAAAACGGGAGACACTATAGAACCAAAGAAGCTTGAACAAATGGCAGAATATGTAGATTACTAAAGAATCATGTAGGTTCGGTTATTCTCCAGAGAGCTTAAACCGTTTTTTGAGCCACACAAAAAAGCATTTTTATGGCAATGTTCCCCCATTCCATCTACAGGTGGCAAGTGGCAGCTGCCAAACAGCCCTCCCTACAATGATTTGAAAGATTTTGAGAGGGAAAGTGAAAACCCTGCCCACACAAGGAAAACTACAATAGAAGGAAAGTGCATGTTAGGACATGCCAGGCGGCACTTTTCAAGAATTCTTATGCTGAGTCATAAGTAATACACACCCAAAGTCAAACATTCTTACCACCTAAAGTTCACCTTTCAACTACATGGGCTTAACCATAATCTAACATTTTCACCAAAGTTTTGGATTCTCTTATGTCACTCCGCCATTGGGACTAAATGGAAATGCCTCTTTGATTTTTATCATCAAATTTTATCAAAGAGGGTCTCCTAGGAACCCTGCTCTGATGTAATTTCTCTTACTGGTCCAAAGGTAAAAATACAGCAAAACACACGATCTAACTCACTCTTGAAAGATCAAGACATTTTCACCAGAAGTAGGGATATGTTAGTAGCTTGTTAAATATCCGCTAAATCCATGCTAGTGTACTAAGTTTTAAAAACTGTAAGGAAGGGAAGAGCTCAGCCATCACATCTCCTCCCAAAGGTTCAAGGAGGGCAGGAGGCGGTTGACACACACCAAGGTGTTTAAAGAGGACAAAGGGACACAGAATCCACTTTGGACTTAATGAAAAAGAAAATCGGATTTAAAAGTTTAGTCCTCAATTCAGACCTGGTCGATAGAGAGAAGAGTCCAGGGAAGGTGAGCGTATCTTACCGGTGGGAAGGCCTCCTGGTGGGTCGGAGAAGAGGAGTGGGGAGAGAGGGGTGAATGTGGTGAGCGCGAGGCGCCGAGTGCGCCGGCGGCGCGGCGCGGGCGGACGAGCGGCGGCGGACGGGCCTCTCCAGCGGATCCCTGGCCTCCGGGGCGGGGGCAGGCTGCGGGGGGCCGGGCTTGCCCAGGTAACTGCCCATTAGGAGCAGTTCGGCCGGGTCGGGTCCTTCGAGTGGGCTCCGCGGCTCT
>NC_043707.1:28970337-28973219 GCF_006229205.1 Suricata suricatta
GTGGTTTCCAGCAATTTCAGCTGTCCTGAAGTCAGATTTTTGCCTCCTCGGCTCTACTCTAGCTGTCCGGACTGAACTTGGGAAATTGCCCCCACCTAGAGGAACTAGGTGATTTTTCAAGGCTCAGCTCAGGCGTTTCCTCTCAGGGATCAGTCTTGCGCTTCCTGCTGTTCTTTGTCTGACAGTAGTTGCCTCATACATTTTGTCCATTTTTATAGTTGTTTCTGGTAGGAGGACTAGCCTGGAATCACTTAATTGTGGTTGGAACGGTGGTTAATTTTTCAGTAGCCTTTATAATGATTTATTATATGAATTACACCACCATGCGTCCGTTCTTGGGTTGGTGGGCATTAGACATTTAGGTGCGTTCACACTGCCAGTAATGCACACGATACTGCAATGGCTGTCTTTGTATCCAGGAGTGGCATCGCACGGTTAGAGGTACCTGTTTCTTCACTCTTACTAGATATTGCCAAATTGCTCTCCATATCATCATTTTACGAATCTACAAACAGCATGTAAGTTCCATTTGTTCCACATTCTTGCCAGAATTTGATCTTGTTGAACTATTAAATGTTTCTACTTGAGCAAATGAATGCAAAATCGTTACTACTGTAAAGCCTTCCTAGATTACTAGTGAGGTTAAACATGTCTATGTATACCTATACACACATATGTATGTACGTACATATATATTTACTTATTACTGGCTATATGGGTTTCCTATTCAATGAATTACATGTTTATATCACTTGTACTTTTTAAAATTTGAGTCTTTTTGTTACTGATTCCTTATAAATTTCAGTTATGTAGTTTTTTTATATGAGATTTATTTGTTTATATGAGTTAGAGTTGTTTTTATCTCAGTCTTAATTGGCTTGTCTTTTAGCACCCATGTTGTCTTTTCCCATACAGAAGTGTTACGTTTTAAGTAGTCATACTTATCTATATTTTACGAAACAATTTGCAGATTTTGTGTGCATTTCTACAACCTCTAAACATTAGGGTGCGCTGGGGCTCAGGTCTAGGATATGTCTGTCTACATTAATTCCAGGGTAATCCTAGTCTCCCAACATGTATACACTGATGGCTTTTATGTCTGGCTCCTCCTCTGAATTCCAGTAATAAATGAGAACTTAAAGGACCCTTGCTGAGCTAGATACTTTATTATCCAAATTCCTTGAATAGGAAGTCTGCAGTCACTGCCTCGTCTTCCATTCACTGTTTAACTCACTGCAGCTTGGCTTTTGTCCCACCATTCTGCTGCTGCTCTTGACATTTGTTCCTAAGTAACAGCCCATCCCTTTGCTTTTAAAAGGAAATCTTATTTGAAAAGTATGTGAAATCAAACAGAAGCAGAATTGCCCTCATAGTGGGTTTGGGAAAACTGGGTGCCTTGCTCATCTCTTCAGGTTGCTCCAGAGGCATCTTTACTGATTCCTGCCTATCTTTCCAACCATTCCCCTAAACCTCCTAATCTCCAGCCCATTAAACTGTATGGAGACTCTTGTATCAAACTCCTTTCCATCTCTGTGCCTCTGCACGGTGCTCGTGCATCTGCCTTGAATCTGCTTTAGCCAGTTCTCTCCCTTCAAAGTAACACCTCCCAGTCTATCTTCTCTTTTGTGCCTCAGTTATCACACTGGCCACACTGAATTGTAGCTTTCTACTTACTTATCTACTAAACAAAAGGCTTCCAGAGAACAGAGACCCTGTCTTTCCCCCCTTTCTTCCCTTCAGTGTAGATCAGTAGTGGAGTAAATCAATGGTGGAGGAAGCTGAGCTAGGTCAAAATCTGAATTGGCAGAGCACCAAGGTTTTTTGTTTTTGTTTTTAGCGGTTTTATTACGATATAATTCACAGGGTTGTGCAACAATCACCATATTCCAAATTTAAAACATTTTTGTCACCCTTCAAAAAGAAAACTCTACCTTTTAGCAGTCTCCATTTTCCGACCTCCAACACACTCCCCAGCCCTCGACAACCACGAACCCAGTTTCTCAGACCACAACATTTAACATAGGTAGATTGATCACAGATCCTCAAAATCTACCCGATTCTGGACCATGATGTGAAATTTGGTAGATAACTGTCCCACTGAAACAATTTGTACCGCAGCAACTCTGACTCAGTTCGCAGCTTCAGGTTTGATCCGCAATCTGTCAGACTCTTTGTTAGACTGCTTGATCAGGAAACTATAGAATTAGATCCATGTTTAACAAGGGTGGTTGGTTTGGGTTGGTCTTGGATTTCACTGTTGCTGTAGAAGTAAACCCCCTTTGCAGTAAACAGGGGCAACTGAAAAACCTCACCACCACTGGTAACAATCGCTTCCGGGTACCGCCCCCTAGAAGATAACATGGATCAAGCATCACGTCTCTTCCCGGAGCTTTTATTTTTAACGCGACTCCTCCACAGGCTCATCTCGGTATGGGTGCGTTGCCGGAGACGCGCGGAAGCAGCGAAAAGCTGAGCACCGCGTTTCTGGGAGGCCGCCTTTGCGGAGCTGGGCCGGGTCTAGCACGTTGCCGGGCAGCAGCGGCGTTGCCCGCGGAGGTCGCGCGTCCGAGTCGCGTGCGCAGTGACGCAATCGGCGCGCGATGACGCGGCACGCGGCGCGGTGCACGCTGGGATATTTAAGTCTTCTCCGCGGCGCGGAGCCGCGATGTCTCCGGCGGCTGCGGCGGCTGGCGGAGGCGAGCGGCGGCGGCCGATAGCGAGCGCCAGGGACGGCCGGGGTCGGAGCGGGGGTTGCGGTGGTGTGGCCGGGGCGGCGCTTCTCGGCCTGTCGCTGTTCGGCCTCGTGCTGTACCTGGTGCCGGCGGCGGCGGCGCTGGCCTGGCTGGCCGTGGGAGCCACCGCGGCCTGGTGGGGACTGAGCC
>NC_043707.1:28973319-29012941 GCF_006229205.1 Suricata suricatta
TTCTTCGTTTTGTCATTTTTGCCAGTTTTCTGTCTCTTGTCACCTTTAGAAAGCTCGTTGTGCACTGTGCACCTATTAATATTTCTCTGTTAAAGGAGGCTTATTTACTGTCCAGGGCCTGTCGTTTCAGGAAATATTCTCTTAATGGTGTCTCTCGGTTTCTCTTGTTGTGCCTGTGAGTATTTTATTTCCCTACTCTGCAATATTTGGGACTTGCTGCCTTGCACACTTTGGCTTGTTTCTTGGTGTAGCCCTAAGAAGGAAAACAGACAGACAAACACAGAGGGAACAGAAGCACACATACACACAGACAAATCAAACAATGAAACACATTAAAGGGGGGAAAGAAAAGAAAGAAAATGGGAAGGAAAGAGATGAAAAGAAAAGAAGAAGAGAAAATAAAAAGAAAAGAGAAAGAAGAAAAAAAAATATAAAAGGGGGTTGGAGACAACAAAGGACAGTAGACCGTTTAAAAGTGTATGACCAGTTGAGGGGAGAGGTAAGGATGAGATACAGGAGAATATATCTGGGTTGCAAGAAGGTGAACAAGTAAGGGAGAAAGGAGAAAGGAAAATGAGTAAAAACTTAAAAGAATTAAGTAAAGAAAAAGGAAAAAAGGTAATAATGACAAAGAAATAAGTATGAAAAAGGTGAAAAAAAATTTTTTATATTAAAAAAAAAAGCAGCAGCTCCCCCTCGTGAATAGGCGTGGTTTGATGTGGTAGGTCTTGGAGGCTGCTCTCAGAGGCTCCACCTCAGTGTCTATGGAGATTGGAATGGCGGCACACCAAGTTCTGCTAAACTGAGCACGGTCGGCCACTCTGAGTCCGATCTCCTTGGGCCGCAGTTGAGCCGAGTTTTCCAGGCCCGCCTCGGTTCAAAGTTCTAGTCTGTGCACGTTTGTGTTATCACAGGTGAAATGTATTTGTGTTATCACAGATGAAATGTATTTGTGCTGGCTTCTTAGGGGGAGGAATCAGTTTGTCTTGGCTCAGGCAGGGATTTCAGCTGCCCCTGCCTGATGCGAAATGAGCAGCAGGAGGTGAAGTGCGCACCTTCACAGACTCAATTGCATAGTCCCCACCCCCAGCTCAGGTATCCTTGAGGTTCCCTTCTTTCTGGAGTCCGTATTCTCTCCTTCCACTCTTGCAGATGAGACTAATGTCCTTCTCAGTTCGATAGATGGGGTGGACGGAATCTACAGAGCTCTCTTCCTCTCCGCCGTCTTGGCTCCTCCAGGAGGATGTCATACAGACCAGGAGTTCCAGAAGTCTTGAGTTCCCTAAAAATCTGTGGCTGAAGGCCTGAGTGACAGTTAATTTTATATCTCAACTTGACTGGGCCTCAGTGTGCCCAGACATTTGGTTAAAGATTATTGTGAGGATATCTGTGAGAGTAGTTCTGGATGAGATTAACATTTGAATTGGCAGACTAAGTAAAGAAGATTCCCCTTCCACAGTGGAGAGGCCTCAACCAATCTGCTGAAGGCCTGAATAGCACAAAAGGCTTGGGTAAGAATTCTCTGCCTGGATTTGAGCTGAATATCTGTCTTCTGTCCTCTACTTTCAGACTTGAACTTGGAACTCACTATCAGCTCTTTTGCTTCTTAGGCCTTTGGCCTTGGACTGAAATTCTACCATTGGCTCTCCTGGGTCCCCAGCTTGTTGACTACAGATCTTGGGGCTTCTCCCTCCATACTGCATGCACCAATTCCTAATAAATATGTGTGCTTGTATCCATCCTTTTGGCTCTGTTTTTCTGGAGAACTTTGAATAATATAGTTGGGCTGACTATGTACAGAGAGCCCACCCAAGGATTACCAGAAAGCAAAGTAATAAATGGGTTAAGATTAGAACAGAAATACTAGAGTTAGAGTGATTCTGAGAGGAGAGCATTGCCAGGGGAGTTCTGGCCCTACCAAAATGGAAAGATCTCGTAAATGCATCTTAAACATTCTTGGCATCCAGCTGAAACAGCATGAAGGTTACAACTTGAGGTAAGGACCACAGTCTAGAGTAAGACCTACTCTGTGTCTGCCTTAATAAATTCTGAAGTCGAACCATGACAAGATCCACAGGAAATGAGTTTGGAGGTTGAGTCTCACTAAGCTAGTGGGGCTTGGGAAACACTTTAGGCTCTCCACTGATCTGTAAAAACAAAACAAAACAAAACCAAATATAAGCAAGTAGGTCATTAGCCAGTCATTACACTTCCTGCCAAAACAAGAATCCATATACTTCATGGAGAGATAAGAGACTCCAGAATATTGTTCACAACATACAGTATTCATTAAAAAGCCATTGAGACATACAAAGAAACAAAACAATGGGATCCATAGTCAAGTGGGGGGAAAAAGCAGTATGTAGAAATGAACCCAAGATGGTCTAAATGTTAGATTTAGGCAACCAAAATCTTGAACTATTATAAATACATCAAAACAATTAAAGAAAAGCATGGTCTTAATAAGTAGATAAGGAATCTGCATAGAAATGGAAATTATAAGGAAGAAACTAACAGAAATGCTAAAACTAAGCAATAATTGAAAATTTTTACTAGATAAACTTAACATCAGATTGGAGACAGCAAAATGAAGTCAGTGGACTTAAAGATAGATCAGTAGAAATGATCTCATAATGAAGACACCCTCCAGGACCTATGAAACAATATCAAATAATCTACGTATGTATAACTGGACTCTCACAAGGAAAAGTGAGACTGGGGCAGAAAGAAATAATTAAAAGTTAATGTCTGCATTTCCCAAATGTAGTGAAAATTGTAACATAAAGATCCATGATGCTAAACAAACTACAAAGCAACTAAAAGAATAACAGCTTCTCATCAGAAACAAGGTAGGCTGTAAGACAATTAAGTAGTTGCTTTTAAATGCTAGGGGGAAATCTTGCTATCCCAGAATTCTGTATTCAGCAGAAAATCCTTCAAAAATGAAAGTGAAATAAAGACACTAACTGATAAGAGCACCTTGGTGGCTCAGCTGGTTAAGCATCTGACTTCAGCTTAGGTCATGATCTTACGCTGACAGCTCAGACCCTAGAGCCTGCTTTGGATTCTGTGTCTTCCTCTCTCTCTGCCTGCCCCACGGCCATGCATGTGCATGCTCTCTTTCTCTGAAATGTTAAAAAAAAAAAGAAAGAAAGAAAAGAAAAGAAACACTGATAAATGAAATCTCAGAGAACTCATCACTGGCAGAACTGCACTACAAGGAATGTTAAGAGCTGCCCTTTAGACAAAAGGGAGCTAAGACCAGATGGAAATCTGGAACTAAAGGAAGAAAGAGCATCTGGTAAACAAGTGGATGAATGTAAAAGACTATGTTTTTTTATGATTTACTTAAAAAACTGAGTGTTTCAAATAAAAACAAAGAGACATTGTATTGGGAGATATAACAAATATAGAAGGAAAAGATGTAACCCACCAAAAGCTGGGTTGTAGAAAAAGGACGTGTAATTATACCATTGTAAGGTTATTACATTTGTGATATGGAAAGCAGGAAGTGGGACATTTGAAGTGCCAGGTCTGACAAAAGAAGGAGTATGGTGAAACAGTAAGGTGATGTACAAAGGTATTTAATAGTTACTATATCCTGGATCATAAGAAAAGCCTTAATAAATGTAAAAGAATTGATACAAAACAAAGTATGTTCTCTGACCATGATGGAATTAAACTAGAAAGTCAGTAACAAACAAAAGGAGAATCTCTCAGCACACAACACAATCTAATGAATCCATGCATCAAAGAGCAAATCTTAAGGGACCTCAGAAAATATTTTGAACTAAAACTGTACAGTGACATGTGGAATGAACCCGGACCACTTTCTTACACCATACACAAAAATAAACTCAAAATGGATGAAAGACCTAAATGTAAGACAGGAAGCCATCAAAATCCTAGAGGAGAAGGCAGGCAAAAATCTCTTTGACCTTAGCCACAGCAACTTCTTTCTTATTCAACATGTCTCTGGAGGCAAGGGAAACAAAAGCAAAAATGAGCTATTGGGACCTCATCAAAATAAAAAGCTTCTGCACAGCAAAGGAAACAATCAGCAAAACTAAAAGGCAACCAATGGAATGGGAGAAGATATTTGCAAACAACGTATCTTGTAAAGGGTAGTATCCCAAATTGATAAAGAACTCAATCAAACTCAACACCCAAAAACCAAATAATCCAGTGTAGAAATGGGCAAAAGACATAGACACTTTTCCAAAGAAGACATCCAGATGACTAACACACCCATGAAAAAATGCTCAACATCACTCATTATCAGGAAAATACAAATCAAAACCACGAGAAAGTACCACACACCAATCAGAATGGCTAAAATTAACAATTCAGGCAACAACGCATGTTGGCGAGGATGCAGAGGAGGAGGGAACCCTTTTGCACTGCTGGTAGGAATGCAAACTGGTGCAGCCACCCTGGAAAGCAGTATGGAGATTCCTCAAAAAATTAAAAATAGAACTAGACTACAACCCAGCAATTGCACTACTAGGTATTTATCCAAGGGATACAGGTGTGCTGTTTTGAAGGGGCACATGTACCCCAATATTTATAGCAGTGCTTTCGACAGTAGCCCAAGTATGGAAAGAGCCCAAATGTCCACTGACGAATGGATAAAGAAGATGTGGTATATACATACAATGGAGGATTATTTGGCAATGAAAAAGAATGCAATCTTGTCATTTGCAATAACATGGATGGAACTAGAGTTTATTATGCTACACGAAATTAGAGAAAGACAAATATCGTATGACTTCACACATATGTGGAATTTAAGATACAAAACAGATGAATATAAAGGAAGAGAAGCAAAAATAATATAAAAACAGGGAGGGGGACAAAACACAAGAGACTCAAATATAGAGAACAGGGTTGTTGGAGGGCTTGTGGGTGGGGGGATGGGCTAGATGGGCAAGTGTCATTAAGGAGGACACTTATTGGGATGAGCACTGGGTACATGTAGATAGAGGGTGAATCACTGGGTTCTACTCCTGAAATCATTATTGCACTATATGCTAACTAAATTGAATGTAAATTTTAAAAATTAATTAAAATTATTTAGAAAAAGAAAAATATTTTGAACTGAATTAAAATGAAAATATAATGTATCAAAATCTATAATGGAGCTTTCACCTCTGATGATAATGGAACAGCAGGGATCCCAGATTTACCCTCTGACCTAGAACAACAACAAAAACCAGACAGAATATATGAAACAGTGGTTTTCAAGACCACACGTTGGACAACAAAGGCCCGTGCTCACTGAGCTGGGAAACAATATGAGCCCTATGATCATCACAGCCTACTGTCTTGAGTTTCTGGGCAGTGGTGCAGAAAGGAAGGGAACTGAGGAAAAGCCCAATGGACTTCCTGACTTGAAAAACAGCTAAGACTTTGGGAAGATCAAAGCAGCTAATGTTTAAAAGACAGAATACCAGAAAGAAGAGAACTGTGAAAAGAGATGTAAGGAGATTTCTCATGAGTATTTAGCACAGTATTTCATGAGAATGTATTTATGAGAAAACTACCTGATACCAAAGAAAAAACCCTCCAAAAATATGAAAAGAAACAGGATCTGGCATTAACAAAGGGTCAAAATCAGTGTCTGTTCTCACCAGCCAGACTGTAAAAACTCATAATTCATAGGATATTAGGTGTATTAAAAAGGTGATGCCTCAGTGATGGGAAATAATCAGCGTTATACTGAGCACTGCTCTGGACCTACCTTATAAATCATTAAAGCAAAACCTGAAAGGATCAAACTGTTTCCAAAGATGTTAGCTGCATCCCCAAACAAAGTTTAAGAAAATGTACAGGAATAAAAAATGACCAGCACTCAACCTGGTAAAATTCAGTGTCCAGCATCTAAACAAAGATTACCAGGAATATAAACAAGCAGGAAAACAATTCATCAAGAGGAGCGTGAGTAACCAATCAAAACTGACCCAGAACTGACCCAAATGTTAAAATTATCAGGGGACAATAAAAATTATTTTAACTGTATTCCATATGTTCAAAAAGATAACTAAAGATATGGAAAAATATAAGAAATAATGGCCTCAAACTTCCCAAACACGCTGAAAAATACACACCCACATATCTGAAGCTCAAACTCAAGTATGAGAAACAAAGAGAACTATAACAAGTCACATGATAACATCGCATAATAACCAAATTGTTCAAAACCAGTGTGACATAGGTAAGACCCTAAAGACAGGTAGAGATAGAAGACATGTTACTTATAGAGGAACAAAGATAAAGATAACACCAAACTTATTGTTGGAACAATGCAAGAGAAAAGACAGTAGAGTAACAACTTTAAAGTACTAAGAGAAAAAAACTGTAAATCCTGAATGATATATATTCCTGGTGAAAATATCCTTTTAAAAGAGGTCTTCACGGGGTGCCTGGGTGGCTCAGTCAAGTGTCTGACTTTGGCTCAGGTCATGATCTTACAGTTAGTTCATGAGTTCAAGCCCCATGTCGGGCTCTGTGCTGACAGCTAGCTCAGAGCCTGGAGCCTGTCTTCGGATTCTGTATCTCCCTCTCTCTCTGACCCTCCCCTGCTCATGCTATCTCTCTCTCAAACACACACACACACACACACACACACACACACACACACACACACAATGAGGTCTTCAGACATACAAAACTAAAGAATTCATCAGTGTCAAAGTAAGAGTATAAGAAATGTTAAGAGATGTCCTTCAGGGAGAAGGAAAATAATTCCAGATGGAAACCTAGAACTACACAAAGGAATAAAGAACACTGGAAACGGTAACTACATAGGTTATCCCGCCCATTATTTAAATCTCTTTAAGACAAAACTGAGTGACATAAGCAAAATAGCAGAGTAGTCAGCTGCAAGTGCCCATCATCCAACAGAAACATAAAAACAAACAAACAAACAAACAAAAACAACCCAGCACTATTAGAACTAACTTTATCAGCACTCTGGAAAACAATCAAAGGTTTACATCAACCACACAAATGTTGAATCAAGAAAACTGCTATTTTAAAGGGGTGGAAAGTGTTGTGATGTTTTAACTTGCCCTTCTCCCCCCAACTCCCCATCTTGGTAGTAACCTTGAAGACAGAAACCTGCATTCCTAGTGTGGGAACCTGGTTCCTGGTTCCACAGGGAGCACAGCAGACCCTATTTGCAAATTACTATGTATATCCGCTCTATGTGGGGCTACCTGAGGGAATGATGCAGGACCTCATCTCTGCTCTGCCAAACCTGGAACTCATTCAGGCTAGAAAAGCAGCAGGCATTGCTTGAAAACACCGCAAAGGAAACCACCACAGATACATGAAGCCAAATGTTACATTTGAGATACACAATGAATTCAGTCCATTGTGTGGACTGAATTTTGTTCCCCCAAAACTTATATGAACCCCAATCCTCAATGTAACTATATTTGGAGACAGGTTCTTCAGAGGTAATTAAATTTCATAGAGGTGTCCAACCCCCACCCCTTCCCTTACTCATGCTCTCTCCCTCAAAATAAACTTAAAAGAATTTTTTTCATTGAGATCATTATGGGTGGAGCCCTAATCCAACATGACCAATGTCCTTATAAGAAGAGGTAGAGACCCCAGGTATGTCTGTGTACAAAGTCTATGTAAGAACACAGCAAGAAGACAGACAACTGCAACCAAGAGGATTCAGGAGAAGTCAGCCCTACTAACACATTGATCTTGGACTTCCAGCATCCAGGAACGGTGAAAAAATTAATTTCTATAGTTTAAGCAGGCCAGGCTGTGGTATTTTATTAACGCGATCCCCTAACGACTAATACAGACTGCCAAAGGATAGGAGGGGAGTTTCTATGGGAAATCAGGGCATTCATAATCACTCATGTATAACAGAGGATTTAGAAGGCCACATGCATGTCCAAGGCAAGATGCATGCTCAGAATATATCTGACAAGACCCTAAGTTTTCACCTTGGCCTGATTCCTAGGAGCAGTACAGGACAAGTGTTGAAGAAAAGCTGCAGCATGGAGGCAATCTACAAAGACCAGAAGTGGGTTTCTTTCCCTTCCATATTTAGCTCCTGGTATTCAAGAAAACCTCTGTGTAAACATTAGCTGAATACAAGCCAACATGACAGATTTCAGCAACCACACATGACAATGATACAGTTTACAAAAATTGTTTGGGAAAGACACTAAATAAGAGGACTAGTACGGCCTTCAATTATTTAATTTTTAAAAACCCCAGCAGACAGCAGGGCAGGGGGAGATCAGATTTCCAGAGTTACTATATCATATTCTACAAATGTCCAGGTTTCAATGACAATCACAAGTCATGCAAAGAAACAGGACAGTATGGTCCACTCAAAGTAACAACAACAACAACAACAACAACAACAACAACAAAAAACTGGCAGAAATCAGTCCTGAGGATTTCCAGACCTTGGACTTACCAAAGACTTTAAAAGAACATTGTTAAATCTGCTCAAGAACTACAGGAAACTATGGGCAAAGAACTAAAGGAAATCACGTAAATACTGTTAGAGCAAAATGAGAATATTGATAAAGAGATAACTTACAAAAAGGAACCAAAAAGAAATTCTGGAGCTAAAAAGTACATTAATTGAAATAAAAATCCATTAGATATGAGCAGGCAGAAGAATTACTGAATTTGATTGAAATTATCCAGGTTGAGGAGCAGAAAGAAAAAAGATTGAGAAAAAAATGAACAGAGACCAAGAGACCTGTAGGACAAAAACAAGAAGACCAACACATGCATGATGGGAGTCTCAGAAAGAAAGAGAAAGGCAGAAAGAATATTTGAAGAAATCATGCTCAAAACTTTCCAAATTTCGTGAAAGATGTTAATTGGCAGATCTAAAAAGTCAACAAACTCCAAAGAAAATGAGCTCAAAGAGATGCACACCACGAAACATTACACTCAAACTGTATAAAGACAAAGAGTCTTGAAAACAGCAAGACAGAAGCGACTTGTCAAGTACAAGGAATCCTTGGTAAGATTCACAGCCGACTTATCATCTGAAACTGTGGAGGCCAGAAAGCAGTGAGATGATGTATTTAAAGTGAAAGACATCTGCACTCCCAAGTTTAATGCAGCATCATTTACAACAGCCAAGATGTGGAAACGACCTAACTGCCCATCAGTGGACGAATGGATAAAAGAGATGTGGTATGTGCATACAATGGGATACTATTTGCCATCAGAAAAGGAAATCCTGCCATTTCAGACAACATGGATGGACACTGAGGGCATTACACTGAGATCCGTCAGAGAAAGTCAAATACCATATGGTATTATTTATATGGGGAATCCAAAAAATCCAGACTCCTAGAAACAAAGAGTAGAATGGTGATTACTAGAGGCTGGAGGGTGGAGGAATCAAGATGTTATTTAAGTGTACAAACTTGTAGCAAATAGAAAAATGACTTCTGGAGATCTAATGCACAACATACTGCTTATAGTAGACAATACTGTTTTATAAACTTCAAAGACTAGTATTTAGTTGTTCTCAACCCAAAAATGTTAATTATGTGACATGACAGAAATCATAGCTAAAGCTATGGTGGTAATCTTATTTCAATGTACAAATACAGCAAATCAACACATGTACACCTTAAACTTACACAATGTTCTATGTTTACACCTCAATTTTTTTAAGTGGTAACAAATGCACTTGTCAACCAAGAATTTCATATCCAAGAAAAATTTCCTTCAAAAATGAAAAAGAAATTAGTTTATTCACAGTTATAAAAACTGTAGAAATTTGATAACATAAGTCCTCCATTTAACAAAAAAATGTTAAGTAAGTCCTTTTGATGGAAATGAAAGGATATGAGTAACTTAAAGCTGTATGAAGAAACAAAGATCTCTGGTAAAGGTAACTAAATGGGCATATACAAAAACCTTACTGTATTTTGGTTTGTAGTTCCATGTTTTACTCCTTACATGATTTGAAAGACAAATGCATACAAAGTATTCATAAATCTGTGTTGTTCACCACACCATATATAGTGATGTAATTTGTGACAACGATAATGGGGGGCAGAGTTGGACAGAAGCAGAGTCTTTGTGTGCTTAAGTTGTTATCAATTCAAACTAGATTGTTATACATTTAGGATGATGAATGTAATTCCAATTCAAATTAGATTGTTATACATTTAGGATGATGAATGTAATTCCATGGTAGCCACAAAGGAAATATTTTTAAAATACCTGTAAAAAGAAATGAGAGAGAATCAAAATGGCTCACTATAAAAAAAAAGGAACTAAATACAAAAGAAAATGAAGGACAAAAAAAGCATAACACATACAGGAAACAAATAGGAAAAAGGGAAAGTAAGCCTTTCTTATGAGTCATTGCTTTAAATATAAATGAAAAATCTCAGTCAAAGGCAAACTTTGGCAGAATGGAGAAAAAAACATGATCCAACTACGTTTTGTCTTCAAAAGACTCACTTTAAATGCAAAGATACAAACAGGTTGAGAGTGAAAGATTGGAAAAGATATTTCATCCTAACAGTAACCAAGAGAGACCTGGGGCTTGCAACTACACTAATATCACACAAAAAAGACAAAGTAAGAAACAGTTATAAGACAAAAAGACCTTATCTACTGATAAAAGGACCAATTTTATCAAGAAGATATAATAATTATAAATATGCATGCAACAAAAACATAGTGCCCTGAATTATATGAAGCAAAAATGGAAGGAACTGAAGGGAGAAATAGACCACTCTGCAGTAACAGTGAAATGTCAATACCCTACTTTCATTGGACAGACTATCTGTACAGAAGCTCAACAAGGAAACGGAGCACCTGAACAACACTATAAAAATACTACAGTGTACCCAACAACAGCAGGATACATATCCTTCTTAAGTACGCAGGGATATTTTCCAGGAAACAGCATAAGTTAGACTACAAATGAAGTCTTGATAAATTTTAAAAGATTTTAATAATACAATGTATCTTCTCTGACCACAAAGGAATAAAGGTAGAAATCAATAACAGAATAAAAATTGAAAACATGCACAAGTTGGTGGAAATTAAACTCTTAAACAATTAACACACTTAAACAATGGATCAAAGGGGCACCTGGGTGGCTCAGTCAGTTAAGTGTGCTGACTTCGACTCAGGTCATGATCTCATGGTCTGTGAGTTCAAGGCCTGCATCAGGCTCTGGGCCGACAGCTCAGAGCCTGGAGCCTGCTTTAGATTCTGTGTCTCCCCCTATCTCTCTGCCCCTCCCCTCCTCATGCTCTGTCTCTCTCTCTCTCTCTCTCTCTCTCAAAAATAAAAACATAAGAAAAATTTTAAAAATGGGTCAAGGAAGAAATCACAAGAGAAATTTAAAAATGACAAATTCAATGAAAAAATAACATAATTAAATTTGTGGGATGCTATGAGGGCAGTGTTCAGAAGGAAACATATAGTTGTGAATGCCTACATTTTAAAATGAGGGATGATCTCAAATCATTATAACCTAACTTTAAACTATGGGAAACTAGAAAAAAAAAGCTAACTATACACAAAACTATCAGAAAGAAATAATAATGATTAGAATGGAGATTAATGATACAGAGCAGAAAACAATAGAGGATCAATAAAACCCAAAAGTTGGTTCTATGGAAATATCAACAAAATGTGCAAACTATAGATAGACTGACAAAAAAAAGAGAAGACACAAATAACTAAAATCAGAAATGAAAGTGAGGATACTATTACCAACCTTATGGAGATGAAAAAGGATTATAAGAGAGAATACTATAAATAACTGTACACCAACAATAAGATAATCTAAATGAAATGGACAAATTCCTAGCAATATGCAAATTATCTAAATTGACTGAAGATGGAATAGAAATCTCAGTAGACCTATAATAAGTAAAAAGACTGAATAAGTAATCAAAAAACTCCCAACAAATAAAGATAAGAACCAGATGGCTTCACTGGTGAATTCTACCAGATACTTAAAGAAGAATTACCACGAGGGTGCCTGGGTGCTCAGTCGTTTAGGCGTCCAATTCTTGATTTTATCTCAGGTCGTGATCTCATGACCTTCATTGGGCTCCACTGATAGTGTGCCCTTCTCTCTCTCTCTCTGCCTTTCCCCTGTGTGAGTGCTCTCTCTCACTCAAAATAAACTTGAAAAAATTACCACCTAGTATTCTCAAATTCTTCCAAAAACCAGACGATAAGGAACACTTTGTAAGTCATTCTAGAGGGCAGTTACCAAAACCAGATAGACATCACAAGAAAACTACAGACCAGTATCCTTTATGAAGATAGATGCTACCATATGAGTTAACTAACTAGAATTTAAATAAAAACTTGGGAAAAAAGACAGATGCAAATATCCTGAACAAAATTCCAGGAAACCAAATCTGGCATATAAAAAGTGGGACCAATGACCAAGTGGGATTTCTCCTAAGGATGAAGAGCTGATTTAATATATGAAAATCAACATTATAGATCATGTTAATAGAATAAAAGAAAAACACATAATTATCTCCATCAATGCAGAAAAGGCACTGGACAAAATCTAATACCCTGTCATGATAAGAAAGCAGAAATAGAGGGGCACCTGGGTGGCTCAGTCAGTTAAGCCTCCGACTTCAGCTCAGGTCAGATCTCACGTTCATGGGTTCGAGCCCCGCGTCAGGCTCTGTGCTGATAGCTAGCTCAGAGCCTGGAGCCTGCTTCCGGTTCTGTGTCTCCTTCTCTCTCTCTGCCTCTCCCCCTCTCATGCTCTGTCTCTCTCTGTATCAAAAATAAATAAAACATTAAAAAGAATTTAAAAAAAAGAAAGCAGAAATAGAGAATTCCTCAACGTGACAAAAGGTATTTATGAAAACTCTACATTTAATAGTGTATTCAGTGTTGAAAGAGTGAAAGCATCCATAAAATAAAGAACAAGGATGCAGCCTTTAGCCACTGCTATTCAACACTGAACTAGAAGTTCTAGCCAGAGATACTAACCTAGAGAAAGAAATAAAAGACACCCAAAAGACACTTCTTCCAAAGGCAGAAGTAACACCATCTCTATTTGTGGATGACATGATCCTATACAGAAAATTCCAAAGAATTCAAAAAAAGTCACTATAGCTAATAAACAAAATCAACAAAGTTGTAGGGTATAAGATGATCTCGCAAAGGTCAATTGTGTTAAACTGTGTATATATGCATCAGCAATAAGTAATCCAAAAAAGAAACAAAAAATAATTCCATTTATAGTAAAATAGAAGATACTAAAATACCTAGGAGTAAATTTTACCAAAGATTTGCATACTGAAAACTGCAAAATATTGCTGAAAGAAATTAAAGAAGACCTAAACAAATAGAAAGACATCCCCTATTGACTGGAACACTTACTATTGTTAAGATGGCAGTATTACCCAAAGAAATCTACAGATTCAATGCAATCCCTATCAGAATTTCAGCAGCCGTTTTTTTTTTTTTCAGAAATAGAGTCAATCCTCAAATTTATATGGAATTGCAAGGTTCAAAATATGCAAAACAATACCGAAAAGGAATCAATTCTAAATATGAAAGCTAAGGCCATAAAATTTCTAAAAGAAGACAAAGGGGTAAATTCTTCATGACATTGGATTTCATACCAAAAAGAAGAACTAAACTGGGCCTCAACAAGATTAAAGAAAAAAAAAAAAACCTGTGCATCAAAGGTGATCATCAAGAATGTGCCAGGGCAGTCCACAGAATGGGAGAAAATATTTGCAAATCAGATACTTGATCAGAGTTTAACATCCAGAATATACAGCAAATCTCTGCAACTCAACAACAAAAAAAAGGAATTTTGCAATTAAAAAATAAGCAAAGAACTCATACAGATATTTCTCCAAAGATATACAAATGGCCAACAAGAAAATGAAATCAGTGTCATTAGTTATTAGGGAAATGTAAATGAAAACCACAATGAGATACCACTTCACATCCACTAAAATGACTGTAATAATAATAATAACAAAAAAAAGTAAAGTGAGTGTTGGCGGGTATATGGAGAAACAGAAACCCTCAAATACTGCTGTGGAAGACAGTTTGGCAGTTCCTCAAAAACATAAACAATAGAACTATCATATATCCCAGTAATCTCACTGCTAGGCATATTAACCAAAGGAAATGAAATCATAACCTTGAAGAGGGAGCGGCTTCTCCACGTTCATTCCCTGCAGCATTCTTCAGAATAACCAAGCCATGGAAATAACCTAAGTGTCCACCTGCTGCTGACTGCATAAAGATAATGTGGCATGTACAGAGAAGGGACTACTATTCAGCCATGAAAAGAAAGCAAGCCTGCTTTTAGTGACAACATGGATAGATTTTGAGGGAATTATATTAAGTGAAATAAGTCAGAGACAAATACCGTATGTTCTCACATGTGGAATCTGAAAAAATCAAACTCATAGAGCGGCACCTGGGTGGCTCAGTTGGTGAAGCGTCTGACTTGATTTTCAGCTCAGATCACAAGTTCATACTTCATGGGATTGAGTCCCTCACTGGGGCTCTGTGCTGATAATATGGAGCCTGCTTGAGATTCTCTCTGACCCTCTCTCTCTGCCTCTCCGCTGCTTATGCTCTCTCTCTCTCTCAAAATAAACAAACATATAAAAATCAATATTAAAAAATCAAACTAATAGAAATAGAGACTAGAGTAGTTGTTGCCAGGGCCTGGAAGGTGAGGAAAATGGGGTGATGCTGGTCAGAGCTTTCAGCCATAAGATGAACAAGTTCTGGGGATTTAATATATAGCAGGATGCCTATAATTAACAATACTGTGTTGTATACTTGAAATTTGTTATGAGAATAGATCTTTACATATCACCACACACACACACATATACACACAAGTGGTTATTATGTGAGGGAACAGAGTGTTAACTAGCCCTATTGTGGTAATCATTTTACAATATATACATGTTTCAAATCATCACTTTGTACACCTTTAACTCTGTCAATAACATCTCAAATCTGGAAAAAATAATAACAATGTATTGAGGGGTTTGTATCATGAGTAAAAGTAAAATAATAACAATAGCACAAGGGCCATAAAGATAGAGATAAAAGAGGAAAAAGGTTTTTAAGCTATATGATGTGCCCACCTGTTACTTGTAGGCTCTGATGAATTAAAGATGAATAGTAAAACCTTTACAGTATCACTAAAGTCGCAAAACAAAGAGTTACAGCTAATAAGTCAACAAAGAAGACAACGGAATAACAGAAAGTACTGAATCAATCCAAACGAATGCAGAAAAGAGGGAAACCGGAACAAAGAGCAAAAACCAAACAAACAGGAAGAGGATAAAAGCAAACCTAAAATGTCAATCACATTAAAAGTTAATAGTATAAGCATGTCAGTTAAAAGGCAGAGGATCCAGTCAGTAAAGAGCAATGGACAAAATTCAACACCCATTTATGATTAAGAAAAAACATTTCCCAGCAAGCTAGGGGGAAAAAAGGAACTCCTTCAACCTAATAATAGACATGTTAGAAATTTCACCTACAGCTAATGAGCTGTACACTTAATTACGCCTACGCCTACACTTAATGAGGAAAGACTGGGACAAGTTAAGGATGTCCACTCTCATCAATTCTATTCAACACTACCAGGGCAATCAAGGCAAGAAAAAGAATGCAATGACATACAAACTGGAAAGGAGAAGCAAAAGTGTCCCTTATTTGCAGAGAAAATGATTTGTGTTCAGAGAAAATCCTATGGAATCTACAAAAGAACCGCTCAAGCTAATGACTGAACTGAGCAAAAGTACATAAAAACAGTGTCAATATATAAAAATCAACTACAGCAACAATAACATTTTATATTTAAGAAATACAATGCCAATTATCATAGCATAGAAACTTGAAAAACTTAGAAATATCTTTAATAAAACATGTGCAGGACCTCTATCCTAAAACATTACACAAATTTGTAAAGCATTTTTGAGAGAAATTTAAGAAGATCCAAATAAATGGAGACATACACGTTCATGTGTTAGAATATTGCTAAGATAGCCATTATCCTCGATAATGTTGAACTGTTGATTTGGTGCAGTGCCAATGAAAATCCCTGTATGGTTTTTTCCCTTGTAATAATGGACTGATTAAAACAAAATTTTTTAACGTTTATTTGTTTTTGAGAGAGTGAGAGGCAGAGTGCAAGTCCGGGAAGGGCAGTGAGAGAGGGAGACACAGAATCTCCAGGCTCTGAGCTGTCAGCACAGAGCCCGATGTGGGGTTCAAACTCCCAAATCACGAGATCATGACCTGAACTCAAGACGTTTAACTGAGCCACCCAGGAGTCCCAAAGATGATTAAAATATATGTGGATTGGCAAAAGAACCCAGGTAGCTAAATCAGTTTTGACAAAAGAAATAACGATAAACAAAGTTGGAAGACTTTTACTACCTGACTTCAAGACTACAGTAAAAGTGATAGCAATCAAGGCAGTATGTTATTGAAATAAACACAGACATCGATTACTGGAACAGAATAGAGTACCCAGAAAAAAGACTAATATATATGTAGTCAACTGAAGTTCAATACTGGCACCATTGTAATTCAATGGGGAAGATGCTGGGACATTGGACCTACTAATTATTACTGCATAACTTCCCACCATTTAGTGGCTTAAGTCAACAAACATTTCTTACAGTTTCTGTGAGTCAGGAATTTGAAAGTGGCTTAACTGGGTGGTTCTGGCTCAGATTCTTTCATGAGGCGGTCATCAAGGCATCTATGAGGGCTACAGTCATATGAGGCTCAACTAGTGCTACGGAATTTCCTCTCAAGACAGCTCATTCGCTTAGCATGTAGAGAAGGCCTCAGTTCCTTGCCAGCCACTGGCAAGAGGCCTAGTTCTTCACCATGTGGACCTCTTCATAATGGTATCTGGCTTCCCACAGGGTGAATAATCAAGGTGAGAGAGTAAGGGGGAAGCCAAAATGCCTTTTATGCCTTAATCTTGGGTCACATACCATAATTTATATCATATGCTATTCGTTAACATCAAGTCATTAAGTACATTCTACACCTAAGAGAAGAGAATTAGGTTCTGTCTTTTGAAGACAGGAGTATCAAAGAATTTGTGAACATATAAAATGCCCACACCAGATACCTATATGGAGCAGAATTAATCTCAACCCCTACCTCACACCATACATAAAAATTAATTGAAAAGGGATCAGAGAGGGGCACCTAGTTGCCTCAGTTGGTACAGCATGTGACTCTTGGTTTTGGAGTCACTAGTTCGAGCCCCACACTGGACATAGCGATTACTTTAAAATGGATCAGAAAACTTAAAGAAATAAAACTTAAAGAAACATAGGAGATCATCTTTGTGACCTTGTGAGAGGCAAAAGAAATAACGATAACAAAGTTGGAGGACTTAACACTACCTGACTTCTAAGATTTCTTAGTGTGCAAAAAAGCACTTACCATTAAAAATAATTCAATGTTGTACAGACAGCATACAGTTAAATGTCAAAAACCATGGTAAGTGGAAAAGCAGAGTGGCATGCGATGAATGCAAAGTTAAAGGACACTAAACAAAAATATACCTAATACGAATACCTGCGTACATACTGAGAACGTAACTGCGTGCGTGGGAAGAACACACACAACTTCAACACTACACTCACCTCTGGACAGGAAGAGAAAGAAGGGAATGGCACCCAGGTGTAATACACAAGGCAATTTCTCTTGTACCTATAATGTATTATTATTTTTCAAGATTTGAAACATGGCAAAACATGAACATTTGATCTTTCTGGATGATAGATGAATAAGGTATTCATTATGTTGTCCTCTGTACATTTCTGAGATCTGAAATACTTCATACTAAAAAACATTTTTAAAAGATCCAGGGGATTTGGCAATGGGAGTTACTGGTGAACCCGACTAGACAAATCCCCATTTTAATTATTTATATGATTGTTTATATTCGGATCAGCAAACTATGACCTGCAAGCAGGCCACCTGTTTCTATAAATAAAATTTCACTGGGAACAGAGACACGCTCATGAGCTTGTGTATTCTGTGGCTGCTTTCCTACCGCAACAGTGGAGTTGAGTAGTGACAGAGACCATATGGCCTCTACGCCTAAAAGATTAACTGCCTGGCCCTGATTTCTGTCATCTACCGTGCTTGGCTCAGTATCTTAAACATGGTAGGCTTTCGAGAATGTGCCAGTGCTCCCGAACAGTGCACGTTGTTTCGTCTGTTCAGTAAACCTTAGTTGAGCTCCTACTAAAACGCCAGATAATGTTGTAGGGTCCTGATTATAGTCAGCAAGACAGAAGTGGTCCCTACACTAATTTCTCGGTTCTGAGATCCAGGCTGGCGCGGAGTGTGATAGAGTAGGACTTTGTTACGCCGCTTCCCACTAGAGGGCAGCCTGAAGCTTGTCCTTGGTGGCTGTTAACCCCTCCATCTGTACTACCTGTGACCCTTCCTGAAGGACAAAATACCACACAACCCAAGTTCGTATTTATTCTCTAAGACTGTCATTGTCAAAATTATGAAATGGGTCAAGTTTGTCTCTGGAACTCCTAGCCTCCTATTTCTTCACCGTTTTTGCCCTTGTCCCTGCAGTGATGTGAACCTTTGCAGGCACCACCTGTTAAGTAAGAAAAAAAAAAGGGGGGGGGCAGAAACAATCAAGTACATCTCACACCAATACATCAGTTAGGGTGGGGAGGGAGAGGAGACTCCTGGGGAGGGGGGATCAACATGTAGGCACAGAATTGCAGGCTGGAAGCTACCCGGGAAGCGGAAGCCTGTGTGTGCCTGCTTGCACATACAGACACCAGCGTGTGTACCCACATTAAAAGAAGAAACATACACCTCCTATTCATTAATTCATGTTTATCGTGCACCTGCTACCTTCTTTGTGCCACACAAGATATAGCAATGACCTAACTACAAACACAGTACCAGCCCCCAAGGAACATATAGTAAACAAAAAGGCACCAAAAAGTACAGAGGTAGAAAAGAAAAGGACTGTTTCAGTTACTAATAGCATAAGAAACCAACAGAATACTGGTTCTAGGGGAAGAGACGTACCGCCACCATCACATGATGGAAGCAGCAGTAAGGCCATAGGGTGAGGAGCACGCAGGATGGGAGGTATTACTGTGGCCATCTTCAGAGAGTACAATCTGCCCCCAGCTGTCAGAGCAGAGGATGGGGGCGCAAGGGTACAACTTAGCCCAAGAGGTCAGTCAGCAACGGCCTCAGTGGGGGAGTCTCCTAGGCAGAGGGGGTCAGGGGCTAAGAGGAGCCTGGGGAAGAGTTTCAGGTGGAGGAATGTGAGAGGCCGCAGCCCAAAGACAGGCTGTGATGAAAGCAGAGGCAGGGGGAAAAGTGCTGCAGAAGGAAGATTCAGGGTGCTCTGGGTCACACCCGCTGTGCTGCACCCGACATTAGCAGCGGCCTCCAGGCAGCAGTGTCCCAGGGAAAGAGAAGCCCGAGAGCACAGCAGCAGACCGGTGACAGTGTGGGGAAAGCTGCCTGGTATCGCTGTCGCCCATCCACCCCAGAGCTCCCCATATGGAAGATAAAATGGAATCTGGCCAAGTCATATCCAGACAAAGCAACAAAAGTCTGGAGAAAAAAGCTGGGCCTCTAACAGAGGTCGGAGGCAGCTACGAACGGAGACGGCACAGGTGTATCAGCAGCCCTGGGGCTGCCAGGAGATCCAGCGCGTCTCCAGTAAAATCTCAAGTTGCTATCACTTAGGCATCTGCTACCCTATACTCCTCTCCCTCGTCTTCCATTCAGATCAGTGACTCAGTGGGTCTTTTTCCCATCTTCTACTTGGGAGTGAATGTGTGGACAGCTGCTGGTCTTGTCTGCGGGTCGGATCTGGGAGGTTTGTCTTTCAAATGGAATACTGTGTATCACTGTGCAGGTTGCGTTCCATCAGGCAAAACTATAAATGTCTGTATGCAAATGACAAGAGATAAAACCAGAATCATAACCTTGTCAATTATGTTAGAGTCTGTCTCGTGTGCTTCTCCTAGCATACAATTTCAATCCACCTGAAGTCATACGACACAGATCACACGGACACTAAACTATGTGCCACACTGACACACTTCTGCATGAAATGCCTTTACTCACCTGGGGAAAACCTACTTATGTTCTAAGATTCAGCCTGAGTGTCACCACCTGTGTGAACCCTTCCTCAACCCGAAATATATGGCCACTCCTGCCCTGGGGTCCCCATTCTATCTTGTACAGACTAATTTCATTGCATTGATTTTTTTATTTAGTTTTTTGAGAGACACAAGGAGATAGGGTCTGAGCAGAGGAGGGTCTGAGAGAGAGGGAGACACAGAAACTGAAGCAGGTCCCAAGCTCTGAGCTGTCAGCACAGAGCCGAACGTGGTGCTCGAACTCACAAACCTCGAGATCATGACCTGAGTGGAAGTCGAATGCTTAACCAACTGAGCCACCAAGTGCCCCTCGGCACATTTACTTTATTGTGCACATTCACATATATTATATCTATCTATTCATGTTTGGCTGCACAACATTGTGAGGACTCAATAAATGTTGCAGACTGTTGGAGGAGTGGAAATTTCATTCTCAAACTAAAGCTAACAAGAATCTGATGCCTCTACTTCAGTGGGAGATCACAGGCACTTTGGTTTGTCTTTTACTTGAAGCCAAGACTGTGCCAAAATTGAAGGGTGTAACAGCCACTGGCCACCATGTAATGACTGCCTCTCCCGTGCCGGCTGCTGCTCTAAGTGCTTAACGTGTATCAGTCCACCTACTCCTCCTGCCAGTCCCACTACTGCCAGTCCAAAGCGTGACAAGGCTGAGGCTGGTCACCTGCAGAATGGGTTCCAAGTGTGCAGACGAAATGAGGGGACAGATCTGGAGAGGTCCCATGAGCCAGGGCCCACAGGCAGAGGGGCTGGAGAGTGGTGTCCCGCACACTGGGCCCCAGGCCTGGGTCTGCACGGCCTGCCGCAGCGCAGGCCCCGGAGACGTCATCCATGCACAACACACACAGGAACCGTCATCACGTGGCAGCAAATGTATCACTGCTAAAATGAGAAGGAACACTCTCAAACTTGCCAAGAAAACAATGAAACATGCCAGATGTTCCTGATCCCATAGAAGAGGGAGTAAGCACGTTCCAGCACATTCCTTTTGCTAATTACAACCAAAACTCCTATCTAAAATACATGAGGTGGGGCGCATGGGTGGCTCATCTGTTGAGCATCTGACTTCGGCTCAGATCACAATCTCACAGTTCGTGGGTTTGAGGCCCGCACAGGCTCTGTGCTGACAGCTGGCTCAGAGCCTGGAGCCTGTCTTCAGATCCTGTGGCTCCTTCTCTCTTTGACCCTCCCCTGCTCACGCTCTCTCTCTCTCAAAAATAAACAAAAACATGGAAAAATTAAAAAAAAATAATATAAAATACATGAGTCAACCATCAAAAAAACCTCTTGAAGGGTGGAGAAAAGACAAACTGGTTAGGGACTTGAGAGAAGACCCAGGGGTAAGTTCCCTGCGTGGTCTGTTTCTCTGGCCTTCTCTGTATCTTGGCTCTGGTGACAAAGTAGTCTGCAACCAGAGTATGCCAAAAGGCCCTGGCCCCATCCCCTCAACCCGGACCAGAAAAGCACCAAGAAAAGCCCACCCTCTCCAGCCAAATGACCAGGGAGACGGTAGTTCTGCAGCCAGTACCCTTTTGACTCCAGCCACCCTCTCTAAACCCGCAAACACCGGGAAAGAACCCATACCTCTCCCCTCCCCACCAGGCGCTGCAGGGACTGGGGAGGAGCCCCATTACCCACTAACTGAATAATACTACAAAAGGTGGCACCCCATTCCCTCTCAAGTGGAGAGTGAGGATCTAGGAAAAGGGATTCTTTAAATATGGGTATGAAGTCCTGGGCGTGCCTCCCCACGCAGCCCAGGCGTGAAACCCGCCATCATCAACACAGCAAAAGCTCTGACGACTGAACTACAATGTGGAATACTCTGGAATACTCTGAGAGTTCAAACTGGCCTTTGGGTAGCACACGAGTGGGGCAGGCCAAAATAGCTCTGCAGAGGTTCTGAACACTAAAGTTACCTTCAAACCAGAGCCTACAAATAGGGACCAGAATGTGCATTCTGAATATAAACATATTGACTGTTAAAACAGAAGATTTACGTAGGAACTAGAGCCTCAAAACAGAAGATTCAAAATGTTCAGGATAAAAAAAAAAGTTACTCCTTATACTAAGAACCAGGAAAAATTACTTAAATGAGAAAAGAAAACCAACAGATGCCAAGATGTTGGATTTTTTATTTTAAAAATATTTTCTCTTTAATGTTTATTCATTTTTGAGAGACCAAGAGAGAGCATGATCAGGGGAGGGGCATAGATAGACACAGGCTCTGAAGCAGGCTCCAGGCTCTGAGCTGTCAGCACAAAGCCCAACGTGGGGCTCAAACCCACAAACTGTGAGATCATGACCTGAGCCAGAGTTGGACACTCAACCAACTGAGCCACCCAGGTGCCCTGGATTTATTGAATAAGGATTGAATAAGGATTTTAGAACAGCTATCACAAAAATGTTCCTAGAAGTAATTATGAACACTCTTGAAAGATACTAGAAAATAGAAAGCCCCATCAAAGTAAATTATCTAAAGACCCAAATGGAAATTTCGAAACAAAAATTATAATAAGTGAAAAATTCACAGGATGTGCTTAATACAAAATGAAGCTTTAAAAGAGGAAAGAATCAGTGAATCAGAAGATAGATCAGTAGAAATTATCCAATCTGAACAACAGAGACAAAACAGAAAAAAATGGACAAGTGCCTAAGGAAAAATAACAAAAGATCTTACTCATTTTACTGGAGTCTTAGGAGAGGAAAGAGCGAAGGGCACAAAAAAATACTTGAAGAGGGACATCTGGGTGGCTCGGTTGATTAAATATCTGGCTCTTGATTTTGGCTCAGGTCATGATCTAATGGTCATGAGATCGAGCCCCACATTAGGCTCTGCACCAGGCTTGGAGACTTCTTGGGATTCTCTTTCCTTTTCCTCTGCCATTCCGTGGCTTTTGCATGTGCATATGCGCTCGCTCTCTCTCTCTCTCTCTCTCTCTCTCTCTCTCTCTCTCCCTCCCTCCCTCTCAAAAATAAATACAAAAACAAGTAAGTAATAAATAAAACTTGAGGGGTACCTGGGTGGCTCAGTCAGGTAAGTGTCAGACTTCAGCTCAGATCACTATCTCACGGCTCATGGGTTCAAGCCCTGTGTCAGGCTCTGTGCTGATAGCTCAGAACCTGGCTTCAGATTCTGTCTCCCTCTCTCTCTGCTCCTCCCCTGCTCACACTCTGTCTTTCTCTCAAAAAAGTAAATAAACATTTAAAAAAATAATATACTTGAAATAATGGCTGGAAATATCTCAAATTTGGCAAAGAATGTAAACCTACCAATTCAAGAAGCTGAGAAAACCTTAAAAGGACAAACCCAAATAAATCAACACCCAGACACACCATAATCAAATATATGAAAATTGAAGATAAAGGAAAAACCTTGACAGGGGCAAGTTCCACCTACAGGGGCAGAACAATGCAAAAGACTAACAATTTCTCATCAGAAACCACGAGGAGAGAAGTGGCAAATATTTTTAAAGTGCTGAAAGAAGAGAACTGAAAAGCCATAATTCTATATCTAGTGAGACTATCTTCCAGGAACAAAGGGGAAATAAAAACATTATGAAATGAAGGAAAAGGAAATGATCTGCCATGATCAGACTGGTTCCAAAACGAGTGATCAGAGCAGGTGCTGGGAGCTCCACTGGAAGAGCGTGCCACTCTTGATACCAGGGTTGTGAGTTCGAACCTCATGTTACATGCAGAGATTACTTAAAAATAAAATCTTTTTTTATTTTATTTTTATTCATTTTTAAATGTTTATTTATTTTTGAGAAATGTAGAGAGGGAGAGCTGGGGTGGGGGCAGAGAGAGAGAGAGAGAGAGAGAGAGAGAGAGAGGAAGACACAGAATCCAAAGTAGGCTCCAGGCTTTGAGCTGTCAGCACAGAGTCCAATGGGGGCTTGAACCCATGAACCATGAGATCATGACCCAAGCCGAAGTTGGACACTCAACTGACTAAGCCACCCAGGTGCCCCCCACTAAATCTTTTTTTATTTTATTATTTTTTTAATGTTTATTTATTTTTGAGAGACAGCGGCAGAGAACGAGCAGCGGAGGGGCAGAGAGAGAGGGAGACACAGAATCTGAAACAGGCTCCAGGCTCTGAGCTGTCAGCACAGAGCTCAACGCAGGGCTCGAACCCATGAACTGTGAGATCATGACCCGAGCCAAAGTCGGACACTCAACCGACTGAGTCATCCAGGTGCCCCCCAAATCTTTTTTTATAAAAAAGTGATCAAGGGAAACATCTTCCATCCAAGTACTAACCAGGCCCGACCCTGCTTAGCTTCCGAGATCAGGCGAGATTGGGCGTGTTCAGGGTGGTATGGCCATAGACTGGAAACATCTTCAAATGAAAAGGAAATAACACAAACTTGAAACATCAGAAATGAAGAAAAAACATTTTTTAGTATAAATATCTGGGTGACTATAATCTCTTGAATTTTTAGTTATGTTTGATGGGTGAAAGCAAAATTATAACATGTCTCGTGGTTCTCAACATGTGCAGAGGTAATATTTAAGACTAGTCTCATAAAGGAAGGAAAAGAGACCTAAAGGTGGTAAAGTTTCTACATTCCTCAAGAACTGGTAAAACATTGATACTAGTAGGTTATCCTAAGTATGTAGAATACAACCTCTAATGCAACCACTAGAAACATATAAATGAGAGCTACATTGAAAGCCTCAAGACAGAGAGGTGCCTGGATGGCTCAGTCAGTTAAGTGTCTGACTTCAGCTCAGGTCATGATCTCACAGTTCGTGTGTTCTGGCTCCTCATTGGACTCTGTGCTGACAGCTCAGAGCCTGGAAGCTGCTTTGTATTCTGTGTCTCCATTTTCCTCTGCTCCTCCCCTGCTCACGCTCTGTCTCTCTCGCTCTCTCATAAATGAATAAACGTTAAAAAAAACTTTTTTTAAACCTCAAAATATATTAAAATGGTATACTAAAAAAAATGTTCAAGTATCCCACAACAGGGAAAGAAAACGGGAAGAGAGGTACAGAAAAAACTAGAAGGAACAAACAGAAAAAAGCAAAATTGAAGACTCTAATCCTAACCAAAATTTATATTAAGTGTAAATTATCTAAACAGACAAATTTGAAAAAACAGACTGTCAAATTAAAAAACAAAACAAGGGATGCCTAATTGGCTTAGTTGGTTAAATGTCTTAACTTCAGTTTAGGTTCATGATCTCGTGGTTCATGAGTTTGAGCCTTGCGTCAGGCTCCGTGCTGATGGCTCAGAGCTTGCAGCCTGCTTTGGATTCTGTGTCTCCCTCTCTGTCTGCTCCTTCCCAGCTCACACTCTGTCTCTCTCTCAAAAATAAATAAACATTTTAAAAAACTAAAAAAAAAAAAAAGAAAGACAGACTACCCAGAGTGGACCCAAAATGGAGGAGTAGGAAGCTCTAGGGGCTGGTCCCTTCATCAAAGCAACCAGTGACCTAGGAAAAGTGACTGGAGTCCACTATTTTGGAATTCTGGAACATGACCAGAAACTTTTAACAACCAGAGAAGTGCTTACAAATGAAGGGAGCGGTTACTGATTTTTCACAAGAGAGCAGCATGTGCAAGCCAGCCAACATCCCCTGTTCCTCAGACGGACGGCGGCAGCTGTGTGGGCAGCAGCCTGTATTCCTGAAGAAGCCAGCTTTCCAGGATGTGGAAACCTTGTCCTCCATAAATTTGGGGTTATGTATTTTGGACAGTCTGACAGATCCCTGAGGACCTGCACAGATGCCTGCTGTGGATTTGACCTTCTGGAAAGCAACAGCTTCCTCTGGGAGCCTCTATCAGATGTGAAGAGACAGAATCCTCTTCCCCAGCTTCCCAATGTAGAGTCAAGCATTTAAGGAAATCTATGTCAGGTTACTGACTGCAGAGAAAATGGAACAGAAACTTCTGTGATTATACAAAAACAAAGTAGACACATTTTGCAAAATTAGTTTGGAAAGGTAACACAGTTTTGGCTTTCAACAAACAAAAGTTGGCCAGCCCTGATGACAAAGAAAATCACACTTTGAAAGTCACCACAATATAAAATTTTGAATGTAAAGCTCTCACCAAAAAATTATAAAATACATAAAGAAACAATAAAGTATAAACCACTCACAGGGCGAAAAAGAAAAAAAGAATTTGGGTGAAATCATCCCCAAGGAAGCCCAGCCATTACATTTACTGAACACAAACTTTAGGCCAACTGTCTTAAATGTGCTAGGTGAGCTCAGGAAACCACGGACAAAGAACTAAAGGAAATCAGGAAAACAAGAGATGAACTAAAGGAGAATTATCTATGAAAAGAATTATGGAGAGGCACCAGCCACACATTCTGGACTGAAATGTACATTAAGTGAAAAAGCTCAGTAGAGGGGTTCAGCATCAGATCTGAGAAGTAAAAGAAAATATCAGCAAACTTGAAGACAGGTCCTTTCAAATTATCCAGTCTGAAGAAAACTAAACGAAAAAATGGAACAGAGCCAGAAAAGACTTGTGGGAGAGCAGGTAGGAACGAAAGGAATGGAAGGATAGGAGGGGCTGTAGAGGACCGGCCACCTCCTGGAATGATGGGGCTGAAGAGGCGGTCAAGAGTCAAGGGGACGGTTTCATGCCTTAGTGACTGTTGTGAACTGAGCAAGTGAACACACAGGAGGTGGGAGATGGGGACCGGAAGCAGAAACTACGAGCTCAGGTTTAAGGTGGTGACTGTGATACCGAAAAAAGGCACATGACGCTGCCCTAGAAAGAGATAAAATGCAGTCGTAGGACTTACAAGGGAAGTCCTGTTTGACGACAGCATTTAGGAGCCATGCAAACAATCTTGGTGATCAGGGAGATGGGAGGGCTGGCCAACATCTGTTAAAAGACCGCAGGGGCGCCTGGGTGGCTCAGTCGGTTGAGCATCTGGCTTCGGCTCAGGTCATGATCTTACGGTTTGTGGGTTTGAGCCCTGCGTCGGGCTCTGTGCTGACCGCTAGCTCAGAGCCTGGAGCCTGCTTCGGATTCTGTGTCTCCCTCTCTCTCTGACCCTTCCTCTGCGCGCATTCTCTGTCTCTCTGTCTCTCAAAAATAAATAAAAAGTATTAAAAAAAAAAAAAAAAAGAACTGAACCCTGAACTGGGACGTAATGCTGAGGCTAGAAACCAAGGAAGGGGCAGCAGGCCAAGGAGACCATGTGTCCTCGAAGGAGCGGCATCGTGGAACCCACAGGGGCACAGGAATACGCAAAGAAGCCGCAGAATTGACCGCTGGAGCGACTGCTAAGCAGCGAACGCTGCGCACCTACTACGCGTAGAACTGCCTTTCCATTATGACGTATCCGACACACCCAGACGCATGGCGTCCTGCGTCCCCCACCTCATGAGACTCGCTAGTTCCTAGCGCTGGTGGCCAGCCCAGAAGCGAGCCTCGGGTCCGGGATGCACGACGCCCAGCGGCCAGAGGGCACGGAAGAGCTTACCCGACTGCACACCTCCAGGCGGTGGCCCATCCACGGCCCCAGCAAGCGGCCAGCCCAGGAGGCTGTGGCCCGGGAGGCCACGTCGTACTCCAGCGCGGCCGTGAGGAGGACTCGTCCCCGATCTCCGTAACCAGCCCGCCGAGAGCAGGCGGCTGCCGCGTGGTCCCGACGTGCACCGTGCGCGTCTCGCGTCACTGCTCGCGAGAGCAGGCGAGGGAGCCGGTTGCCAGGCAACTGGGGTAGGTTGCTCCCTGCCCGCAGAGGATCTCGGAGACTCGAGTCTGGGCGGGAAGAGCGCCTGCTGATGTTCCCGCCTTCCATCCTCACCTTGCAGACTTGCGGAATTCAATTCAATGGCTCTTTTCGACAGGAAGGGGGCAAGAATCCACTCACTTTCAGTAACCTGCGTCCCTTAGGGAGGTGGGTGCCTCCCAGGCTGTGGCTCCATGAGAACCCAAACTCCCCTAAGGATCTGCCCTTTGCTTGTGCAGGTTTTTTCTGGGACCCCCAAGAACAGAGCACCCACAAGTAGCTGGAGAGCTCCTACCACTCGTTGTTGGGTTTTTGTTTTGTTCCCTTGTCAATTACTCAGACCTTTGGAAAATGGCACAATTAGACTAAAGGGAGACCCAAAGGGCATTACCAAAGGGTGATCCCAAAGGGTATTATTACCCCCTCACAATCATTCTGTCTCAAGGTTTGGATGAAACTGAGTAACTAACACCTGTTCTACCAGTCTGGGCATTAAAAAAACAAACAAACAAACAAAAAAAAACGCTTTGGGGGAAGGGGAGGGGATCAAACTCTGAAACTTCTCATTTCTACCATAAAACGATTCTGTCACCTCTCTTGGTCCTTCATTTTATGGGAAATAATTCACATTCTTCCAGTTCTTCTACGAATATGCTTTTCACCCTCCTTGCAGCCTGTAGGTCTCTTTGGCTCTGACCAGTGACCCTCTGGGCTTCTCTTCCTTTCCCAAATAGCTTGGATATCCTGACCTATCATTTCAGTTCTCACCTCAGTGAGTTTTCACTCTGTTCTTTTGGCCAATGCCCATCCCTTGCAAAATCAGCCCGTGTCTTCTCTCCAGTCTGGCTGCAGAGATTCTAAACATTGCTGTTGAAAACCAATGAACCATTCCATCATTCCTATGTAGATGCATGCTTTCTTTTTTAAGTTTATTTATTTTGAGAGAGGGAGAAAGAGAATCTCAAGCAGGCTCTAGGCTCTGTGCGCTGTTAGCACACACCTGTTGCAGGGTGCCATCTCACCAACCATGAGATCATACCCTGAGCCGAAATCAAGAGTTGGGACATTCAACTGACTGAGCCACCCAGTGTGCCAGGGCATGCTTTTTTTAAAAAAAGTGTTTAACATTTATTTACTTCTGAGAGACAGAGACAGAACATGAGCAGGGGAGGGGCAGAGAGAGATGGAGACACAGAATTGGAAGCAGGCTCCAGTCTCTGAGCTGTCAGCACAGAGCCTGATGCAGGGCTTGAAACCACAAACTGTGAGATCATGACCTGAGCTGAAGTCAGTCGCTTATCTAACTGAGCCACCCAGGTGCCCCCAGGACATGCTTTCTAATGGCATTGTGCTCCTACTGCACACTGGAAATTCTCTTATCCATTCTGTGATCTTGCTGATGTATTAACTACAGCATCACCGTCCCCCCCAATTTTTCTAAAGTCAGCCACTAACTTGCCACTCAATCCCATTCTACTTTTAGTAAAGGGATTTCACCTACACCTAATTGTTCTGGCTCAAGACCCTGTGGTTGTCAGAAACTGCAGGGGAGAAAAAGGCCTTTCTCCCCGCTGCCTTTCTTCCTCCTTAGCTGGGGCCCTTGCAACAGAAGATAAATTAACGAGAGAAAAATGCACACTTTTATTTATTTTTATATATTTTTACACTCAGTTTTACTTTTATTACAATCAGTTTTATTACAATCAGTTTTACATGACATGGGTGCCTTCGTACAGGAACGAAGACCTAAAGAAGTGGTTAGTTAAACCCGAGTGTTTCTGTGATAGGTTTGGTGATTCGAGTGGTGGAAAAATGTGATAAAATGAGGGGCACCTGGGTGGCTCAGTCGGTTAAAAGTCTGCCTTCGGCTCAGGTCACAATCTCACAGTTTGTGAGGTCAGGCTTTCTACTGTCCATGCAGCTTCAGACCCTCTGCCTCCTGCTCTCTGTGCACCTCCCTCACTTGCTCTCTCTCTAAAACAAACAAATAAATAAATAAGAAAATGTGAGCTGAGTGCAGTAAACTGGGGGAAACAGCAGGGAAGCCCTGTTCTGATTCTTCTCAGCATCCCTCACATGGAGGTGAGGATGTTCCTTCCCTCCCGGTGTAAGGAGGGTACCTCTCCCTCGACCTGCTTCCGAGGAAGGTCACAAAGTCCTTCCTGTGCATGCCTCTTCTCAGCTTCCTTCAGCTTCAAATATTCAATATGCCAGAAGTGCCATATGGAAAATCAGTGTGTTCGGAACCCTGTCAAAAGAAAACAGTCCAGATAAAAATGAAATTTCCTTTGTTCCCTGTCCCAGTAAACTGCCCCCCCCACTCTCCCTGGAAACAACTACTTACCATAAATTTTGTTTTCGTGTAGACCTAAATATATATATTACTTATAATAATATTTATACATTTATAAATACATAAATTTATATGAATATATAATGTTTGTGTAAATATATACATGGATATATATATCCATAAAACGTAATGTTTTGAGTATTTAGAGAGCCCATAATTTCCTCACTGGCTTATAACACCATCTGTCGTCCACTGTTGCGTGGAAACAGAAACAAATCAGTTGATTCAAGGGGCTGGGGTGGGAAGGGGGTGGCTGCTGAATGAGTAAGAGGTTTTCTTCTGGGCAGATGAAAATGGGAATTAGAAAGAGGTGGTGGTTGCATGACTATGTGAATGTCCAAAGTGTACTAAAATGGTTAATTTCATGTGAATTTCACCTCAATTAAAAACAGCAATAGGAAGCCAATGAAGGGTTTTAAGAAGGGCACTGGGTGTTGTATGGAAAACAATTTGACAATAAAATATTTTGGGGGGGGGGAAGAAGGGAGATGTGACAAGAGATGTGACTTGGGGAATGTTAATTAGCTGCAGAATGGGAGTGGTTTGGCCTCTGGCAGAGCAGAGTACTAGGAGATCTAGAAGGCTATCAAGGCTGTTTAGATAAGAGGGGATAGCTGGCCTCACGTCACACCCCGGCTTCCAATCCCAAGCACAAAGCCTCCAATCCTTCAAATGGCATTCAAGATCTTCTACAACTTGGCACTCAGTCTGGTCACGCTCCATCCGCACAGGCTTCTGTCATTCTTCAGTGTTCCAAAGTCTCTCTCCCTGCTGTTAGCTTTGCCTGGAGTATACTTCCCCCTCCCCCTCCCCACTGCCAACTTTGCCTTACTCTTCAGGTTTCAGCTTAAATGTCATTTGCTCACGGGAGCTTCCCTGACCTCTTTGAATGCCCTAGCTTCTTTGCTGTGCCCTCCTTTCCATGAACCTTTTGGTTCGGTTGTCAGCTGCCCCACAGGACTGCAAACTTCTGGAGGGCAGACGTGTCCCTGGCACTGTAGCCCTCATGCCTTCAACATGGCGGGCATTGAATAAGAGCTTGGGGGAGGAATGAATAAATCCACATCTCAAGGGATGTGCTACAGCCCTCCTCCTCTTTTCGCCACGCTCCATCTCTACCTCCTCTGACTTTGTTTCAGCTTTGAAACATGCTTCCATCCTTCTTAAAAACCTTCCTCTAGATGCTGTTACCTCCTAAGTAACACCCTTCGCTTTCCTTTGAATACCTCCGGATTTCCTCAAATAGTGTTTCATCTATTTCACATGTATACTTCAGTTTCTAACGCATGTGTCTATCTTCCAAATTTGGAAGGTCCTTAAAGAAGGAACCAGCTCTTGCTTATTTTTTCTCTCTTCCACAGTCTCTCATGTATGATAGGAACTCAGCGGTAGCAGCTGAGTTGATAGAACTCGAGAAGACACACCTGTTATAATATTAGTCATTTTCAACCAGATAGAAATTGAATACGATTTAGTTTCCAAAGTTGGTCTTGGAGAGAAAAAGGGAATAAAAATTTTGTCTTTCTTTTTTTCTTTCTTCCTTTCTTTCTCTCTTTCTTATTTTAATGTTTATTTATTTTTAGGAGAGAGAGACAGTGAGTGAGGTGGGGGGTGGGGCAGAGAGAGAGAGAATGAGAGAGAGAGAGAATGAGAGAGAGAGAGAGAGAGACAGAATCCAAAGCAGGCTCCAGGCGGGAGCTGTCAGCACAGAGCTTGACGGAGGGCTTGAACTTGTGAATTTCGAGATCATGACCTAGGGCGAAGTCAGACACTCAACTGACTGAGCTACCCAGGCACCTCATGAATCAAAATTTCCTTTCACTCAGCCACAACTTATCTTTTCGGCTTTATCTTCCATTTCTCCGCTCCCGTGTTTGATGCTTTAACCAAACTGGAGTATAGACTTTTCCTAACCTTGCTTCCTCACCTTCACATCTTCTGTGGCATCTTCCTGCACCTGCTATATCTTCATCCCCAATTTCTACCCATTGAAATATGATCTCCCTCTAAGAGTATCAGTTGCAGTTCAAATGCAGCCTTTCCTGATCTTTCCATTTGGACGTGATCTCAACAGCTCCTCCAGCATCTGCTTTAACCCTCATCCAGAAGGGCAGTGCCTGACACCACCTCACGTCACTCCTTGAGACGCTGTACTCCCTTCATTTTCAAGTGCCAATTCACCCGATTTTCCTCTTGCCTCTCAAGCTGCTCTGTCAAAGGTCCTTGATAAGTGCAGCCTCCCATACTTGGCTATTTTGAGTATTGAAATGCCTCAGTGCTGGACCCTGTTCTTTTATTTTTAAAAAAATTTTAATATTTATTTATTTTTGAAGGAAAGAGACACAGAACATGAGCAGGGGAGGGGCAGAGAGAGAGAGGAAGACACAGAATCCAAAACATGCCCCAGGCTCTGAACTGTCAGCACAGAGCCCAATGCAGGGCTTGAACTCATGAACAATGAGATCATGACCTGAGCCAAAGTTGGTCGCTTAACCAACTGAGCCACCTAGACGCCCTTGGATCCCCTTCTTTCTTCACACTCTCCCCTTGGCCATCAAAGCTATGAATGGTTCCAGTTACCACGAAATTCCCATCGCTTCCAACTTCTCGAGCTCCAGAGCAGCTCAGAGACCACTCAGCTGAGGACATAATATGGCCCTCTTGTGTCCTCTCTTTTGAGTGGATGGCACACAACTGGTCCCACAGCCAAAAACCTGGGTCTCCCTCTCCTGTACCCCTCTATCTAAACCAAGACTTGAATATTTTGCCTTTTTACCCATACTCCTGGCCTGTCATTTCCCCCATCTCTACTGCTACTGTCTTTTTTTTTTAAAGTTTATTTATTTTACTCATTTTTGAGAGAGAGCATGCAATTGGAGAAGGGGCAGAGAGGGGGAGAGAGAGAGAATCCCACGCAGGCTCCGCACCACCAGCGCAGAGCCCGACACGGGGCTTGAACTCACAAACAACGAGATCATGACCTGAGCCCAAGTCAGACACTCAACCAGCTGAGCCACCCAGGTGCCCCTCCACTGCCACTGTCTTATCTGCCACCGTCCTCTGCCTGGACTAACACAGCAGCGTCTTTACTGGATTTCTGCCTCCGCTCCTGTTGCCTGACCTCTGGGCTGTTCTCCACACTGCAACTGGAATAGTCTGTTGGAAAATGCAATGCGGTTTTGACACCCTTTGCCTAATGCCCATCAACTGCATTCCATTGTCTGCATGATCAGCTCCTGCCTCTTTGTCCAGACTCATCTTAACCACTGTCTGGGCTCCAGCTATCTTGACTGGCCTTTCAGTTCCTTTGATGTCCCACAGGGCCTTTGCATATGCAGCTCCTGCTATTGAGGATGGTGTTTCCCTCTCTTCCTCACCAACACTTCCTCACACTCAGTAGCTTAGTTTAGCTGTCACTTTATCAAGGAAGCTTTTCCATAACCTGGCCTTCCATGCTGCCAGAACATCTGTCACTGTGCTTACTCTAGGCGTACAGGTGACTCTTGAACAATGTAGGGGTTTGGTGCATCGATTGCCAACACAGTTGAAAATCCACATGTAATTTTTGACTCTCCCAAAACTTAGTAGCCTACTGTTGACCAGAAGCCCAATAGATAACCCAGTTAGCGAACGCATATTTTGTATACGTATTATAAACCTTAGTCTTTTTTTTTCTTTTTCAAGTTTTAATTTAAATTCCAGTCAACATACAGTGTAATACTAGTTTCAGGTGTTGAATTTAGTGATTCATCACTTACATACAACACCCAGTGCTCATTCCAAGTCCCCTCCTTAAACCTGATCACCTATTTAACCCATCCCCCACCCACTTCCCCTCTGACAACCCTCAGTTTGCCCTTTACAGTTAGGAGTCTGTTTTCTGGTTTGCCTCTCTTGTTCCCTCCCACCTTATGTTCCTCTGCTTTGTCTCTTAAATTCCACATATGAGGGAAATCATGTGGTATTTGTCTTTCTCTGACTTATTTCGCTTAGCAGAATACTCCCTAAGTCCATTCACGTTATTGCAAGTGAGAAGGTTTCATTATTTTTTGTGGCTGAGTAGTATTCCACTGTATAAATATATACCACATCTTCTTTATCCATTCATCGGTCGATGGACTTTGGGTTCTTCCCATAATTTGGCTATTGTTGACAATGCTGCTATGAACATCGGGGTGCATGTACCCCTTCCAATCAGTATTTTTGTATATGTTGGATTCTTACAATAAGTAGTTAGAGAAAAGAAAATGCTATTAAGAGAGACACAAAACACACCTACAGAACTGTACTGTTTATGAAAAAAATCCACGTGTAAAAAAATCTGCAGCTCAAACTTGTGTCATTCAGGGTCAACTGTAGTTCTTTTTTTTTTTACATGTTTATTTTTGAGAGAGAGACAGAGAGTGCCAGTGGGGGAGGGGCAGAGAGATGGGGAGACACAGAATCCGAAGCAGGTTCCAGGCTCCGAGCTGTCAGCACAGAGCCCGATGCAGGGCTTGAACTCATGAGCAGTGAGATCCTGACCTGAGCCAAGGTCCAACGCTTAACTGAGTCACCCAGGTGCCCCAGGGGTCAACTGCAGTTCTACATTTGTTTTTGTGATTATTTGATTATCCTGCTTGTTTCCCTGAATGGCCTGTAAGCTCCAGAAGGGTGGGTTTCTGCTTGGCACTTTGGCAGCGCCTGATAGAACAGACATCTGAGAACACGTAACACATGCATGTAACCTTGAGGCTGGGGAACGGACAGTCTTCATCTTTGAACATTTCACTGCTCGCACAGTGTATGGATTCGTAAAGGGTGTGTATGACTAAGAATGCAGAGTGAAAAGAGAAATCATTCATTCACCCCAAAATGCCGAAAGGCCTACCATCCGTTCAGGAATGCGTTAGAGACTGAGCAAAGTGAACTCGCTGGCTTCAGACAACAGTACAGCGTATGCCTCAGCTGTGTGCCCTTGACCTAGATTTCGGCTATGCTGTCCTTCCATTTGCCCATTCCCTTCGGTGCTTTTTACTTTGGCAGGACCACCCCCAGGCCCCAAATTTGGCCTGTCTGTATAAGTCCAATTCCCGCCCCTCGCTGGCCTCATTAAGGCATGTTAGTAACATTCTAGTGGCTTGGTCTTGGGAATCCTTGCAATTCTCTGCCGGCCGGAGTGACCAGCTGGCCAAGCTGCCTTTCTAGAACTGGCACATGGCCACAGGATTCTGGGAAGACCTCTCAGGCCTGAGTACCAGAGCCTCTGGGGCATCTGATCAAGGCCATGTACCAGCGGGGTAGTGTTGAGGGCTGGGGTACACTTGGAAGGGGAGAGAGGCCCTGGAAGGCAACTCAAAGCTCAAAGTAGTCCTCTGCCTGGCTTTTTGGACCCCTCCGCTTCACACTTGAGCCCCAGGAGTGATCTGCAAGACAGTTGTGACCAAGGTCTGTCCACTCCGTCAGTGGCACTTCAAATGGAACAGGCTCACTCTTGCATTTTGCTGCAGGGAACAGAAAACCCCAGCTATAGTCAAGTGCCCCCCCCCCCAATTTCTGTATTTCTCCAGATCATCTTCCCACTGGACAGTCCCTCTCTCCTTACTTGATGAGACATTTGGGCAGTTCATCCCCAGGCCTTCCCCTTCTCCCTCCCTCCCTTGGATGTCCCCTTGGGGGAAGGCACTGTCCTCGCGAGGTTGCAGATAATGCCCCTGGGGAAGCCGCCTGCAAGCAGCCCCACTCATCAGCTCCCTCCGCAGAGCCTCTGGTAGCTGGGGCTGGCAGCCCTTGGCACTGAGCGGACTTTGTCCTATCCAAGTCTTAAGATGGCGGGTTACTTTTGCATCTTGTTGGGTGGGGAAAGACGCATCCATAGCCCGAGACCTCAAATCACACTTCAAATCCTGAGATTTCATGCACAGATCCAGTCATCAAGATAAACAACAGTATTGGCCAGTTTGGCAAGTTCCATTTGATCATTCCCAAGGACAGGACAGAACACAATTAAGGAGTGCAAAACAGTTGTATTCCTCAGAAAATGTCCTGTCTTTAAGACCTACTCCCAGAGGTGCAGAATTAAGTGGATTCGGTGAATCCCAGAAGTGTAGGCTTTTCACTGGAGCCCCAACCTCAAAAGCACTTTGGTCAGCCAGTTATCACGACTACTCTCCGTTGCCAGGTTGAAATATTTATTTGAAAAATTGAAAACACAGATGCAATGTATTATACAAAGAAAGGTCTTAATACCATAATAAAAGTATTGTTGGAAGGGGACAAAAGCCAGTGGCTACCTGCCCTGGGAAGGTAGGCACTCCGTGGAAAATGAGATTTATAGGAACTATTCTAATGGAAAACTGGGGGAGAGGTTAAAAACAGAAGAAAAAACAAACCCAACCTATCCCTGCAAACCTAAATGTGAGAGTTTGTTATAAGTTATCACCAAGATTTATCGGAACCCCCTCGGTTTGTCCCTATGAGTAGTAATCAGCTTCGTTTAGGGCCTTCAAACCTGAGGTAGTTGAGGGTCACCTGAAAGACATGTCTGGAAACGATCTACTCTCAGAATCGGACCCCACGGCTTCTAACCAATTGTATCCCATTGCTTTGGCTCCTGAGGGTGAGAGGCTGTGCCATCACTCCGGGTCACTGATCCTGAATTTGGTCTGAGCCTGGGAGACGAAGGGGACTTGAGCAGCGGACAGCTGGCCCGGTTTGCTGTGGTGAAGGCTGGCAGGCCCATGGTGGTGGTTTTCTATGCTACAAACAGTGCGGTCTCTGGAGGACCGAAGATGGCGGATGGCAAAGCCAATCTAAGTGAAAGGCCAATGCCAGGATCGAAGGCCTTCGTTGGCAGGGTTTCCAGAGACTTGTAAAGGTGGCAGAAGGTAGCAAGAACTTTACCGGTTGTCAAAGACCAGGGTAAGTGGAGCCGGCAGACCCCTCCGGGCTAAGGAGCCGGCTGTGAAGTGAGCACGTCTCAGGTGCAAATTCAAAACCAGCTCCTCCTCAGGGAGAGGCCGAAGCAAACCAACCTGACTGAATGAACGACATGCACTGTGACCCCCGTGGTACCTGGCAAACCCCGGTGTTGACTCGGCAGCTCAAACACTTCCAAAAGGGATGTTCTGGACAATGTTTGGTTCTTCCAGCCACAGGGTTAGGGATGCCGATTCAGGTGGTATCCTAGGGACCCTGCTGTAAGCAGCAGAATCAGCAAACAATCTAAATTACAGTCTAATTTAAACTCCTGACTCAGATATAAAAGAACCCCACAAAGGTAGGTCTTTTCTATTTTGTTCCTTATTATGTACACACACACCCTTACTCTAGAGGTATTAGAGCACTGTATTACAAAATTAAATAACGGATACGGCTGTATTTCAACCTCTTGCCGGCTCTAAGCCATTATCTCACTCTGCCTTGCTGTGACCCATTTACACTGACCCATGGGTTTCTCTCACTACCGATGCTCAGGTGACTAATTTTAAAGGCTGTGAGGTTCATTTTTAGCCTTAGGATGTGATTCCTGTTTTAATCCAGCGTTTCACACCAAATATAGACACACTCATTTTTAGAAAAGCCAAGGTAGGACAATTTGATTTTGGCTAGAGCATGGACCAGCTTCTAAGGTGAGCAAGGAGCCACAGAATTATGCTGCATCTGGCTGACATTTCTTGGGCGAGACGGGATTAGCCTGTGTTCCTGTTAAATTGCCTTCTCCACGGTCGGATTACTTGGGCTAAGTCCGCAAAGCTTTTAAAAATTACTGTGGCTTCTTTTTAGACGGAGAGTTATTCAGAAAATCCTAGTGTGGTCCCATATTCTAGATTTTTTTGTCACCCCTGGTAACCTGGAGCACAACAGTTCGGCCAAGACTCTTGGGAAGTGAGGACTAGTCCGCTGTGGAAATGTTGACCCACTCTGAGAACGCACGACAGGGCTGGGGATGCCGAACACCACTTCTTCTGAGCCGAGGATGGAAAAACGCTGAGCGCTTTAAAGCGTAAGACCGCTCATCTTCCTCTGCTGACCCCCTCTTTGGGCCAATGTGGAGATCGAGTGTCTGATTCTTGGAATCTGAGCTAATGGAAGGGTGCGTTTTGAGTGCCCTACTTAGGGAATGACGGCGAGGGAGGGGCGGGGCTAGGAAGGGGCGGGGCCGATTCACAGTGATCAAACAGGACGCTCACAACCTGTCAGGTAGCAACACTTCGCCCGTTCCTTTGGGACGGGTCCTGGGAAGTGCTTGTTGGCTTTCTACCTATGAGTTGCTACAGATAAGGAAGACTGTCCAAAATCGGAAGGTCACTTAAATGCTGGGGTCCATCTGGAGGTGGACAAGTGCTGTCAGGCTGCCCGCCTCTAGGAAGCTGTGAACGTGCCCTCTGTCCTCATCCCATCCGAGCAGCAAGGACCCAGGACATGTGGCTAGAAGGGCTCAGAACCAGTGGTCCCCCTTTCTCGGTTTCCCTGACCCAGATGCTCTGAGGAACCTGCTTGCTTTGGGGTGTAGACCGGTAATAGACTGGGAAGCATGTTGGCCTTGTTTCTGATTCTTGAAGACTGATGACCTAGGGCAGCAACGTGCACCTTGCCATCATCACACCTCAAATCCTGATTGCTCAAGGCGGCTTTTTGTAGGCTGCTGCTGCTGCTGCTGCTGCTTAACGGAGATTAGTAATAAATATGAAAGGTACCAAACCAAGCACAGGGTTCTTTCCTGCTGGGAGCAAGTTGGCCTGATCTTTTTGGTCTATCAATTAGGTAGAACGTGGAACTCTATAGCTTCTTCAGGTTCAAGAGGATGCCAAGGCAGCCATTTGGAGAAAAGAATTGGAAACCCCTCACGAGCTCCCTCTTAGGGCCCTGCCTGGGTCTGAAGAGAGGTGGCCTGGAAAATTCATTCCGGGGTCAGAAATGTGGCTTTTCTCGGCAACACATTAGGCATGCGATCGGGTTGTTCAGCCTGGTCACGGGAAGTTCCCAAGAGCGGGGTCTCCCGAGACTGGGGCGTGGGCACCCCTCCTCCCCTTCTTTCTTAACCCCTGGTCGCTCGTGAAGGTGGGCAGGGGCTCTCCCAGCCGGGCTCTCGTTTTAGGAAGGAAAGGCACTCGCGCTGCTTCAGCCTTTGGAGGAAGGCGTGGCCCAGCAGCGGTGCCCGCCCCCAGGGGGTGGCCTCGGCCGCCCCATCCTCGCCCCGCGGGACACTCGGCATGGAGGCTGGCGTGGAGCACCAAGGTGGAGCCTAAGCAGCACCATTGCTTAACTGCTGGGGTTAGGGGCCCCCTGATGGCTCGGAGCTCCAGGGGTGCTCCCTTTGGGAGAGTTGGCTCTACGAGTGAACACTGAAAGAAGAAAACCAAAAAAAAAAAAAAAAAA
>NC_043707.1:29013041-29029870 GCF_006229205.1 Suricata suricatta
GCACTTTGCGTGTGCGCAAGTCCACGTCCCCAACAGGAATGGCCACCAACAGTGGTTCTAAAACACCTCATGCTCATAGCTGTCTAGTCCCTGAGTTAAGTGCCCAACAATGAGTGGTACACATCCATGGTTGGCTCCCATGGTCAAGACAAGAGTTGGCAGTCCTGGTTGTGATCAAGTTGGCCGCGTCAGGCACGTGGGAAAGTAGCACATTCTAGGCGATAAGGCCTCTCTGGGCTGGTGGGACCAACAGTACCCCTACTCCACTCCATTTCTGGCCCCTGACTCTTTCTGTGGTGTAGTCATTGCCGCCCACTGCTGACCCTAGTCGGCGAGAGACCTGTGATGGCCTGCTGCCACCAAATGTTCAATCACTAATCAACTCTGCAAGAGCCATACAGGAAGCTGCTGGTCCGGAAACCAGGCTACCTGGGCCTGGAAGGAAATGGCAGTGAGTGGGTGATGAGCCCACCAGTCAGCGTTAAGGTCTTGAGAGGTGGACCCCCCAACCCCCCAACATTCTCAATTCGCCACAATTTATGGCAGTTCTGGGCTTGGAGGTTATCTAACTACAGAGAAAACAGGCGCTGTGAGTGGTGAGGGGGCAGTCGGTGGCCTGAAGGGCACCTCATTTGGTTACGTCAGAAGGGAAGGCCCTCCTTACATGCACACTGCCCTCCCTGCGCCCTCGCCGGCCCTCAGAGAGGCCCACCTTCCTCCCAGCCCTCGGCGACACCGGCGAGTTCGTAGTGCTTTTTCCGAAGCTCTCCCAGTTTTTGACGCTCCTTCTGCAGTTCATTCTCCAGCTCCAGCACCCGGACCTGTGGGAAGAGCGGAATGTGCTTTTGAGCGGCGACCGGACAGTGGTCTCGCTTTGACCCAATCCTCCTCCTCCGTGTCCTTGGTCTCTTCTTCCTTCGGGTGATTCACCCTGTTTCCAGAGCGTACCCGGTTCTCAGTTTCAGCCTCGGGTCTGCTGATTTCCCCATCCTCTCCCATCTGCCGGTCCCCACCACGGTGGTTCTTCTAGGTCCTCTCTCGGGGCTCTACTGGAGGTGATGCCTCACAGCCCCAATGCCTGATGGGAGCAGGGCTCATATCATGCTCCTGCAAAATCTCTATCTGAAAGCAACTCCAACATCGAGCCCATCCGTGAGGCATGTTCCAATCCAATCACCCTTCTGCTTCAATTCCACTTTCCTGGAAATCCAGGCAAGACCCAGCTAGGATGGCTCTGGTATCTCTGAGGGGCCAGTCCAACTGAGGGTTATCATTATACAGGAAAAAGCACAATCTTCCCAAGGAAAAGGCTGGTTCCTGGCTATCCTTACTCCTCATTAATTCTGGTTATTTTATTAATTTATGTATTAATTAAAGAAATGTTTGCTGAGCTGAGTACCTGTGGTGCACAAACAAGGTCCTTGCTTACCTTGCGGGGAGGGGGAAGACACAATCTCATGAACGAGAACAGATCAGACCCGTAATGAAAATGACATGGGGTCATGTGCTAAGGGCTAAGGTGCCCAGCAAAGGCTACTCAGGCAGGAAGGAGCCCTGTGTGGCTGACACTCGATAGAGGGAGAGAGCCCTGGGAGAAGGGTGGAGAAACAGGCTGTGACCATGTCACCCAGGGCCTGGGCTGGGGTCAGGATCCGCAGTTAAGAGGGGCTGGATGAGACCAGTAAGCAAGACAGCATAGCAAGAGTGGGGACTCAAGCCTGACCTCAGTTCTTCCAGCATTTGGCCATGGGACTTCTTCTAAGAGATGCTAAGAGACACATACAGAGCCTTTAGTAGTCTCAACCTGGACTTTACCCCAAGACTGGGACCCATAATTCTAGAACAAGGATGTCAGGGTTTTTTCAGGATCTCACGGATTCCTATTCCTTTGGATGCCATAACTTTACTGACCAATCGGGGGTAATGGCATTGCCTTCTGATGGGTTCTCGGCAAATCAATATTTCTTTTTTAAACCAAAGGTCATACACAATAATTCACAGCAGAAGTTTAAAAAAAATACCAAAAAACAAAAAAAGCAGCAACAGACAGAGAACTAGTGGCTGCCAGAGGGGAAGTGGGTAGAGGGATGAATGCAACAGGCTTCCAGTTATGAGATAATAGTCATAGGCATAGGGAATATGGTCAATAATACTGTCATAAAAATAATATTGTCATGATGTTGCATGGTGACAGATGGGGACACACATGGAATTGTGGAATCACGACATGCATGCCTGAAATGAATGTACCATTATGTCAACTACACTTCAATTAAAAAACTGTTGCTCATAAGACATTAAATGCTAGCTGATGTCGGCTAGGAAGCCCCCGATGGTAACGCTGAGAGGGGCGTTAGTGAGCAAGAGCTAAGATTCTGATCTTAACCCGTCATCTGTCTTCGCCTCCACTGGCCCTTCCGGCATCATTTGCATTCAGTCCTGGGCTACTGTCCGTCTGTGTTTGTTTCCTCCCCAAGACTCACCCCTTCTGGCTTCTCTCCATAGGGATAAGATCTGGGGTTGAGGTCACCAGCAACAGACCAGTGTATTCAGAAGCGGGGACCGTACCTGGGAATCCATCTCCTGGCGTTTGATCTGGGTCAGTGTCATGCTCGAGAAGTCCATATTGTCTGCAAGGATGGAGGGAAGGTCTTGTCAGATAATGCCCATGGCTGACTCTCGCCTGAGAGGCGGCTGATGCCAGCGCTCTGCTGAAATCTTGGTTTGCTAGTTTCTACCACACGCTTGAAAGTTGCTGATGGATGGACAGAGCAGAAGTGCCGTGAAAAGACAGGAGGCTCAGAAACCCCCCTGCAGGACAGGCTGGCCTGGAGAATCGTGACTAAATCCAGAGATATCACTCAATGGAAAATCTACCTTAAGGCCTGTTGCCATGGTGACACAAATAGCATGCGTATGTGGTGTCCCCCCTTGCGGGAATGTCAGTATGCATGTAGAACAATGGACAATACAGAGTTTGGGAACAGAATCGTGGGGCAGTGGGATCATGAAAGAGAACATAAAGAACAGCTGAAAACTGTAAGAAAAGCATTGCTTCTGGAAGACTACCTGTCTCCTGGATCTGGGATTTGCCGGAAATAGTGGAGGCCACCACAGTGGCGGTGGCCTGGTTCACTCCCCGAGAAGCCTGCTGCAGCTGGGCCAGGTTCGGGCTGTCCTTATCAGCTTTCACCTGCCAGGACCAAGTGCATTGGGGTTTGTACAACATACGGGGGCGAGGACGGAGTCCAACAGTCGGTCCGATAGTTCTTGACAAACATGGTACCCGCTGTGGTCACCAATCCACTTCTTAAAAATCGCTGCCTCTGGAGTCAGCTCCCCGGCATATTTGGTGGCCTCAGTCTCCAGCTTTCCCAGTTATTCTGATAAACTGTTCCAGTGTGGAAACTAACTTGGGGTGATGGTAAATAAGGACACTAAGACCGCTCCCTGGGGCACTATAAACCTCACAGACAGACGCTGGTAACAGGCTTTGTATCACGATGAGCAGGGGCAATGGTTCAAATGCGGAGACATTTAAGGACAGGCAGACATCGGTGGAGGAACCTCGGAGCCAAGCCCGGTTACCAGCTCGGCGCTGACATATCCCTCATTTGCATGCTCCCTGAACGCCGCGACTGTTAATCAGGGGTCGGCATGGCTGGGACCCTCAAAGGCCACTAGTAACAAAAGTGATGAAAGCCAAGAGGAGCCCACCTGGCAAGCTGGGCAGAGGGGCTCCTTGCTGACAGATGAAAGGCTCTCAGAGGAAAGTAGTTTGGGACCCTTGAGAGGCAGAATTTTAACGTGGGACCCAACCACGTGGACCCTGGATAAATCTTCTGTCTGTGGGGCAGGCTCCAGGTCCGAGTACCGCTAACCTCCCTGCCCGTCCAGGGCCCGGGGGAGTCGTGCGTGGCCCCTACCTTAGATGCAGCCACGAGCTGGGCTGTGCTAGCAGCAATTTCATGGGAACACACCATTAGTTCCTCAAATTTCCCTCTGCCTTGTACCACCAGATCGGCTGCGTCCCTGGTAGTCAGGAAGGGACAAGAGACATGTCACTGACGGCTGCAATTCCTTATGATCCCACCTTTAGCCCTCGCCTATTACCCTGGCTTTTCCAGAGAGCACAGCCTTCCCGCCCCACCCCTGTGCTGCCAAGGAGATCTAGGTTTCCTTTTAAAATTCTAGTCCTGTCGGGGCGCCTGGGGGGCTCAGTCGGTTGAGCGTCTGACTTCGGCTCAAGTCCTGATCTCAACAACTCATGAGTTCAAGCCCCACATCAGGCTCTGTGCTGACAGCTCAGAGCCTGGAGCTTGCTTTGGATTCTATGTCTCCCTCACTCTCTGCTCCTCCCCCTCCCACACTCTGCCTTTCTCTCTCTCTCTCAAAAATAAACATTAAAAAAAAAGTTTTAGTCCTGTTGACTTCCCTATCAAAAGTTCATTTCTAAGGGGTACTTTTGCTCACTATTCTTTGTGATGGGTCAGTGGAATGGGGGTGGGGGTGAGGGGCCTTGGGAGTGACAGACACTTACACCATGACAGTGGCTCCCCAGCCCACAGCTTTGGACGCTGAAATGAGTCCTTCTGTCCATCGGGAATTCTTAGCATAAAACTCTTTAGGCGATGCTGTTCCCTAAGGAAGTGAAAAATAATGATGGCTATCTTTTATTGACTGCCTACTGTGTGCGGGTTGCTTATATCTATATATCTTTATCTATATAGAAACACCCTATATGAAGACCTCATAGTAACCACAAGAGGTAAGCATTATCATCCCATTTTACAGATGACAAAACTAAGATTGAGAAAGACAACAATACTTTTCAAGTTCATGCAGGAAATATGGAAGTAAATCCCAGGCTTTTTGGATTCTAAAGCCCATAGCACTTCTATTAGAAAACAACATCTTTACAGCACAGAGCCCGACGTGGGGCTCGAACCCATGAACCGTGAGATCATGACCTGAGCCAAAGTTGTACACTTAACCAACTGAGCTACCCAGGCGCCCCTCCCCTCTCTATTTTGGGTGGGGGAGAAACCATGCCCTCCCGGACTGGTAAAAAGCACCTCCATCAAAGCAGATATGGCTTCAGTCTTTAAAGGACAGTTTTCAGGGGATGCCTGGGTGGTGCAGTCAGTAAGGCACCTAACTCTTGGTTTCAGCTCAGGTTCGTGGGATCGAGTCCAGCACTGGGCTCTGTGCTGATGGTGTGGAGCCTGCCTGGGATTCTCTCTCTGCCCCTGCCACTCCCCTCTCAAAATAAATAAACATTTAAAAAAATAAAGGGTAGTTTCTGGGCTCAGGAATCCCTCCCTGGACCTCTGACTCCTGAGCTGCCCTGCATGCAGGGTGTGAGAAGGAAACACGACAATAGGAATGCCAGCAGGGGACTGAGAAAGCAAGTGATGCCGTCGACCAGAGGCTTGGGCAGAGTCTGTCCTCGAGGAGTGGATTCCGCCGTCAGAAACGGACACGGCCACACCCACCAGGAAAGGTCAGTGCCAGGCTGGCTCTTCTGATTTGCCCAGTTTTCAAAAGCCCTCCCTTTCGCCTTCAAGGGCCCAGATTTGCAAGGCGCACGGGGTTTCCAGAGCAGGATGTGGGGATGGCGCCTGGGTTAATGAGCCTGCTGCTGGAGGCTGGGGCTGACCGCTTGGCAGCGCCCCAGCTTCTTCCTGTAGCACCTGTGCCACCTGTGGCACCAGGGGAGAGGTGACCACGCCCTGAGATGGACACATGGGACAAGATGGCAGCAGCTGGGGATTAGACTGAAATGTGGATGAACGCATGGAGTGGACGGAGCCTCTCAGTGAACCGGGAGTCTGTGAATGATGTCTGGCCCCCCATCCAGGGGCCTGCAGCCACGCTTACCCGGCCGCTCTCTACTATCTCTCTCTGGAGGTCCTTAGAGGCCACAATCAAGACCTGGATAGCTTGCATTAGGCTCGTGCAGGAGCCCAGGATCCTAGGAAAAGAAAGAAAAGGTCAGGGCAGAGACACAGAACAGAGACCAAGAGCAACGAAGCAGACGGTTTTCTCCTTCGTGCGTAAACACAGGCAAACTTGGGATGGGAATAGGAGGGGGAGGGGGAGGTGCGTGTGCAGCGAAGCCTTGGAGGAAGGGCATGCGAGTGAGGAGAGCTGACCGTGGACAGTTTATATGATCATTCTCAGGGTTTCTTTTCCCCTAAAATGCAACAGCAATATTATCAAGTGTACCACTCTCAACAATTACACAGACTCAGCTGCTGCCTGTGGCTGCTAATGTTCTATCCTAATTAATACAAGCCAGCACGGGAGGGACTGGTCCTGATCACCGAGGCGCCACCATGCTGTGCGGACTGACCTTTCGTTCACCTCCAATTTGACTCCTGTGTCCCCAGCTCGGGATTTGCTGAGCATCTCCTGTTAAAAACAAGCAGCATATGTCAATGCATCCTGGGCACCAGGAACTCACTGGCATCCTGCACCACCTTGTGTCCAACATCCCCTGGTGGCTGAGAAACCCAAATCCAGAAACGCCCATCCACGTTCTGATGAGTTGGGAAAAGAGCCTAGACCTCTGATCTAGTCAGTGAGAAGCAGCTCGGGCGGGCTGGCCCTACTGACCATGAGGGTCCGTCTTGGCTTCCCAGCACCCAGGCTCACATGCACAGAACTCTGAGAGATAATCACACCCTGCCAGTGGGGGGAGCTGCTAGGGGCAGGGGCTCAAACCAAGGTGGGCAGCCTGAGCCTCCCACCAAAGGAGCAATGTGCGACCTTTGCGACGGTGCCCACTCAGCTTTTCCCTGAGACACTCGTTACTGCTGATTCATGCCGGGCATGAAGATAAATGTGCATCATCTCATTTAACTGTTACAGCGCCCCTCTGAGGCAAGAACTAGTATGATTGCCATGATCTAGAAACGGAATCCGAGAGAGGTTAATGGAATAATCTATCACAAGTCCCACGATGAACAAGTGGTCCATCTGGGACTGTAACGCAGGATGGCCTCACACCAAAGGATGTGAAGACTTTCTCGTTTTCTATCCCTTGGGGGTCCTGGGGAGTTTGGGCTTGGGTTGGTTTTACAGGGGCCGTCTGTGGCCTCACTTGATCTTAGCCAAAAGGCCGAGAAGCGATCGTCTGTGGCCTCAATGAACAGTTGAGATACGTCCAATGGGCAATGGCACCCAACGGGCGCTGCAAGAACCTCGCTCTGGGAAATGTGGCAGATGCTTCCATACCTCTATTCTGGCCGTAGCGGTTTCAATGGCAGCTGAAGTGGCAGCCATCTCCTTGTCCACCAGGTCCCCCAGCTCCTCCTGTTTGATGTCCAGGCCTCTGGGCAGGAGCTCCTGTGAACAGGGGCACAGAGGCTGAAATGACCCTTTGACTCCCTCTCTACTCCTCCCCGGCAGACTGTAGTCCTCACACGGGAGCAGAAGGGAGGAGAGGAAGGTCCCACCACGCAATACACTTCTAGAACCCATAGAGGGGCATCCTGCCCAGGCCTTGTCTAGGATTCGCTACCATGAAACCTCATGCTCCATACCCCCCCTTCACTGAAAATCCCCCTCCTTCTAGAAAGCCACCCTACCTAATCTCACAAGGCCATTCAGTTGCGGCTGCTTGGACTCTGGCCCCACAGTTGCACAGTGTTGATTGTATTTGGCTTGGGAGGTATATCAAGAACCCCTTCAGTTGTGGGAGATGGCTTCCAACCAGACACTCTGCCTCTTATTTAACTCTGCGTCCACAGCAATCACATGAGGCAGTTACTATTCCTGTTCTACGGATGGGACGCCAAGGCTCAGAGAGGTCAAATGTCTTGACCACAGTCACACTGTTAATGAATGGCAGAGCAGGGATTTGAATTTGAGTCTGATGGGAAAGTCTGTGAATCCTGAAAATGTTATGTGTTATACCTCCAAGAGTATAAAACAGGTATGAATGGTTTAAAGAATAAGAAATGGGGTGCCTGGGTGGCTCAGTTGGTTAAGCATCCCACTTTGGCTCAGGTCATGATCCTGCGGTTCGTGGGTTTGAGCCCTGCTTCAGGTTCTGTGTCTACCTCTCTCTCTGCCCCTCCCCTCCCACTCTGTCTCTCTCATAATAAATAAATAAACATTAAAAAAAAAGGAATAAGAATAATGACCCATGTATCTATCACCTGGTCTGAGAAACATTATCAACACCTCTGAAATTTCCTTTGTATCCTGCCCTAATCCCATGTCCCACCATCCCTACTCCCTACCTTCAGATAAACACAGAATTCAGGAGAATGCTTATCATGTCTTTTTTTTTTAAAGCTCCATAAGAATGAATCCTTAAACAGTATAATGGTAAGTATGCATATATCGGTCTTTATATAAAAGGAATCCGACTGTATGTATTTTCTTATGATTTGCTTATTTGCTTGGCATTCTATGTGTGAGATTTATCCTATAATGTAGTAATTCTTTCTTTTTTTAAATTTATTTATTTTGAGGGGGAGAGAGAGAGAGAGAGAGAGAGAGAGACAGAGTGAGTGGGGGAGGGGCAGAGAGGGGAGAGAGAATCCTAAGCAGGCTCCATGCTGTCAGCACAGAGCCTGATGTGGAGCTCAAACTCATGAAACTGTGAGATCATGACCTGAGCTAAAACCAAGAGTCAGAGGCTTAGCTGACTGTGCTACCCAGGTGCCCCCATAATGTAGTAATTCTATCCTTAGGCAAATGTGCTAGAGAAATTCTTACATCGGGAGATACATACACAAGTGACCATATGACACATTCATGACAGCCTCAAACTAGAAAGAATCCAAATGTTCATCAACAATAGATATCTAGCTATGTAACAGATAAATAAATATAAGCATATATATAATAGATATAACTTGAGCTAAAGTCACATGATGGAATACTACAGAGCAGTGAAAATGAACTTATCTGCACAGATGACCCTCACACACAGAATGCTGGAAAAAACAAGGTGTAGAAGAAAAGTCTGTAACGCATAGAATTAAAAATGCTATTTGGGGGAGAAAAGGACATAGTCTTTCTATTGTCTTCATCTGGAACCCTGATTAACCATTCTACATATAATTTCTGTACTCTAGTTTATAAAATCTGTGCCATATTCTGCATAATTCCTTCAGTTCTATCATCCATCCCACTAATTCTTTCTCCAGCTTTGTTTAACCTGCTGAATCTGTATACTCAGTTCTGACTTTCAATGATTCTATTTTTCATTTCTACAAGTCCCATGGTTGTTTTTCAAATATATCTGGTGACTTTTGAAAATACTTTATTCCTTTGTCATGCTTTTAATGCCTTCTAAAAAGTTCTTGGGGTCACCTGGGTGGCTCAGTTGGTTACTGACTTAGGTCATGATCTCACGCTGTCAGCGCTAAGACTGCTTGGGATTCTCTCTCTCTACTTCTCTCTATGCCCCTCCCCTGCTCATGCTGTCTCTTAAATAAATAAACTAAAAAAAAAAGGTCTGGAACACGTCAAACACTCATGGTGAACTGATGTGCCTTGGGACTTTGTGAAAGTCCTTTGGGATTTAGGTTCAAAGTATATTCTTTCAGAGACCATTTGGATCTGTTTCTGCCAGATACTTGGGCTCCTGAAAACCTATGTTACATTTAATTTTATTTTTTTAATTAAAAATTTTCTTAATGTTTTTATGTGTATTTATTTATTTATTTACAGTTTTTTATTCTTGAGACAGAGACAGAGCACGAGTGGGGGAGGGGCAGAAAGAGGAAGACACAGAATCTGAAATAGGCTCCAGGCTCTGAACTGTCAGCACAGAGCCCGACGCGGGGCTCGAACCCACAAACTGTGAGATCATGACCTGAGCCCAAGTTGACACTTAACCAATTGAGCCACACACAGGCGCCCCTTTAAATTTATTTTTGAGAGACTCTGTGAGTGGGGGAGGGGCAGAGAGGGAGGCACAGTAGCCAAAGCAGGCTCCAGGCTCCAAGCTGTCAATGACGAGCTCAAAGAGGGGCTCAAACTCACAAACTGTAAGATCATGACCTGAACTGAAGTTGGAGGCTTAACTGAATGAACCACCCAGGCGTCCCACATTTAATTTTCTGTTTGGGTTTTTTTCAGGCCACACAGGCAGTATATTTGGACCCTGAAACCATGGAAAGGTGGCTTGTGGTTAGAAATTCCCTAGGCAGCCATGTTTCCTTCTCCCCCTACGATGGAGGTTGAGACAAGATCTCTCCAGCAGAGTAGGCTTTTCTCCCATTTACTTGGGGCATGACCTTTAGGAGTTCCATTCTGGGAAGGAAGTCTCTGCATTCCAAGGTTTTATCCTACTCAGGCTTAGGTTTTCTTTTATACTCTTCTCTGTAAGTGTGGCCCATTAAAATCCAAGCTCTAGGTCAAGAGATGGATAAACACTGGTTCTTGCATCCTTTTGGTTTCTGAATCTGAGAATTTCCTTAGTTTTCAGCAAGTTCGGATTCAATTCACACCCCCCTCCCTACCCCCCAAATTGTATTTAGCTTTTTCCACATCCTGTGCTGGGAAGAGCGTCTCAACATTTGGTCAGTCTTACTGACTAGGATCTTGCTCTCACACTTCACTTTGCTTTCAAAATTAACTTGATTCTTATTCCCTCACCTCATGGTGTCCTACACGCTTTACACATGCATGCTGACACTGGGTCCTGCACAGCACCGGCAGCAAAAGGCAGCCTGTGGTAATGCTGCCTGGGTGCCATCAGGAACTTAATAACACTAACATACCACTAGGGTCGTGTCATTCTATTGAATGGTTAGCAATTCACCGTTATCCAGGCTTCCTTCATCCAGACACTCATGGATCCCTACCTCGTCGCCCACTTCTCACCAGTGTGAACCTTCCTCCGCATCCGATCTTTGTAACTGCTTTGCTCTCCCTATGTGCATATTCAGTTAATTAAACATTCACTGGGTGTAAACCACCTGCCGGATATCATGGTAGGGACCAAGGAGACAATGTAAAAAAGACATGGGCTCTGCCTTTGAGGACTCATGGGGGAAGGAGACAGGCAGGCAGGAAGCCTGAAGCGCCAGCCACCAACACCGTAAGGTGAAGGTGGTAAAGGGTGAGAGGGACCCAGAAAGGTGAATAAGGGCCAGACTGTGATGGTCCTTGCATGTCACATTACATAATTTGACTTTTGTTACCAAACAAGGAATCATAAGCAGCTCTTTGTTTTTGGAAGAGATCAGAGGAAAAAGAGACCAGAGGCAAAAAAACGAATCAGAAGGCTGTTTTAAGAGTTTAGAGGAGGGATGACGAAAATCTGAACTCTGGCCCTGATCTCTTCCCTCCCTGGACTTGTTATTATAACACATTTTTGGAATTAAGTAAACGCTGCCTTGTACTGAACTCTTAAAACAGAATTGATTAGCACTCTTGTCCCACTGTATTGAATGGGATGATTTCCTTATTTTTCTTTCCCAGAGAGATGATGTCTTATTTGTCCCTGTGTAACTACATCTACTGCAATTCTGACTATGCATGGCATGCTCACTGCATTTTTATTAAATCATTAAATACACTACTATTTCCACGTTAGGTGTTATCTGCCCAACCAGATATAAATCCTTGAAAACAGAGACACCATGCTTATTCTTCTGATATTGCTTAGTATGATGATGAACACACTGTAGGTTCTCAATTCACAGCAACTGAATGAAATATAACTGGAAAGTCTGAAATATGACTGGGAGTCAGACTTTTCAGCATCGACTCTCACTTTTAAAAAATTTCTTTTTTTAATGTTCATTTATTTTGGAGAGACAGATCGCAAGCAGGGAACGAGCAGAGAGAGAGGGAAACACAGAATCCGAAGCAGGCTCCAGGCTCTGAGCTGTTTGCACACAGCCTGATGCAGGGCTTGAACCCATGAACTGTCAGATCATGACCTGAGCCAAAGTCAGATGCTTAACTGACTGAGCCACCCAGGTGCCCAGTAAAATCAGGTTCTAGCTGAGTCAAGTGGAAACTGCAGAAAGAACTGGCTTCACACATCACTTATCCTTGGCCAATATCTGGCACTCACCCAGGAACTGCTGTCACCTCTCCCAGTGGCAACACCGGTCCTACCTCGCCAATGGCAGAGATCTTGCTGAGGCAGCTCTTCATGGCTGTGCTGTCATTCTCAAGCGTTCCGTCTTCCCCCAGGAAAGCCAGATAGGTGAGGGTTTCCTTGCCAAACTGCTTGCAGGCCTCGGTTAGTGCTGAAGACGCAAGACAACCAAGACTTTTGAGGGTCCCTGGTCCCCCTGCTCACAAGAGCGACCCCCCAGCCCGGGTACTCACAGTCAGCAGGCTCCGGCGGGGCTCGAAGGCAGGTGGTGCTAACATGAGCCATGGTGTCGCTGGTCAGGTGCGCCAGGAGGGTTACTGAGCGGAGAAGCTCACTGATCTCTGCCAGGAGTGGAAAGGAGGCTTCTAAGTGCTGTTCACGAGCTATTACCTCCCTACCTTCTCCCTGCTCGACAAGGTATACGCACCCCTTTCCTGGAGCATAGGGACCAGATGCTATTTCCACATGCAAGCGTATCTGAATGATGCCAAGCCATCACTAGCAACAGACCCTATCCTCCGCCTTTCTTACCTTCTGGGCAGGCCAGATACTGGCTCCAGCTTTGTTCCAGTTGCTCAATGCAGCTGGAAACAGACTTGACCTTGGAAAGAAGGTGATCTGTGAGAGAGGAGATGGGGCAGAGTCAGAGCCACTGTTGTCGGACTTGCTTTCTCCCTGTTAGGTCAAGCAGCCCGATGGATGAGCCTCCCTAGCGAGTGGCCTCAGCCCTTCAGGAGCTGCCCTAAGGAGGCGAGGGAGTTGGGGAGGGTGGGGAAAAGATGGCTGATTCCGCAGGTACATGACTCTCTTAATGTAGCGTCAAAAGCTGTGCTTCTTTTTCATGTTTTTTTTTTTTAATTTATTTTTGAGAGACAGAGACAATGTGAGCAGGGGAGGGTCAGAGAGAGAGGGAGATACAGACTCTGAAGCAGGCTCCAGGCTCTGAGTTAGTTGTCAGCACAGAGCCCGATGCGGGGCTCAAACTCACGAACCAGGAGATCGTGACCTGAGCTGAAGCCGGACGTTTAACCGACTGAGCCAACCAGGCACCCCTCAAAAGCTGTGCTTCTGAGCTCATCTGGTGCCTGAGCCAAGAACCAGAGCAAGCACATCAGCAGCGGAGAGTCAGCCTCTCACTGCTCATTACTGCCACTGAATCAAATCCAGGCCTTCCTGTTAAGTCTTTCAAGGCCCTTAGACTCTCATTACACTTGAGCCCAGACCCTTGGCTCTATGAGGCAAATCTAGGCTCATGCTCTGCATGCAACATTGCCATCCCCACTCGGTGCTTCCGTGCACTGGTCCACAGAGCCCGTGCCTCACAGGAGGTAATATGTGGGCACTCAGGTCACACTGCACAGGTGTGGCCCCTGCCCCACCACCACTGGCTGTGATCTCAGGCCGTCTGTGCCAGCTTCCTCATCTGAAAACAGAGTAACAGTACCACCTCACGGTGTCATTGTGAGGATTGGTTGGGCCAAGGTGTGTAAAGCGCTTAGAACGGCAGCTGGCACGTGGTGAGCGATCATAATGTTGGCTGTTCGTACGGTTATCACCCCCACATTTTTTCCCCTCCACTGGATCATGTCTGTCTGCTTCCATCACAGCCCCAGCTCCTGAAGTCTCTTCTCAGAACCCGCCCACAGCTGCCCCATTTCCCAGCATCCCTCCTGGCAAATAGGGTACTCTGTGCTCCTTCATTTGGGACTGCCATGTTTCCTCAAGAGAGAGAGTGGGACAGCGGGTACAAAGCGGGCTCTGTGCTGATAGCAGAGAGCCCAACGTACGGCTCGAACTCACGATCCGTGAGATTGTGACCTGAGCTGAAGTCAGACACTTAGCTGACTGAGTCACCAGGCCCCCCTGCCCCTCCTGTCATCCAGTGAGCTTCTCCGGCTCCAACTGCTGCCCCATCAGCATGCCCTTAGGACTCTGGAACGTGCAGAGCGGGCCCCGTTCACAGCCTGCAACCGCATGGGTATTCTCACTGTTTCTGCCACACTTCATGGCGCTCCCCATGTTGGCTTGAAGCTCAAAGGCAATCATTGTTTCATTCAGACCCCTTTTTTCTGTTCAGAGAGACCCAGGCCCATCTGCCCATCCTCCCCCGGTACTTAAGAGTCGTTATCAGGGCTCTGCTCCCAGGGAGAGTTTTGTGAGCCTGACCCACTGCACAGAGTAGTCCTTAGCACAACTGGGGGCTTTACAAAGTTACTACCACCCAGGCCATGGGTCACAGAGCTTCCTGCTGGCCTGATCTTCTGGTGAGGACCGGGCATCGCCAGGCGACTCTGACAGGCAGCAGGTTGAGGATGCCCACGCTCAGCGTCACTGGGGTTCAACGTCAACACCCGACGGCAGCAGCCGTAAGCATTCGCACGCGTAGCCCAGAGAGTGGGACGAACCTGCAGACCCGGCACAGCTGATCAGAGGGGGCTCCTCCAGCTGCCTCAGGGCCTCTTGTATCACCTGCTCTGCGGCCTTCCTGGTCTCCACCAGAAGCGTTTTGCGTTGGCCCTTGGCGAGCTGGCACATCGATTCCTAGAAATGGCCCAGGGAAATGAGAATCTGACGCAGACCCCGTCACGAGCCTTCGAGCAGCATCCCCCTTGACGCGGCTGGGATTCCTGGCATCTTAACTCAAGTTGTGGCTAACGAGGCCCGAGCCACAGAGAGCGACCCTCTCCCTTAGTCCACAGGCATGGGCAGGGGTGCAATACAGGAAGCTATGGGGATGGACCTCCTGTAACCCATTCTCCATGCCGGGGGTGGGGGGGTGGGGGGGGAGGACCATGTGAGAGCTCTTCTTGTGTGAAGATGCGGCAGCTCCCCATCTGCTCCCTCTGGGCACGCCGGCATGCAGAGATGTGCCCACAGAATGCCTTCATGATCGGCCCAGAGGCCCCAGACGGTTTTCACAGACCATCCCCAGCTCTCCGCCTCCATAGATACATCAGCGAGGCCCAGGGCCCTTGTCACCCAGTGGGTGCTGCTACTTGCCTGTGTGCTGGACAGCTCCCGCTGGGCGTGTTCCAGCTGTTCCCGAAGGGCAGACTCCTCCTCCTCCCCGCGGGCCACGGCACGCACCAAGCCACTCCGCTCCTTCTCTAGCTCCTCGAGCTGCGCCGCCCATTTGGCTTCTGACTGCAACGTCGAAGAGGGAGAATCAAACCGTCCACTTCCCAGGAGTCCAGACCCACAAGCAGGCCACACAGGACAAGCAGGTGGTACCTCTAAGCCGCCACCTTCATTCCCCCAATCACACACAGAGCCCGGATGGGACCAGCATGGCCAGCTGCCGGAAAGAACTGGCTCCTGGGTGATGGCAGTGCCAAAGCCAGAGGGGAGAAAATAAGGCAGAGAATGGAGGTGATGCTCACCTGGGCAGAAGTTTCCAGGCTACCTTGGACAATCTGGAGTTCCTGTTTGCTGGTGGCAAGTTCTTGCTTCAGGCTGTCTAGTACTTCAGTCTGTTCTTGAGTCTGAAAGAGAAGAATACAGGAGCGCCCTGATGCAGGTGCTGGTTGCAAGGAATAAACACAGGTAAAAATCCCCAAGCTATCGGGGTGTCTGCTGGCTCAGTCGGTAGAGCATGCAACTCTTAATCTCGGACTGTGAGTTGGAGCCCCATGTTGGGTGTAGAGATTACTGAAAAATAAAATCTTAAAAAAAAAATCCCCAAGCTGTCAATGGGAGACTTGTGTACTCTCTTGGAGACAAGATTGGATGCGCCCCAAAGTGGGCAGGAGGAGGTGAGAGCCTGAAGAAGAGCAACAAGTCTTCTTCTGGCTAAGTGGAATGTCAAAGGGGGGAGTTTTAGGGACATTTCCTAGCTGTCATGCTTTGGCTTACAGTAGTAATTAAAGTAGAACTAGATCTTTTTTCTTATACACAGGAAGTGCTCTTTCTTATTATTTCAATTGAAGTATAATTGATACAGAACTGGATTGTTAATTTAGCCATCTCAACACCTGATAGGTTGCTACATCTTACCATCTGGAAACAATTCCCTTTTTTAACAATTTCTTTTGTTAAGTGGTATTTTTTGAAGACCAGGTTGCAACCCATTAGAATTCACAGCTAACATTAAAAAAAAAAAAAAAGGAAATAAACCAAACAAAAAATATATATCCATGTGCATCCACAGAGGAAGGCTGAGCACTGCTCTATGAAACTTTTACTTATTACTCGGGGTCACAGAAAAATGAAAGGCATTACTCTTTTTCTTTTTGATAGAGAAATAGAATGCGAGTAGGGGAGGGGAAGAGAGAGGGAGACACAGAATCCGAAGCAGACTCTAGCCTCTGAGCTGTCAGCACAGAGCCTGACGCAGGGCTCGAACCCATGGACCGCGAGATGGTGACCTGACCTGAAGTTAGACCCTTAACCGCCACCCAGGTGCCCTGAAAAGCACTACTGTTAAGTGTAAGGCATTCAGTTTTCTCCATTTGACATGTCTCTCTCTCTCTCTCTCTCTCTCTTTTTTTTTAATGTTTTATTTATTTTTGATACAGACAGAGACAGAGCATGAGAGGGGGAGGGGCAGAGAGAGAAGGAGGCACGGAACACGAAGCAGGCTCCAGGCTCCGAGCTAGCCATCAGCACAGAGTCTGACGCGGGGCTCGAACCCACAAACGTGAGATCTGACCTGAGCCGAAGTCGGAGGCTTAACCGACTGAGCCACCCAGGCGCCCCTCTCTCTCTTTTTAAAGTTTAGTTATTTATTTTGAGAGAGAGAGTACACATGTGCATG
>NC_043707.1:29029970-29082945 GCF_006229205.1 Suricata suricatta
CCCCCCCCCCCCCCCCCCCCCCCCCCCCCCCCCCCCCCCCCCCCCCCCCCCCCCCCCCCCCCCCCCCCCCCCCCCCCCCCCCCCCCCCCCCCCCGTGCCCCTCAACTCACGGGTGTTCTCCCAGCCACAGGTCTCCCAAGAGCTTTTACTTCTCTCAGCCCTCCCTGACTCACCCTGGGCAAGCCTTTGCTGATGTACCTACTCTGCTGGACCCTGTACGTCACTCCATACCTTGAATCCCTTGTGCATCAGACACCATGCCCCTGCCTCCCGCCTCTTGTACGCACTCATGGGGCTCTAACCCACTTCTGTGGCTCGTGGAGCAGAAGACAAGGTCTTTCCATCTGTCTAGTGCCCCAGACCCACCTCCAACTTGGGCAGGCCCCTCCCTTGTTCCCCACACACTTCTTCCCCTCACCTTCCGCTGGGCCTGGTCACTTAGGCGCTGGAAAGAGTCTTCCAGCTCTTTCTTCTCTCGTTCCAAATCGGCCTGGGCTTGTCTGGCCACGGACACTTGTTTGGTCACCTCTGCATTCTGGAAGGGAAAAGAACAGTGGGCTTACCGCAGGCTTAACAGCTCAAGGACAACGTCTCCCTTCTAGAACAAGTGATAGCATTCAGGCATTGGATGCAGGAATCACTTTTCTACCTAAAGAGAAGCCAGAATAAAGTTGTCTTCAGCTCCTCAACGCTTAAGTATTTAAAAGAAGAATAATAAAGATGGGGGGACAATCCATTCGGGGCTGGCATCAAAGGTGGGGCTCGAGACGTGGGAGGTGAGGGAGCCTGAAAAGCCGTGGTTCCAAGAAATAATGGTGAGCCCCTCGGAATTAATGGAAGTACGGGAGTGGCTGTCTCCCCTGAGGTGTGGGGACTGCCCGGGCTGCAAGAGGCCGGTGGGGGGGGCTCCTACCTTCCGCAACAGGTCAGCGTGGTTCTGCACCAGCTCGCTGTACTTTTCCTTTAGCTTGCTGTACCGCTGTTCATTGGCCTGGGCTCTCCCTGTATTGTCAGGGGCCGAGGTGAGCAGTGGACACCTGCTGGCGGACCCCGTGCCTTCCTTCCAACAAGCCAGAGTCCCTAGAACACCCTCCTTTTTTTTTTTTCCACAAATGTACGACCCTTCTTCTCCCAGGGAAATCCCACTGCAATAAATTCCTCTGGGAAGTGGTCTTTAAAAAAAAATGCTGCCTCATGGAGCACCTGGGTGGCTCAGTTGGTTAAGCGTCTGACTTCGGCTCAGGTCACGATCTCACGGCTCGTGGGTTCGAGCCCTGCGTCAGGCTCTGGGTTAACAGCTCAGTGCCTGGAGATTGGTTCTGGTTCTGTGTTTCCCCCTCTCTCTGCTCTTCCTCCACTGGTGTGTGCATGTACACTCTCTCTCCCTCTCAAAAATAAATATTTAAAAAAAAAAAGGAATCTACCTGATTCTGGTGGCTGCACTGATTTGTGCCGACTGAGCATTCACACACGGCATTTGTTTCATCAGTGTTTTTTTGGTTTTTATGTTTTTCCTAGGGTGTCTCTCCTTTGGACACCCCACCACCACCTCCTGGTTCCCAGCCCTGCGTTCTGAGCAACCCGGCATGTGGGGCTCAACACCTGCTGGGCCCCAACCCCCCCGCCCAGACTGGCAACACGAGGGTCCTTCCTGGCAGCTCTTCTGGACAAATGTATGTCCTGGGCCTCTGCCGCCCAGCCCCGCCCTTCCCTGTGAGTCTAGCCTGACCCTGCGGTTCCCACCCTCAGCCCCAGCCTGACAGACTCACTTTCTATCTCTGTCAGGCTCCGCTGGGCCTTTTCCGTGTCTTCTCGCTTCTTCTTGAGCTCATCCAGCTCCGTCCGGAGGAACTCGCTGTCATCGACCGCCTGCTGCCGCAGGTGCTGCTGCTCCGCCAGCTCGGCCTCCAGCTCGCTGACCCGGCCCTTCAGCTGCAGCACGGCCCGCTGGCTCTGTGGGATGGACTCAGCCCCTGAGCCCCACGGCCGCACCGCTGGGGTTGGCTGGGCTGGGCAGGAGGAGCGACCGGGTCCTCCAGGGTTTCCAGCACTGATGCAATAAATACCCGAGTTTGCCTAACAAGCCCACTCCCATGGCCTCATGGGGGTTGAGCCTCTTGCTCATTCTAAGCCACCCAGCCAAACACGGGTGGCAGCAGCAGAGCTCTGATCCTGTTAGGGTGGCCTGGGGGCTGTTGTGGGCAAGCTGGCCTGAGAGAGGGGGCAATGTGTGCTTGTCCTAGTGAGCAGAGCCTCTGACCAGCCGTGGGCCTGAGGGACAGGGCTCATCACTGCCCCGGACTCTGCAAACAGCGACTTGAGTTACAGATCAAACTTTCCGATCACCATGGGAAGAGAACAGGTCTTTTTCGCCAAGCACCATAGGTGCTAGATGCCATTCTAGAGATAGGAAGCATGGAAATGTGGTGCCACCAAGACTAGGAGAGGACCAGGTCCATCTGGTCTGGGCATTCCTACTAATGAGCTCCCCTTTAAAATGAGGTCCGACAAGTGTGTCTGCAAGGCGAAGTTAGTATGAAAATGTCACGTCCTGGTGAAGCCCACAACCGGATCAGAGCCCGAGTCCTACCTCAGTCTTCATGTTCTCTAGCCGGGCCTTCAGCTCACTGATGTCTCTGTAGAGTTGAGCAATTAAGTGATCCCTGGGAACAGAAGGAGAACAAGTTTGCTTCCACCGGGCCTCCATCCCTTTCCTTTTAAATGTGAGCTGGGAGATCAGGGGAGGAAGTTAAAAGCTGGTGTTAATTTGGGGAAAGTGCTTTGAAATCCTGTAAATTATATGCTAAGACCCTTGGTAGTACCACATCTGAATCTCACACTCATGGGTCCACTGTTACTTCCGCCCCATTCGATTTCCCTCTGGGATTTCCCTCTGTGGGCCAAGACATTTCTCCAGGGGGCCCAAGTGTCACGAAGCATCCCACCCCGTTAGCTGTGGCGAGGCAGCTCCCGGCGCCACCTAGTTTCTGCACCACCTGCCCATGCCCAGCTCGGACTCACTTCTCCTCCTTGTTCACGCCGTTCTGACTGTTGAAATTGAAGGGGTCGCTGCTGAACGAGCTGCCAAAGATGTCATCAAACTTGTTGTCGAATAAATTCTGTGGTGACCAGAAGAAGGGAGAACAAAGTTAGAGATCCAGAGACTTCTGGTGGGGGTGGGGTGTCAGATGAGTGACATGTAAAAAAGGACCCTTTCTTAACTGGGTTCAAATCCATTTGCGGTCCCTCCTGGGGACCCCCGGGCAGGGGGAGGGGGCTCAGTCTAGGTTAGCACTTGGGTTAGATGGCAGCGCACCTTGGTTATAGCCAAAGGGTCTTGGCCAGAGCCTCTCCTGTCCTCTCCCCTGTGCATATGGGGCAGCTGGAAGGGCCACCCATGGGGTGTGCCACCTGCTGGGCTCCAACCCCACCCCCTCTCGGGTTCTAGTGAGGTGGTCCCCACCTGCTGTGAGGCATCCATGTCCACGAGGTCATCCTTCTCCAAGACTGGCTCGCTGTCTGGGGAAGAGGCCTCGGCCGGGATGACCACCACAGGGCTGATGTGTTCCGACAGGGCAGAGGCTCGCAGGAAGTTGGGTGGGTTCTGAAGAGGAAAGACACGCCCCCGAACTGCATCACCCACCAGGCCTGCTGGTCTCTACGAGCACCCTGGACCCAGCAGCCCCAATGGCCGGGGGCCAGGCATGCTTACCTCGGGCAGCTGAGGGATCTGAATGAGCCGCTTGAAATACTGGAGGTTGCTGGAGCGGTAGAATAGATCTTTCAACCTGGGGGTGGAGAAGGGCCTGATGGGTGCTGGGCGCCTTCCCCAGCCCCGGGTCAGGGATGCTGTGGCTGCCCAGCTCTCCTGCTGCCTGCCCAGCCCCAAGGTGCGGGCTGTCAAGGAGATGGCTTTCAAGGCACTAGGGTTCAATTATGATGCTACAGGAAAAGGTCATTTGTAACCAGTCCTCACAGGAGAGAGGGATTCAAACAATAGAATCCTCTGGAAGAATGGATCATCCCAGAACAAGACCTGCATCACCACAGAATCTATGCTGTCTCCTGGCAGATTCTTCCCAGGAATGCTCAGCTTAAAAAAAAATTTTTTTTTACATTTATTTATTTTTGAGAGACAAAGCATGAACAGGGGAGGGACAGAGAGAAAAAGAGACAGACTCCGAAGCAGGCTTCAGGCTCTGAGCTAGCAGTTAGCACAGAGCACAATGCAGGGCTCGAACCCACGAACTGTGAGATCATGACCTGAGCCGAAGTTGGACGCTCAACTGACTGAGCCACCCAGGTGCCCCTGGAATGCTCAGCTTAGAAAACATGAAAATAAGTTTATTCTCTCTGAGAATCAGCCATCTAACCATAAGAAAAGGGAAGGGAACTTAATTACTAAGGTAAATCTCCTTGGGGTGCCTGGGTGGCTCCGTTGGGTAAGCATCCGACTTCAGCTCAGGTCATGATCTTACCGTTTGTGGGTTTGAGCCCTGCATCTGGCTCTGGACTGACCGCTCAGAGCCTGGAGCCTGCTTCAGATTCTGTGTCTCCCTCTCTCTCTGCCCCCCCCTGCTCGTGCTCTCTCGCTCTCTCAAAAATAAACAAACATTGAAAAAATAAACTAAGGTAAATCTCCTTTAAATTAGTTCACTCTGCTTTAGAGTTTTGTGTTACTTCCCCCATTAGACTAGAAGCTTCTAGAGGGCAGAGCCTGGTCCCTGCTGAGCTAGGTGTACCACAGTACCACGCACAGAGGCATTAACTCAACATGACTTCATTGGAGGAAAGCATTCTATTTATATTGTGTTCTAATCTTGGATGGATATGGGAGTGAAGAAACCAAATATTTTTTTCTCATCTTCAGGTCTCTGTTTTCAGTTGAAACATGGAAGGCCAAGAAAGCAGAGAGCATCAGACAGATTTCCTGAGAGGAAAAAGGATTGTGGGTCTCAGCATCCTCTCTCTGCAACCTCTCTCAGAATCTCCTTCAGCTCAGTCCAATAAGCTAAAACCTCTGGGGTCTCATGTTAGGCCTTCCAACCCCAAGGCTGGGACTGCCCCTGTGATGTCACTGGTGCTTTCCCCAAATTCAGGGACACCGAGGCCTCTGAGGGCCACCAGTTCTGTGCAGAGGAGAAAGTGAGGCAGCTGTTCACAGCAGAGGTTTTTAAAAGCTAGGAAAACATGAAAGGAAATAAAACCACCTGACCACACATCCCCCTTCTTTCTGGGCTGGAGCCAACAGTAATAGGCTGCACTGCTTTCATAAGCTACTGGAATTTACCATTCCAGGAAATTAGCCCCAGGGCCTGTCTCCTACGATTTAATAAGTCATTTATTATAGAATAAACATATGAGGCTTTTCAAATGGAGTAAGGAAACCGGGAGGTGAGCAAAACCCTGAACTTGTCCTCTGACTGTGGCTCGGAACCAGCAGGAGAAGCTGCTGGCTTGGGCAGCCCCTTTTCCTCTGCTGTCAAGGATGAAGAAATGAACAGGCAAAACAAGAGGGTCAAAAACGGCGTGCCGAGCCCCAGTGCCCTTCTGGGCCCGAGTTCTCTCTCTCTCCCGCTCTTCCCTCCCCTCGTCTTGGGCACATGTAATGAACGCTGAGTTGTACCTCTCCCCTCCCCAGTGATCTTCTTGCCCAAATGCACAGAATAATTTACCCCTCGGTCAGACAAGCTCTTCCTCTTCTGGACAAGACACCTGGCTTCCTTGCTTGGTAATTTATCCCAGTATTTGTGGGTAATTGGCTGCTACGTTTCAGGGGCTAGGGACGTAAGAATGGGTAGTCAAGCAGAAATAAGGTTGGTTCTAAAAACCATGAAGGAAACAAATAAGGTGTTGGCCTGGAGACTATGAGGGGTGGGGGCGGGGTTGGAGGAGCGGGAGGTGAAGAAGACCCGATTTAAATAAGAGATCTAAGATTTAAGGGGGGCCTGGGTGGCTCAGTCCGTTAAGAGTCAGATTCTTGATTTCAGCTCAGGTCATAATCTCATGGCCATGGGATCCAGCCCCCTCACTGGGCTCTGCTGGGTGTGGAACCTGCCTCAGATTCTTTCTCTTTCTCCCTCTCTCCCCCCTGCCCCTCACCCCAACTCGTGTGTGCACACACACTCTCTCTCAAAAATGAAATAAAATCATTTTTAAAAAATGTTTATTTATTTTTGAGACAGAGGGAGACAGAGCGTGAGTGAGGGAGGGGCAGAGAGAGAGAGGGAGACACAGAATCGGAAGCAGCTCCAGGCTCTGAGCTGTCAGCACAGAGCCCGACATGGGGCTTGAACCCACAAATTGTAAGATCATGACCTGAGCTGAAGTCAGACGCTCAAACAACTGAACCCCCCAGGCACCCCCAAAATAAAATCTTAAAACAAAAGATTTAAGGCCAAAGGTGCCTTTGTGAGGAGGTGATGGAAGAGGATTTTGAACTGGCCAGGCTGGGAAAACATCCCCAGCAGACGGATGTTCTCCCTGACAGAGAAATGTGCTGAGTACGTTCTAGGAATAGGAAGACCCCGTGTGGCTGAAACCCTGCAAGCCCTGGAGACGAGGCGAGAGGTGGCAAGAAGGGCCTTGTAGACCATGGAGAAGAGCTTGGAGTTTATTCTCAGTGCAATCAGAAGCCACCGGAAGGTTCTGAGCAAGGGACTGATGTCTTTACGAGATTGTTCCAACTGCTCGGAGGGGACAGGACTGCGGGGGCAGCAGTGGACGCTCAGGGCATCCGCCATATTGGAGGATCCTGGCACACAGTGATGGCAGCCCAAGAGATGGGAGCTACGATCGGAGCCAGGATATATTTGCAGAGCCATCAGCCGAGCTTGGTGGTGGACTGAACTCGGGGGGGTGGGGATGAGGAAAATGGGGAGTTCCGGGTCCCTGACCTAAATGGATGTGGCAGCATTTACTGAGATAGAGAAGACCAGGGAGAACACTTTGGGAGGAAAATCTAGAGCTCAGTATGAGATCCAAGTTTGGTGCAGGAAGTCAGACGGACAATTGGGTGTGTGATACTGGAATTCAGAGTCAAGGCCTGGCTAGAGATACATATTTGGGCATTGCTTTTCATGTACATGGTGTAAGACTGAACATGGTAGGAGAATGTAGGAAGAGGAAACAGAGGATGAAGGCTTAGGCATACAGCAGGTGATGAATGGATGCACGGAATCACCGCCTTCTACGTGTGTGTGTGGGGGTTTTATCAGAGAACCGATAGCTTCCCCAGCTAGTGGTAGGTTTGCAGCCGTCCAAGTGACTTTCCCATGCAGAATCTCTCGTTCTTCAATCATTATAAAGCATGTGCTCTTGCAAGGATTCATTGATTTTATAGCATTTTTTGGATTTGCCTTCATTTCTCTCCCGTAAGCCACTTACTTGGTGAACTGCTCCATGAAGCGGTCGCGGTGGCCTTGCAGGGTGTCAGCCGGGAGACCTGGAAGATATTGGAATAGAACCACAGGAGGACCAGGTGAGCCATCGCGGGGCTCCAAGGGGAGGGGTCCACCCACCCTGGGACTTGTGGCCAGTCCTGCTGGGTGCTTGTCCCCTGAATCTGTCCTTCTGTTTGCTCCTGGAGGGCAAGTCATTTTGGGTGCAGTGGGCTGGAAGTTGTGTCCCTGACCAAAGAAGCAGCCGTGGCTGACCTGACCAAGCTGCAGGACGGAAGGGACCTGGAAAGCCTGCCTGGGAGGCTGGCTGTCAGAAGGCAGAGATTGCAGACAGCACTCAGGATGGGTCCGGTGCTTGCTCAGCCCTGCCACTGCACGGCACTGGATGAGTGGCAGCGTCTTAGTGCCAGCCTCCTCCCCGGCAGAGCGGGCTCTCAGAGCTCCTTTCTGCTCCCAGATTCCATCACTCTGTACTTCAACTACAGATCACAGCTCAGCGATCCTTTCATTTCTTGCTTTATTCCTTAAATTTACATTTTAGTGATTTTTGAGGAGGCAATACATTTGTTTAGTATAAATAGGGAGTACGTGCAACATGTATGATAATTCAGAACGCCGATTATATACAGTGGATGATGATGGCACTTTGCCTCCGTGATCTCTCTCCCAAGAGCCCTTGACCCCAGTCCTGAGAAAAATATCGGACAGATTAAATTGAGGAACATTCTACAAGTGTCTGACTGATTCGCCCCTAAACTGTCAAGGTCACAAGTCTGAGACACTCTCACAGCCAAGAGGAGCCTGGGGAGACACAAAGACGAACTGAAACATGGTGTCCTGGATGGGACATTAGGTGGAAACTGGGGAAATCTAAAGTCTGGCCTTCAGTGGATAGTAATGTATCAATATTGGTCCATTCAGTGTGACAAATATACCATACTCATGTAAGATATTCACAACAGAGGAAGCTGGCTTCAGGGTATAGGGGCACTTTCTGGGCTATCTTTACAACTTTTCTGTAGATCTAAAACTATTCTAAAATAAGACATTCATTTTTAGAGAAGCATAAACTCTGTGGGGCAACTGCCTTTCTTCTCTTGGGATCCAGTCCACCTGCTCCAATGCCTTTCTAATGCTTGAATGTCGAATTTCCAACCTCTCTTCCACGTCATGGTCCTGGGTTAACCAGACTAGATGTCGCTCCCCCTGTCCTAAGTCACTAGATATGCGTTTTGTCAGTGACCAAGTTCTAGAGCGATGCCCTGTCCTTCTAAAATTTGTCCTGTCCCCTTTTCCAGAGCCATAACACCTTGCCAGTATCCACTTAGGTCTTGATTCTTCTTGGTTCTCCATCATACACACACTCTGCATATGTATATTCTTTATGGTGAGCACCTCTGAGGGTGGCCCAGAAACTACCCACGTAAGTTTCACCTGGGATACGGCTTAATGCGGACCCCTAACCTACCAGACCGACCAACGCAGACCCTGCAGGGGCAGGACCCACGCACGTCGTTTTAAGTGAGAAGCACGCGAATATATAAGAACATCTACAAGATAAGTAGTTTCCAAAATACAACCCGCAACAGCATCCCAGGGATCTGTGGCTGGGTAGGGGGTGGCCCTCCGTTTACTAGAGCAGCTCTGTTTTATATTTTTTATTTTCCCACAAAATGCTACTTGTAACACTCGGGAAACCACTGTGCTCCTGCTGCTGTGGGTCTAGGCTGGGTCTGGCATCATTTGTGGGTCCTAGAATACAAGACACGTACTGATTGAGGTGCAGAGAAACCAGAGGTGGAGGGAGAGGACCTTCCTAGGAAACCCTATGGCGAGTGGGCACACCAAAGCTTGCACCCTGCTTGTCTCCACACTCAAGAGGGTCAGGAGCTCTAGGGCCTTTGAGAGCAGCAGCAGAAAGGGCGCTGAGGGGACTGCACTTCTCCAGGGACCCTCCTCCAGGCTGCGACCCTCCTTCCTGCCCTAAGCACACAGAGCCGATCCAGCCGGGTGTACTCACAGGAGTGGAGTTTGAAGAGGAGCTTGACGGTGTAATCATACAGGTGGCTGCAGTCCAGTATGACCTGGATGAGCGGGGCGAGGCGGCACTGCCCAGCTGTCGTCACTGACACAGAGCGGGACATGTCCAGGGAATTGAACACTAGGGGAGAAAAAAGGGAGACAGACGGTAGGGGTCTGACACACGCTAAGGACCAGCTCTGTGCATGCACTGGGTCATCTGGTGCAGTAACCCCTTATAACACTCCTGTGGGATAGGAAATCGGGAGAAAACGGAGGGTGAGTCCCTCGAAGTTAGCCTCATGTAGGGAAAATAATCAAACATTGATCAGAACACAAAGGAAAGAGTAATTCAGCTTTGGCTTCTTGTGGCTTGCCACAGCATCCTGGGACACCAGAAGGGGACATGTGCAGGAGCCCTGGGTGGACAGCTGGAGAATCTGTGAGGGCCGAGGATGAACCATCAGGATCTAAGGCTGCTGTTGGTCCCCAGGGGAGTAGGTCAGCAGAAGCGCTGCCCTCCACTCTCCCGAGCTCCAGACAGCAAGCACCCCCTTAGTGTCTTGCTCCAGAGACCCCTCCACCTTATCCTCTGCCCCCTACCCCTTGTTCTTTTTCATTAAGTTTGTTTATTTTAAGAGACACAATGCGAACGAGGGAGGCGCAGAGGGAGAGAGAATCCCAAGCAGGGTCCACGTTGTTAGTGCAGAGCCCACCTCAGAGCTCGATTTCACAAACCATGAGGTCAGGACTGGAGCCGAAATCTAGAGTCAGAGGCTCAACTGACTGAGCCACCCAGGCATCCCCCTCCCACCTTGTTCTTAAACCAAGTAACCAGACTGATGGCCGTGGACTCTCCTCGCACCGGCCAGGGCCGAATTCCCAACTGCAGTGGCTGCCCACCGCCTTCGGAGCCTCCACGACCGCCAGCAATGAAAAAACAACCAGTGAGCAGGACTGCCCTGGGGAGAGCTGATGTTCTCTGGCTTCCCTAACTGCTAAGCCCTGTTAACTGGTTTATTCTGGCAGCTGAAAACAAAACAAAAACCAAAAAACAACCCAGCAGTTCTAATTAAAAGACGGCTTTTTTTTTTTTTTGACACAAATTCAAAGCAGCTGTCACTGCAAGGCGGCCATCCTCAAGTCCACTGGCTTCCTTGGGCTCCCTTCTGGCAAAGAATCATAGACTGCTCCATCTCCTAGCCTGCCTGCTGCTATCCTGGAGTTCCCTTTGGCATCCGGTAACATCTAGAGCAGTGTGACCACGGACAAGTCCCTCAACCCCTCTGTGCCTCTAGATGCTTTTCTGTAAAATGCAGACGGCTCAAGCAGCACATACCTCAAAAAGGTCTTGTACATATTCAAGGAGTTGGCTTTCAGGTTGATTAGAATTCCTTGGGGGAAATTAAAAACCTGCTAATGTTTGCCTGCAACCCCCTCCCCTCCACCTCCCATTCTGTTTTAATTGGTCTATTGGTAGGTTTCAAAGAATTAGGTGATTCTAATACATAGCCAGGGTTGAAAACTATTTCCCAGCTGAGTGGTTCTCATGTAGCAGAATCACTTTATAGCACTAACAGAATTCTGTGATGACAGGAGTGTCCACATGAGCCACATGTGGCTGCCGAGTGCCTGAAATATGGCAAGTGGAACAGAGGCCCTGACTTTTTATTGGTACTTAGTTACAGTTGACTTAAATAGGCACTCGTGGCTAGTGGCTGCCATATTGGACAGTCCAGACCTGGGGGCAGAGGGATGAACAACACAGATGGCTGCCCCCCCGCCCCAGAGATTTGGATTCAGTAGGTCTAGAGTGGGACCCTGGGGTGGGGGGTTTGCATTTCTAACAAGTTCTCAGGAGCTGCTGCTGCTGCTGGTCCAGGGGCCACACATTGAGAACCACTGCAAGCGCCGGAGATACATGTTAACTGTAACTGGCCTGTGTTTCCCACAGATGAAAGGCAGGGGCACCTTTCTGCTGGGCACCCCTGCAGGGTCACAGACTAGGGCTCAGAAGCTGGAGAGACTTCTTCCAGTACCCGTTCCCTTGGTGTCTATGGCACGCCCTAGGAAACTGGGGATGGCATGGGGAATGGAAGAGACGAGCGGTAGAGGGCTCTTGATTCCAAATCAGTGTCGCTCAGGGGCAAGAAAGCCACCAGCATTCACCCATGGAGGGATCTGGGCCAAGATCTGTGCTCCCCTCTAGAAAACGCAAAGTGGCTGATTCACTCCAGATAATCCCACCGCATTGCTCTGCATCCTGGCATCGTTTTATCAGCTCTGTTCCCCTCCCCCTTCCTCACCGCTGTTTATCTGAAGCAAGCATCCTTGAATTTTGTTGAGCATCTGCTATCTATCCCCACCACTGAACTAGAACAAAAGGGAAGTGATTCAAAGAGGAGTGGGTCCTGGCTCCCGGTTCTGAGGAGGGGTGGTCCTCGGCATCCGGTGGTAGTAATACAAGTGACCGAAGCATGCAACAATAGCCAGGTTACCATGGGATGTGGGACTAAGACAGGGACTGAGCTGGCCACCTGGCATGGGGCACTGGCCAGCACCGCACACTTGTTTCCCAGCCTCAAGTCCTGCTCGGTGTTATCACAGCTCTGCTCTCTCTTACCCAACAGTCTGTGAGGGCTGGAAGCAACCCCCGCAGAGGCTCAAACAGCTGACTTGTTCTCCTGTAACCCCTGCAGCAATGGCAGGTGGGCTCCGAGGAGACCCGGCAGAGGCCACGGGTCAGCCCAGTGGCAGGTCTGGACAGGACTGCCCCAAGGATGACAATCCCTGCAGTATCACTCCTACCTGCATTCAGATTATGCACATTCCAAAGCTAAATGTTGACAAATTCTAAATTATCCACATAGGCCTTTCCTGCCTGACACTAATAACCGGAAGTCAGCCACGACAGCGTTCGGTAGTTTGTATCTCTTTGTGCGAACCTTTTGGATGCATTAAAAAAAGATGCATCCGCACCATTCCTCCTACGTGGCTGGGAACACTTTAGGGCGGGGACTCTTAGTTTTACTCCTCTACTGACTTTTGTATGAGCAGGATGCTAGCAGGCCAAGCGTCTTACTTGTATAAACCACGGTTTCCAACTGTGTGTGGTGCTGTTCTCACCATATCCTGCCCTGAACTGACTGGCCAAAGTAGGAAGGAGTTTGTGGCTCTGGAACAGCGCTGGCTGGTAATAGGCCAGTTGTAACTCCTGTACACGTGAACATGCGGAAGGAAGTCGCAATTCAGGGCAAGAGAGTGTTTTTTCCTGAGAGAATCAGAGCCCCCGGAGTGGGCCCCACATGTCCAAACACAGAAGGTCGCCGAGCTTTCACATGAATACCTGCAGTTTGGAATCCACTCTTTCACGGAGCCGGACACTTGTCGTGGTCCATGGTGAATCTTAGAAAACAGACTCTTTTGTTTCCCGGGAAAGAAGGGGGAGGCATGCTGGGGGGTGTGGGGAAGGCCAAAGTGAAGGGAATGGATTGCTTCCTTCCTCATTTCTTGTCAGGGAAGTGTGAGCGGCTGACAGCCGGGAGGCACCGGAACTCTCAGCGAAGGGAGCCCAGAAGTGTTGCCAACTCCCCTTGCTCAAGGAAAGGGGCTCTGTGGGTTTTGCACATGGACTTGGCCAACAACTCAACTCGACCAGCTGGTCAACCCCGGCTGCCGACCAAACGGCACATGGCAGCTCCTCCTCCAGAGCAAAAATCGGTCCCGAGGGCTGGCCGAGCTGAGTAGCGAAGGACCAGCCAGTGCTGGGGCCACAGTTTGGTGGCTGTCAAAGAGGCCAAACCTATCTTTGGGCTCTTGGAGGCCTGGGTTTCTAGAGGGAGGCTGGCAGGGTAGGGAGCATGATCATTCTGCTCAAAATGAAATCACCAACTCTGAAAAATACCTAAGACCTCCAGCCCCTCCCTGCACTAGGGACAGAGAGAGCAGAGATAGGGTATGGGTATCCCCATTTCCTGGCTTGTGCTGTACAACCCATAAGGAGAGGGGGGCTGGGACGGCTGGGCCAAGCCAGGAACAAAGTTTGGAATCAGGCAACTCTCACAAGGGCCTGGGCCAGACGGGAGGGAGAGACTCACCAGTTTGGAAGAGGTTAAGTTCACACTCCAGGTAGTCAAACATCTCCACTGTTAACTGGAAACTGGACCCAAGAGGAGAGAGAGCTTATACTCCACAGCCCAAGGCCAGGGCTTCACCTGCCCCCTCCCCATGCTCTGTGTTGCTGTCTCTGTCCTCAGTGCACACGTGCATGCCTGCATACATGAGCATACGACTGCATGCGTGTGCACAAACACACACTAGCGCCAATTCCTAGTACCACCTACATGGATCTTAAGGTCATTTGAAGATCAAAAAGGGTGAATTGCACAGTGACAGTGGTAGAAGGGAAGGGCAGGTACCAGGCTGGGTTGGGAGGGCAGAGGGGGACACTAGAAGTGAACTCTGGACAGCTTGGAAGGGTGCTGGATGAGGTACCAGCACTAAGTGGCCCCACTCCAGCCACTGTCCCTGCCGTCGGGCCCTGTGTGACCCTAGCCAGAAGTGGCAACATGGACAAGAGCCTCCTTCCCCGGTGGGTCCACCACATGAGGACGGCCACTCACAAGTTGTTAACATCACTCTCTCCAGCCTCGTCCAGCTGCCGGTCACTCATCTGAAGGTTGCCTGGGAACCTGGGATTCTGGAAAGACAGGCAGAGGAATGAGGTCAGGACAGGGCACTCAACTAAGCTAGCACCATGCAAGCCGTCTACACTGAGTTCGGGCAACAGCAGGCTCGATTCTGTTTGTGTAACACCAATACCCTTCCTGGGAATCGTCAGTGCACACAACCTTAAGTACATAGAGACGCCCTGACCAGCTCATAGCAAAGGACATCCACTACCCATCATCAGAGGTGAAGGCTCCATCCTACCCTGGGAGGCAGGACAGGGCTCCATCCTAACATTTTGGGTCCAGGGACCCTCTTCTAAAGATGCTCTCTGGTGCTGCAGTGAGACTCAGTGTGACAGTGATCGGCCCTCAACCACCCACGAGGCGCACACAGTTCAGCATTCGCGCACCCCCAGTATATTCTGAATCCTACCCATGCTTCCCTCCATCCCTCCGCCACTTTCTGAAGCTGCCGTTGAGGGTTTAGGGGGGCAATTGTAGCTTTAGTGAAACATAATGAGTAAAATAAATTTGAAGGTAGGAAAACATTACATCATGCATCCCCAAAGTCAGGAGAAATGATCACATATCAGCAATCTTGTCAAATATCCATATCATTATCTCTTCCCTGGTGTGGCAAAGGGAAAGGTGTAGACGGGTACAGACAGATGGGTGGCGGCTCCATCAAGGGGGTCTGAGTTCCACAGAGGATACTTTAAGCTCTGAAGACAGATTCCTCCACTGTGGCATCTGCTGGCTATACAGTGGCCCTTCGCCCTGGCTGTCCCCTGCTACCCCCATGCTCAGCACCCCTACACCTCCTTCTCTGAGCAGGCTGGTTCCTTGAGTGCCCCCTTCTGGCTGTATCTACTTTCCTCACTTAGTCTGGACATTACAAAGACCTGGTCCCCGTGTCCCCTGCCTTTCTTGGTGCCTGCCTTCCATCAATCTGCTGTCAAAACCTGGTGAGCCTGGATCTTTGTGCCGAGGAAGCTGCCAACATCCCTGGAGAAGGACTCAGAGCTGGAGTCACCCTTTAATCATGTTCTCCAGCCTCAGAGCCCCCTCACAGTCCTTGGTCCTGGCCCCAATGGGCTCCCCGATCCATCAATGACTGTCCAGCTCTCAAACTGTCCTTCCGTTCTCAAATCCGGTGCCCGCGCCATCACCCTCTGCACGTGCCTTCCTCCTGACATCACTGGAACTCCCTGTGCATCCTTCTTCTCACTCCCTTCTCTGTTCCGAATGTACCAGTTGACCCTCTGTTCCTCTAACTTCAAAAGAGGAAGGGCCAGCTTCTTTCCTGATGCAGGATCAGCCCTTCTTGTGTGCTATTCGATCTGATCTAGGTTCTGGTTCATTCTGTCACTCATCCAAGGAGTTGTGATTGAGTACCTGTTCTGGGCTAGATGCTGGGCAGAACATAGGACACAAGGAGATGAGCACTCCTGTCCTGTCCTCTTGAAACCCTTAGTCCAGAGCGCCCGTGGCCTCACTCTGTCTCCCTGCGATCCTGCACACCTTCCCATTGCCCAGGTCCTTCCCAGGGGACCCATATCTCCCGAGGTGTTGCCCACCCCCCACCCCTCCTGCTAGTCTTCAGAGAATCCCCACCACTCTTGCCTGTCCCAGGGACCACCATCCTGATCAGGCTCTGACCATCATCCACTCCAAGGGGGATGGTCTCACCTAGCTGCCCCGCCCCCCCGCACCTGTTCCTCACATTAATGTGGATCTGCAGCTCGTTCCTCATGAACCCCAAACTGTTCTGGGTTCTCAAGCCCTTCTGTCTGCAGCTGACCCTCTGTGTGGAATGCCCGTCCTGCCCTTCTTCAATGGCCCCTTCTCTCTATCTGCAATGTGGCAGACAAGGATCTGGGGGTCTGGGGGGGACATGAGTGTATTCCTTGGGAGGGATAGGGGGAGGGGAATGAACAATGGGGCCAGAGGGCAGACTGACAGACTGTAATTCCAACAATGGGTACCTCAGCACATCCGGTACAACATGCTGCCTTTCCAATATGACGCTGACATTCTACCTTGGCTGGTGTGGCCCCTGTCCTATCCCCTAGAATCTAGGGACCTCTGGGACTGCCTCAGCCACTAGAGGACAGTGAAAGGGATGACTTCGAGGCTGCTTGTATAGATACCATGTGCTTCTATGTTGTTCTCTGGGGAAACTGACCAGGCTGCAAGGAAGCCCCGACTAGCGTGAAAACTTCATGAAGAGGGAGACGCCAGGCCAGCTTCTCACTGTCCCAGCTCCAGCCAGCATTGGACTGTGACCATATGGGGGACCCGCAGCCACAACGGCCCAGCCACACCCTTCCGGAACTCCTCACCAACAGAAGGTGTGAGACATAATGAAGGGCCTCTGGTGTTTCAGCCACGGAGCTGGGGGCGAACTCCGGTGTTCCGCCTCTGGGAAGCCTACCTGGTGGCCAGAGTCTGGTCATGACGCCCCATTACAAGCTCTTGTACCACTCTGTGCATCTCTGGGTTCTGGTCCTCCCTGGACTTGGTTGTCTTGTCTCCCAAGCAAATAGGACTCCCGGAGGCAGGGCCAAAGTCTATTCACCTTCCTCTCTTCAGAACCTAACCCAGTTCTGGCCTGAGGCTGGCGGCCGGCAGTACACAAGTGGAGGGAAGGGTGGCCACTGAGCAGCATGGATTTCATGTCCTACAGCGTGGGTTCAAATTCCACCTCACCACGGAGAAGCCACTTGACAAGGCAAGACTCTCAAGTGCACTCCCAGTTTTATTTTCTAAGGGTATAAGAATGCCTCCTTTCTAGGGTCGCAATGAGGATTAAAGGAAAAGCCAGCACACTAGGGAGGTTTCTGTAAATCAGAGCCACCCCCCAAGTATGTAAGAGGCCATGGAGGTAAAAGACACTAAACCATGTTGCACCTTATTAATTTTCCATTCTCCATGTCCAACGCCAGCTCCCTATCCGAGGCCACTTTCCTCCCTGCTGCCACATCCTTCCTCCCGACCTCTGCTCCACCCACAGTCACCCTCCAAGGTCAGTCCTGGCCCCCACTTCCTTCCCCGTCCACACCATAGCCCCGTGTCATTTCAGAACGTCTCTGGCTCCTGTCACAAGCTCACGGGACCGCTTGGGACTGTTACAGGGTGCTGCAGGTACAGAAGCCCCCTCCCTCTGACTGATCAGCACATTCCTGACCAGCAGACCCTTTCTACGCATCCTATGTGCCACTTGGTACCAAGCACAACAGTTTTACCTCCATCGGGCAGATAAGAGATACTGTCTAAGGCCACACGTGGACGAAAAGAAGGTTCTGTGTGGAAACTCTCTATATGAAAGGAAGGGATTGTTTGTAGTAACAGTCAAGGCAGCACTTTCTGAAACACTGTCCTACGGCAACCTGGGGCACAGGGTTCCTCTCCAGACGGGGCGGAAGATGTGGGCCAGACTCCCAGTCCTGTGTCCTGTCCTGATGGGAGCTGCCCTGAAAAGTCTCTTCCTCTCACTGGATGTGGTACAAACACTCCCTGGGGGGCCCCGGGCTGCCTTATTCCCGAAAGACCTGATAGTTGGGCCCACAGAGGTGCCAGGGGGTCATGGGGGAGGGACTGTGGGGGCGGGGCTGTGGGGGGGGTGGCGGCAGAATTGTCTGCAGACTCACTTTGGTGTGATATTCCATCTTTGTTCTTAGCAGTCTGAGGTAGGTGCTGCACAGCCGGCCATAGCCCTCGCTCAGGTGGCCCTTTCCGGAAAAGAAAAGAAAGCAGGGGTCACCACTCACAACGCTTGGGTGAGAGACTGATCGTCAGGACTTCTTCTCTAAACAACACATAGATTTTTCTTTTCCCGATCCTGAAAAAAAACAGTTGTGGAAAATTTGGAAAGTACCGACAAATAAAGATACATACACATCACCTTCATCTAGACACCAGATATAATCATGGCTAACATTCTGGGGCACAAAGTGTTATTTGATATAATTTTTTTTCAATTTAAATAGACCTATTTTTTAAAATGGATATTCTTTATTTTTAAATTTTTTTTAATGTTTACTTTTGAGAGAGAGACAGAGACAGAGTGTGAGGGGTGAGGTGGATAGAGAGAGAGACAGAATCCAAAGCAGGCTCCAGGCTCTGAGCTGTAAGCACAGAGCCTGACGCAGGGCTTGAACTCATACACGGGGAGATCATGACCTAAGCCAAAGTCGGATGCATAATGGACTGAGCCACCCAGGCGCCCCTAAACACTTTTTTTTTAAGTTTTATGTATTTAAGTAATCTCTACACACAACACAGGGCTTGAACTCATGGCCTCAAGATCAAGAGTCACACACTCCACCTTCTGAGCCAGCCAGGTGCCCCTAAATAAACCTTATTGTTTTTTTAGGTTCCCGCAAAATCAGGCTGAAAGTACAGGGCTCTCGTATATACCCATTCCCACGCATACACAGCCTCCCCCGCGGTTCACATCCACACAAGAGGGCGACATTTATTCCAATGGATGAACCTATACTGACTCATCATTATCATCCAAAATGATGTTTACATTACATTGGTGTGGTACGTTCCATGTTTTGACACATGTATGTCCTGTACCCGCTATTACAGTATCATACACAACAGTTTCACTGCCCTAAAAATCTTCTGAGTCCTACCCTTATTTTAAAATAAAAAATCGGGGGTAGGGGGGCACCTGGTGGCTCAGTTGGTTGAGCAACCAGATTCTTGATTTTGGCTCAAGTCATGATCCCAGGGTCATGGGACCAAGCCCTGCATCAGTCTTGGCACTGAGCATGGAGCCTGCTTGGGATTCTCTCTCTCTCTCTCTCTCTCTCTCTCTCAAATTATATAATAAAATAAAATAAAATAAAATAAAATAAAAAGATGGAATCCATTTTTTAACTTAATTTACTTCTTTTTTTCTATCTTCCACATTTTCTTCTGTACCATAATTTTTAGTGATACTACCCATGTGTAATGTAATTTATCGAATGAACTCCCTAGTGGTGTACATTTTAGTTGTAGGCCCGTTTTTCGATTATAAGCTCTATTTCAATGAACGTTCTTACAGTATGATCTTGTGTACAAACATGAGAACTTCCTTTGCATGAATTCTAGACAAGCTTCAGATTTAAGAATTTTAAGTCTCCCACCCTTAATCACAGTCTGGCCATAAGCCATCTTCTTCCTTCTGTCTCTCTAACTGCAGGAGAGGAAACACCTCCTCCAGATGGACTCCAGCAGACTAAGAGCGGCTAGAACATTCTACACGGGAGGGGGGATTGAAATGGGATGGATCCCAGCTGGGGAGGAATAAGCGTGCCCGTGCAGTCACGACCTGGGGGTCTGGGAAGAAACTGGAATTAGCGGAGTGACGACCGGAACTGCCAGTTATACCCAAAGGAGGAGGGACATGGCAGCGCAAAGAACTCTCTTTTTTAATGTTCTATTTTATTTTGAGAGAGAGAGTAGGGGAGGGGCAGAGAAAGAGGGAGACAGAGGATCCTAAGTGGGCTCTGTGCTGACACCAGAGAAGCCGATGTGGGGCCCTAACTTACAAACTGTGAGATCATGACCTGAGCCAAAGTTGGAAGCTTAACCAACTGAGCCACCCAGGCACAAAGGACCCTGGAGCTGAATAGTTGTAGTTCTCACATGAGGTTTGGCTTCTACATTTCTTCTGGGTGCATCTATATCCTGTAAGGTGGAGGAACCCCACGGAAACATGCCTCAAAGAGCACCAAAGGGATGTGGTTCATCAGAGGAGGTTAAAAATACTGATGCCAGAGATGATGGTATTTCCTAATGTATTCATTTTCTATGAAGAATCATATTTTATGACTTGTACATCATACTTGTTCATTATGGAAAAATTAGAAAGTAGCAGAAAGACAAAGCGAAACTATACTCATCATTGAAGACAACTGTACTTCCCACAAAAACGCACCAGGACCAAAAAACAAAAGATGAACGGATTATAGACCTCAATGTAAAATGGAAAAGTATAAAAAACCCTAGGAGGTAACATAGATGACCTTGGGTATGGCAAAGACTTTTATATTGTATTTTATTTTTTTACATTTATTTATTTATTTTGAGAGAGTAAATGAGCAGGGGAGGGGCAAAGAGAAAGGGAAAGAGAGAATCTTAAGCTGGTCCCACACCATCAGTGCAGAGCCCGACAGGGGGGTGGGGGGACTCAAAGTCACAAACTGTGAGATCAGGATAGGAGGCAAAACCAAGAGTCAGACACTTAACCAACCGAGTCATCCAGGCGCCCCAGCAATGACTTTTTAGCTAGAACACCAACATCATGATCCATGAAAAAAATATCTGAAAAGCTAGACTTCATTAAAATTTAAGAAGTTTGCAAAAAATCACTGTTAAGAGAATGAGAACCCACAGACTGACTGGGACACAGCTGATAAAGGACTATTATCCAGAATATACAAAGTTCTCTTAAAACTCAACAATAAAAATTGGGGCGCCTGGGTGGTTCAGTGGGTTAAGCATCTGACTTCAGCTGATGTCATGATCTCAGAGTTTGAGTTCAAGCCCCGCACTGGGCTCTCTGTTGACGGCCCAGAGCCTGGAGCCTGCTTTGGATTCTGTCTCCTGCTCTCTCTGCCCCTCCCCGGCTTGTGCTCCATCTCTCTCTCAAAAATAAATAAACATTAAAAGAAATTAAAAGAAAAACTCAACAATAAAAAGACAAACAACCTGCTCAGAAAAATCACCGAAGACCTTAACCAACACCTCACCACAAAGAAGGGAGCAAATAAATATAAGAATAGATGTTCCGCATTGTGTGTCACCAGGAAATGCAAATTAAAACAGCACTGAGACACGAGTACAACTGACAAGAATGGCCAAAGCCCAGATCACTGATAACACCAAGTTCCAGTGAGGGGACACGGAGCAAGAGGAGCTCTAGTTCATTGCTGGTGGGAACACAGAATGGTACGGCCCCTTTTGAAGATGGTGTGGTGTTTCTTATAAAAGTAAAGACTCTTGTGCAGCAATGGCGCTCCTTGGGTTTTACCTGAAGGGGTTGAAAACTTAGTCCAACAAAACCTGCACATGGATGTTTAGAACAGCTTTATATACAACTACCAGGACTTGGAAGTAACCAAGTCGCCCCTTAGTTGGCAAATGGATAAACTGTGGCCCACTCAGACAATGAGCACTAAAAATGAAATGAGCTATTGAGCTATGAAAAGACAGGGAGGAACCTTAACTGCATGTTACTAAGAGAGAGAAGCCAGTCTGAAAAGGCTATATACCAAAGGATTCCAAATACAGGACATTCTGGAAAAGGCAAAAGTATGGAGTCAGTAGTTGCCAGGGGCTGCAGGGGGAGGGGGAGGGTTAAGCAGGGGGAGCACAGAGGATTTTTAAGTCAGTGAAATTATTCTGCATGATACCACCATGAGGGATGCGTGTCATAATACATCCATCCGAAGCCACAGAACAGACAACACCGCGACACTGCAAGTGAACAATAACGTAGACTATGGACTTTGGGCGATTGTGATGTATCAGTGAAGGTTCATCACCTGTAACAAATGTACCACGCTGGTAGGAGATGTTGATAACAGGGGATGCGACATGTCTTTGGGGGTAGGAGTATAGGGAAATCTCCATACTTTCTCCTCAATTTTGCTGTAAACCTAATAAAACTTGCTTTAAAAGAAAATAAGGTCATAATAAAAAAAAAAAGAGTAAAAAGGTTTCTAATATCCAGAAACTCTCAGTCAAATGGAAGAGAAAACTATACAGGAGGAAAGGCCTAAAGGAATTCGTTTGGATAATAAGTCAGGCTACGTTGGGCTGACTTTCCCAATGAAAACTACTAAAATATCAGAGAAAATATTTAAAATATTTTGAAGGCATTAATGAATGAATGAGAGGGTAAGAAATCCTCAGTCCAGGGACTGGGTCCATACAGCTACTAGGAGAAAATATGGAATACTAGGGTGATGGAGTTGGCGGGGATGGGGGTTTTGCCTCACCAGGTGAACTAATCTTGGTTTTCTGGGCCTCAGGGGCCAGGTGGTGAACTTAACGCCGCTGAAGTTGAGGAGTCTGGTGGAAGAGCCAAAGGCTGCCTTCCTGGTGTAGGAGAACTGCGGGTGAACTGGACATAACACAGATCCCAGCACTCTTGCACCAAAAGAGTCCTCCCTGAGGACCTCAAACCACTGCTATAATCAGAGGGAGGAAAAAACAACTCCTGGAAGTGGACCCAAAGGAGCTCAAGGGGATCTTCCTGGCATTCACAAAATCTTAAGCTGAGAATTTAATTTAGAGTGATCTCAATGGAAGTGAATGCCCCTTCTCTCTGGAGGAACCTGCCTTCATTACAGACTTCAAAATATTCTCACAAATAAGATTCCCAGGAAAACGAGCAGCTCACAGTAAAAAAATAACTGAGCACAAAAGAAACTCCATGGCGTGAACAACATTCATTAAAAACAATGGATGGCAGAAACAGATCTCAAAGGGCTCTAGACAATGGAAATATAAGAAGTGATATAGGAAATCACTGTTTAATTTGTCTAAATAAGTAAGAGGCTGTTTCAAAATACATGCAGGGCACAGAAATCATAAAAAATGACAAGCAGATTTGGGGGAAAAAGAAGAACTCCAAGAAAGGAAAGCTAGACTAAAATTATAATTATATATAAAGAGATTTAACAGATTAGACCCAGCTGAAAAGGGGACAAATAAAATGAAAGCTAGATCTACTGAAATCATCCAGGATGCAGTAAAGAGATAAGCAGGTAGAAAACCATGAAACACAGGTTTAAAGACAGTGGTGGTGGTGGGCGCCTGGCTGGCCTTGTTGGTAGAGCATGCGACTGTTGATCTTGGAGTCATGAGTTTAAGGCCCACATAGGGTGTAGAGCTTCCTTACAAAAACAGACACTGGGGGGCATAGAGTGAGAAAGACAGATACAACCAAAGTCTCAGAGGAAAAGACAGAACAGAGCAAAGTTGAAGAGACAAAGACAATATTTTATAACTGATAAAAGATACTAATCCAGAGGTTTAAGAAGTCTAAAGAATCCAAAATAAATTTGCACCTATACATGGTTAGATCTTAAAAATGGCCGGGGGAAAGGCAGATTTGCTTCAAAGAAGGGACAATGAGTCTGACAGCCAACTTCCTGAAAACGATGTAAGTCAGAAGTCAGTGGAAGGGTATCTCGAATAATATTGTCCATGTGCTAAGGAAAAATAACTGTCACTCCAGAATCCTAAACCCAGACAAAGTATCTTCCATGTAGGAGGGTGAAATAAGGACATTCCCAAACAAGTGAAATTGGTTATCTGCTACCATGAGATTCTCACTAGAGGAAGTTCTAAAGGAAATAATTCAGGCAGGAAAAAAAGTGATCCTGGATGTTAGATTTAAGGATTTAAAGTTAGATTTAACTGAGATTTAAAGGAAGAAAGAGCACAGAATAAAAAAATTAAAATACAATATAGAGTCTAAAAAGAAAAACAAAACCAAAATTAAAATATATGACAATAACCTAGAAGCTTAGAGGGAGGGCGTGGAGGGAAAATATTCTCAGGTCTTTGTGTTAATAGGTAACAGATAAAGACAGGAATTTTAGCTCTTGATAAATTAAATGTGTATTTTGTAATTATTGGTATTTGGTACATCTACCAAAAAAAAAAAAATACAAGGAGAGTTAAAAAAAAAAAGTCTCCTAACTAGTAATGAGGGGAAAATGGAATGAGAAAAAAGTACCCAATCAATCCAAAGAAGACAAGAAATGAAGAAAGAGAGAAAAAGAACAGAAGGGGCAAATAAAAAGCACAAACTAGGATGGAAGATACAAATCTAAAACTATCGTGCATTATAACAAATGTAAATGGAGCAAACGTACAGTTAAAAGACAAAGACTTCCATCTTGAAGAGGAGCAACACCAAAAATCCAATGAAATGCAATTTTAAGAGACTTTTCAAAGACAGAACATAAAAAAGTCAAAAGTTTTAAAAGGATGGAAAAAGGCACACCAGCCAATTCTAATAAAAATGACTCATGGGTTCTGTGTTTAGAAATATAATAATAGAAAGCTCTCCAATATACACTTGGGAATCTGGGGAGAACTCTCTTTTTTTTAAGTTTATTATTTATTTTGAAAGAAAGAGTGAGTGAGCAAGCAAGAGAGAAAGAACAAGCACATGCGCACAAGTAGGAGAAGGCAGAGAGAGGAAGAGGGAGAATCCCAAGCAGGCTCTGCACGTTCAGCACAGTACCTGACGAAGGGCTTGAACTCACAAACTGTGAGATCATGACTTGATCTGAAATCAAGAGGTGAACACCTCACCCACTGAGCCACCCAGGTGCCCGCAACACTTTATTCAGACTGCCTAGCCTGTCACGTAGGAAAATCTGCTTCCCTCTCTGGGCCTGTATTCTCACCAGCAACGGGGGGACTGGATGACACAATTGCTACCGTTCTGTGAGTGCAGACAGACACAGGTAAAAATTTGAAGGAAAGAGCTAGAGTTCTCAACGAGTGGGGGCAATGAGACATATCAGCATGAACCAGGAGAGGCTTCAAAATGTAGACTACACCCTGTCCACACACATACTCTCTGGACAACAGAATCTAGAGAGATTCTGGTGTGTGTGTAAAAACCTTCTTTTTCAATTGATGCTGATATCACTGCCTACCTCCTCCCTCATCCTAGGGGCTGAGAATCCCTAGACAGGAAAGAAAAGGCCCTGGCATTAAGAATTGGGAATGCTAGTTCTCGACGTACTGTGACCTGCATGGGACCATCAGAAGGAAAGACATGGGAACTGAGGCAGTCACTGCTGAGGGATCCCAATGCCTGGAGCGCATTCTGACGTGAGTTTCCATTGGTAAGACAAACTCTCAGGCCCTAGAACTTTCCTACAGCCACCAGGGCCCCCGGGCCAAGTCTATGGGTATGATGGTGCTGTTTGAGGGCCATCCTTGACCCCTCTGTGATGCTCATAAGAGAAATCCTAAGCAAGCTGAAAGAGATGAATTCATTCCATTCGATAGTCCTTGTTCTGTGGCTTCTGGGGGAAGGGTAAGAAGGTGTAGGTGGCCCCCAGCTGCATCTCCAAACTCACCCACATCCTGCTCATGTCACTCAGTTCATTTTTGTATCTCAGAGAGTCCTTCAGGACCTGGAGATGGACAAGATCAGCTGATGAGAGAAGAGAAGGCAAGGGGGCAGAGGATGGTAGAAGATGGGGCTGGGGTGGGCAGGGAGGCTGACCGGACAGTCAAGCCCCCTCTAGCCAGAAACCAAAAGGCCAGGAGAAGGGGGCAGCTGCCACCTTCAGTGTGGGAGTGGACAGTGCCCCCCTGTGTCCCAGGTGATCCCACTTTCCCCACGTGGGCCCCGGGGTCCTCAGCCACCCCTGGGGCCCCAGGAACTCACGTTCGGGTGTCCGTCTCGGAGGAGTTTGTGAAACACGTGGCAAAACTTCCAGCAGAGGACAGCATTGCTGGAGAGGGGCAGCCGGTTGACAACGGACCAGAAGGTCTGTGCCCCTTTCTCATGGTGGGTGCCCAGGATGCATGGTGAGGGAGGGTCATGGAAAATAAAGGGACGGGCCTGCCTCAGGAGCCAATCCCAGGGGTGAGGCCTGCAACAGGCCACTGTGGAGGGTGGTGCAACTGTCCAGGGCACAGTGTCACTACCAGGGGGTCAGGAGGTGGGGGGCACCACGCACAGCTGGGACGCAGATCTGCATATTTTTCCTGGGTGTTTTCTGGCAGATGCCAAGAAAGGGTCTTGTTCTAATAAAATTCCCCCATCTTTTAGTTTGTTTGTTTGTTTATTTATTTATTTATTTATTTTGAGAGAGACAGAGATAGTGCGAGCAGGGGAGGAGTGGAGAGAGAGAGAGGGAGAGAGAACCCCAAGTAGACTCAAGGCTGCCAGCGCAAGCAGCCCAATGGGGGGCTTGAACTCACAAAACTGTGAGATCATGACCTGAGCCAAAACCAAGAGTCAGATGCTCAACCTACTGAGCCTTCCAGGCGCCCCGTAAAATCCACTTTCTTGCACAATTTCCCCAGAGATGGCCGTGTGATTGGGAGGGGTGTCATGTGCCAATTTGCACAAGCGTGTTCTGGGTCTGCAATGGTCCTGTTTGCCTTTAGCAGGAAGATGCTTTGGTTGGAATGAGGGCTTTGCTGGGAGAGACAAACTCTGCCCTTCCTCTGGGTGTGCTGAGGGTGTGCTGGGGCCTCTGGGGGAATGATGACAGCTCACATTAGTAGCCCATAACAGGGTCCCAAAGTCCTTTCTCATCCAGGATGCAGAAGCGAGGGCACGCTTCAGCTCTTCACCATGGGCCCTGGTCGCACCGGACTCCTCTCCATTTAAGTACTCTGTTCTTTTCTGCGATTTGTTTTTTCCTGAAGTACAGTTGGCACACAAGGTACATTCGCTTCAGGTGTCCGACACGGTGATTCGACACCTTCACGAAGCTGCGATCTCTCACCATATGACACTGTTACAACACGAGGGACTCTATTCCTGATGCTGCACCTTCCGTCCCCATGACTTAGTCACTCCATAACTGGAAGCCTTTCCCCCCAAACTAAAATGACGTTTACACCCCACCCCTTCTGCAAATCTGCCTGGCCTCATTCAGGGATGTATTCCCCTCCCGATACCTTAAATTCTCTGCATGTGGAATCCTGGGGCCGCTTCCACGCAAGGCCCAATTCCAAATGCACCTACGGACTGCCAGCCATTTCCGTGTAATAAACGTCCATTAGTCACCCCAGGTCTCTGTAATAAGTGAGCCCCATTGGGCTGAGTAGGGGGTGTCCACTCTTCCTAATTGTTCGCTTAAATAGGCCTCACACACCCAATTGCTAGGCACCAACAGACCCCAGTGCAGGTCTTTCACCAGAACCACAGGCTTCTTTGTCAAGGTCAGGTAAGCAGCCAGAAAGACTTGCCTCAGGTCAGGGAATGACAAGACTCATCCAGAACACATGTTGTTTTGCTTCTGGGCTGGAAAGGTATCATAAAGTTCCATCCCTAGACTGAAATTTGCATTTCCAGAGGGGACGAGCTTGAACACAGACTTCTGGGTCTAAGAAGCTGACGTCAGCTTCTGGTCTTAGAGTGGTTTCTGCAATAACTACAGTTTCCCCTAAAGCACAGCCCCCTCGGGCTAGATGGAGAGGTGGACAGCTCCCAGCCCCTCTCACGGCAGACTGTGATGACGTGACCGGAGAGCAGTGCACCGAAGCAGAAGCCAGAGTGGGTGCAGAGAGCTAGCCTGGCACCTTGACTTTGAAAGAAGAAAGCAGATCTTTCTGTCCTTTGATTTCATAAGCATTTTAACACACCCATTGAGTGTCAGGCACTATAAAAGGCACTCAGGGATAGAGGGGCCTGGGTGGCTCAGTCGGCTAAGTGTCCAACTTCGGCTCAGGTCATGATCTCATGGTTTGTGGGTTTGAGCCCCAAGTCGGGCTCTGTGCTGACAGCTAGGTTAGAGCCTGGAGCCTGTCTTCAGATTCTGTCTCCCTCTCTCTCTGACCCTCCCTTGCTCACTCTCTCTCTCAAAAATAAATAAAACATTAAAAAAAAAAAAAGGCACTCAGGGATATAAAAAAAGACTCAGTCACCAGCCCTCTAGGAGCGGATACCATGTTCTGGACGGGTGGGGGGCAGGGGGCAATCAGACACCTAAGGATAAATGGTTGTCTGAACGGCTTTTCTGACGTCAGACTTTCAAATGCTTATTCAACTGTTCTTGAGGGTAGCTGACAGTCTTTTTAAAAAAAATCAATAAAGAATAAAGGTCGTGTGATATCTTTAGGCTTAGAAACCCTACTGTAGGGAGTTACCCTTTCAACATTTATCCACCTCTTAGAAATGGTGAAACAGAGAGACTCACAGTTTCAGCTGGAACATTAGACGTTTCAAATTTTCTTTGGCCAAGTCTTTGGTTTGACAGACAAGGGGATGAAGGGTCACGGAGGCCCCGCTGGACCTACTCGTGGCCCCAGAGCAAGACAGACTGCTGGTGTCCCTTCCATCACTCTAGCCACACTTCCTGGGAGGGTGTGATGCGGCCCTGCCAGGTCCCCATCTGGAGCACACTGGCCTCTGAAAACTGTCTCTCTCTTATTTCCTATCTCAATTGGACTGATCAGTATTCCTAGCAGGTCGGGGGCAGCAGTTGGGCCACTTATAATGAAGGCTTTTCTTGACTCAGTAGAGCCAGGGGACTGTGCCTTTCTGGGGATTCAAAAGGGCAAGGTCTACAAGGTCTCAGTAGGCTCACCGTTGAGCCAGGCTTCTGGTGTTCTGGGGCCAAGTTCTAGAGCCCCCATCCTGCAGCAAAGCCCTAAATCCAACCAAAGTGTCTTCCCACAAAAGGCACGCTGCTTTTCCACCAGTAGAGAGCAGTCCATGCTTTTAGCAACACTTCCCAGGGGGCTGACAGGCAAGGGGCATCAGACTGGCAGTGCGGGGCCTCTGGGCCCCCTTATGGGGCTGAGGTGGACAGCTTCAAGATGAACTGACTGGCTGTGTCCCGGCCACCACGCTGGACCCAGGCACGAAGGAGTTGTTTGTTCCAGATGGAAGGCCGGTCTCTGCTGGCCCCGAGCAGCACACACCTCGGCAACCTTGCCTTTGACCTTTGACCAGCTCTTGGTCTCTGTACCTCAAGGGCAGATCCCAAGGGACCCATCACCCAGAATGCTGCCTGCACTTCCCTCTCAAACCACGACCCACCCACGAGGCTGGTGGCCCAGGTCCTAACTAGGCCTGGGGTTCAGGAGATGCAATTGGTGAGAACCTCGAAGTCACCAGCCCCCTGAGCTGCTTTGAGATCCTTGTCTTCTCCCCTGAGGCCTCTGGGCGGGGGGTGGGGGGGTGGGGAGGCGGTGAATCGGCTCACACAGGTGGCTTTTATTTCCATGGTCGAGCCCCTGTGCTTCCGTAAGGCTGACCAGCGCAGCCGAGACCTTTGGCTTGGGTTTCATACTACAGAAGCGGGGACAATCATGTTCCCACGTATGTGTGTGTGTGGGGGGGGGTCAGTGTGCAAGTGCAGGAGACACAAGTGCTTTGAGGACACAGGTGAAAAATCACTCCTGTGGCCCAAGAAACTCTTAAAGGAAAGTAATGTTAAGGGACTTGGCAGTTCTGAGAAGCTCAAGTCCTAGGCGGGCAGGGTCCTTGGGTCCCTTCGCCCTGATGAGCTGTGGTCTCGAAGGCCACCTGCTGCCCACCGAGGCTGCTCAAACCCTGCAGGAGGCCTGGCAAGTGTGGGGGTTCCCTTCCTGCAGCTGAGCAAGGACGCCTCGTCCTACCCTCAGTCCCCACAATTTGACCCGCCTTGGGGTTGGTCTTCAAGCAACATCCAAAAGGATATTTCTGGCGTGTTTTTCCTTTACAGCCACTTCCTGCGTATTAATGGCCTTATTGATGCTGACAGTCTGAAAAACAAGAGGGAGGGGGAGGGGAAAGGAGGCTGAGATGAATAAGCTTCTAGAGCGTCTGAGACCCTCCCAGGCGCCCCACCCCTTTCTCTCCCTCCATTGACTCCTCCCCAGGGCTCTGAGGACCCCTCTGGCCCAGGGTCCGGGTCGCAGGGGTGGGAGCGTGGGGGGGCAGAGGTGGGCAATGGTCCCAGACCAGCTGGCTCAGGCTGTCCTAAGGCAGAGGGCTCTGCCGCCTGGCATTGGCTGTGCCCAGCTGCTGTGCCCGCCTGCCACTCATCCCCTTGACACAACAGCATGGCAATTAAAGCCTGCACAAAGGGATGCTTTTCATCCCCCAGGGAAACATTATTTCTCCGGGAGCAGGAGGAAGAGGCGCTGAGCTCAGGGAGCGGCCGTGGCCCAAAGGCCACCCAGCCACCCCTCTCTCACCGCCAGAACCTTCCATGGAGCCTTCCTTAGCCGGCGGTCACTCTCATTTCTCGTTTTCCCACTCCTGGGCATCTTCCAACCCTGACCAAATTCCCTTTTATTTCCCTACTGATAGGGCATTAGCAATACACCCTCCTTTCCAGTTGTGCTAAAAACCGTTAACTCCCTTTGGAATTTAGCAGATCGTGTGTACATACGAATATGACTTATAGAAGGACCTAAACGGGATCCTATTATGGAGGCTGCTTAAGTACAGGCTTTTTCCTTTTTCTGTTTTGCTGTGCTTCTTTCCCATAGTTGGCATTTGACCCCAAGCCACGCTAACATGTGATGTATCTCTCTCTTTCTCTCTCTCTCTCTCTCTCACACACACACACACACACACACACACACACACACGTACCTACCAAACGACTTAATTCTGCCACTGCCCTATAGAAATGGGATCACTAAGCACAGACTTTCCAACATCTTGCTTTTCTCAGTTGAAAACATCTCATGAAAAAGTCTCCAAGCGGCATGGTAAAATTCTAGCTCATTCTTTAAAGAAACAGTATAATATTCCACAGTGTGGGTGGGCATGATTTATAGGGGCATTCCCGTGCTGGTAGGCAATCCAAAACTTTTTTAACCACTGTAAACCGTTTTAGTGAATGTGCTTATATATGTTGATGCTTTCATGCCCAATGGGTAGACTTCTAGGACTGGGATACACTGGACCAAAGTGTGATTTTTTTTTTTTTAACTTGCCATTATAGAAAGATCCAAACACAGACAAACAGTTAGACTTATCTAACCAAGGCTCACACAGCCCAAGTGTCAACCTTTATGAACTTGCAGCCGAACCGGCTTCCTTATGGACAAGGGGTCACAAACATTTTCTGTAAGGGCCAGTTAGTGGGTATTTTAGGCTTTGCAGACCACATGGCTCTCTGCTCAAAGTCCTCAATTTTGCAGAAGTTGGAGTGCAAAAGGAGCCTCAGACATACTAAACAAATACATAATCTAATGAGTGCGGCTGTTCCAATAAAACTTCATGAACAAAACCAGGCAGTGGTCTGGATTTGGCCGGTGCCTGTTAAGTGTGCTGACCCTGGCTTTCTCCCATCAGCCACTATTGCCCTTGCTCTCTGGATTATCTGAAGTAAAATCCCAGGCATTATATCATTTCACTAGCAAATAGTTCAGGGTGAACCACTTAAGGAAAAAAAAATGACTATTTAAAAATTAAAACTTTTAAGGATGGGGCGCCTGGGTGGCTCAGTTGGTTGAGTGTCTTGACTTTGGCTCAGGTCATGGTCTTGCAGGGTTGTGAGGGTAGAGTCTCTGCTGTCAGCGTGGAGCCCACTTTGGATCCTGTCTCCCTCTCTCTGCCCCTCTCCTGTTCTCTCTCTCTCTCTCTCTCTCTGTCACACACACAAATAAATAAACATGAAAAAAAATTAAGGATAATTCCTTAATATCATCAAATGGTTAGGTGTTCAGATTTCCTTGTTGTGTCTAAATAAGAAAACTTTCTAGCATTTCTTCTAATCAGGATCCAAATACGCTTGCCATGTTGCATTCTGCAAAGGCCCTAATGGTTCACATCTCCACTGACAGTGAACAAAAGCATCCTCACCATTCCCAGTTTTGCTGGTCTTATGGATATGGTGACGTTTCCTTGTGACTCTGTTTTGTACTTCATTGACCACTGGTGAGCTGAGTATTTCCTTATATGCACTCATGGGTTGTGTAAGAGTCACCTTGGGAGTCACCTTGGCATGGTGACCGAGCGGTCATTTTGCTGTGGGTTGGAAAAACACCGTGCACCGACGACCCCCCACCCCTCGCCTGCAGACCTGGAATGTTCCGCGCCAGTTTGAAAACAGCCAATCATGGAGCCCCAGCTTCCCATCACCCTGACAGAGGAGGCAACCTATCCCATCCTGCCACATCCCTAAAGCGCCCTTATTTGGTGGTCTGCCCTCCCAGGACCGGACTGGAAGTCTTTCACCCATAAAATACCTCGCCCCTCCTGTACCAGGCGCAACTTCCCTGACTCCCCGCTTCAGAGTCACGGAACCTCACCTGGGAATCGCAGATCCCAATAAAGGCCTTCTTGGCTCCATAACTTGGTCTCTTTCTTTCCTCTCATCTCTGCCTCCATCTATTAGATCTTATAGGTTGCTGACTGCCTTGCATAGTTTGTTTTTTATTTTTTTAATGTGTATTTATTTATTTATTTTTATGCTTTTTATTTATTTTTGAGAGACAGAGTGGGCAGGGGAGGGTCAGAGAGAGAGGAAGACACAGGATGTGAAGACAGACCCCAGGCTCTGAGCTAGCGACAGCACAGAGCCTGACACGGGGCTCGAACCCACGAACCATGAGATCATGACCTGAGCCAAAGCCAGACGCTTAACCGATGAGCCACCCAGGCACCCCTGTGTATTTATTTTTGAGAGAGACAGAGACAGAGTGCAAGCAGGAGGGAACAGGGAGAGAAGGAGATACAGAATCCCAAGCAGGCTCCTGGCTCCAAGCTGTCAGCACAGAGCCCAAAGTAGGGCCCAAAGCTCATGGACCATGAGATCATGACCTGAGCCAAAGTCAGACGCTCAACGACCTGAGCTACCCAGGCGCCCCGACTGCCTTACACAGATAAATATACTCACCTCAACTTTGACGGCTTCTGCACATACTTAAGGTTTTTCCTCCCCCTGGATTATCCTGGTAGACTCCTACATTTTCTTCTAAGTGTTTTAATTTTTTTTTAATTTTATTTATTTTGAGAGAGAGGGCAGAGAAGCAGCAGAGAGACAGAGGCAGAGAGAGAATTCCAAGCAGGCTCCGCAATGCTAGCACAGAGGCTGATGCAGGGCTTGAACCCACAAACCGTGAGATCACGAGTTGAGCCAAAACCAAGAGTCAGACACTTAACTGACAGAGCCACCCAGGCGCCCCCACAAATACTTCTTTACACTGTACTGACCAATTGCCCAAGCTATGGTCACATGAATCTTGCTTGCAAAAATAAGAAAATCCAACACCTTAAAATTCCCTTAAAATAATATATCACGTGGCCCTGTATGTATTTGTGTATTGGCTGCACACCTAAAATGTTCTGTGCTCTAAACACTGACAGGAGGCAGAAGCCCCCAGAAATCACAACAGTGCTCCAGAAAGACACCTCTTAGGGGAAGAAGGTGGTGACCTGTCCTGTAAGGATGCAGGTCTGAATCAAACTGACTCCATGACAGTCTTCAAGTTTCCCCTCTGACATTGAAGGCCTAGGTGTCAGTTTCTCAGAATCATTAGACAATAAAAGGGCACACATGGCCCAAGGCAGGAGGGACCACCCTTGTAACGCCCAATCAGGAAAGGCCAGCTAACACCCTTAACGTTTCCAAGGGCAGGCCTAGAGATAGAAGCTATCGATAATCTCTTATTGCTTAAAGCTAGTCATGCCCTACCTGAGGGTCCTGGGTCCACTCTGTAATTGGTCAATACTCTAAATGTTGTGATTGGGTCCCACCAAAAGTAACAATGTATAATGGTTAAAGTAACTGCCAATAATGATAGGCGATAGTGATTGGATCACTGTACCTGTGTCACAATTTCCTGTAACTCCCCCTTCCTAAACCCCATAAAAAGCCCTACCCACCTTTGTTCGGGGTGCTCAGCATGGATCCACTGTGCTGGTGAAGTCTGTGAGCCCGAGCCTGAGCCCGAGCCCGAGCCCCGTAATAATAATAAAGCCCTTTGCTTCTGCATGCGTGACTCGGTCTCCCTGGCAGTCTCTGGTTTTTGGGGACGATATTGAAACTTGGGCATAACAGTCCCACGTGCTGTAATTATCCCTGCAAGTTACCTACTTCTCTCATTCATGCTTCATTCAAACTCAGGGGAACCTACCCGAGGTCATTCTGTTCAGTTCAGATCTTGGTCAGCTGGATCCCAGCCCTGAGCCATCATGACAGGTCTGGACTGCGGAGGGGCTGTCTAGGTCAGGGTCACAGAGGACAGGCAGCTGGGCCTGGAGCTAAGTGGCTGGAGGGCAGAATGGGGGCAAGGTGGGGAGGGGTGGAGCCAGAGAGGGAGGTGGTTCTGGGTGCCCAAGGCCAGTGGGCTTCTGAGACTGCGGGAAGGGGCAGCAGTGGTGTGCTGGCCACAAGCAGAAGAACAAGCAGTCTGGAGGTGGGGAGGTGTAGGAGGAAACTAGTGACAACAGAAGGAAGGAGTAAAGCCTTAGCCAAAACGATAGAAATTAGAATACAAAGAGCCCAATGGAAGGTGGGTTCTAAAGTGAACTTCAATAGGACTGGCCAACAGGACCTCCCAGGTACCAGGCACACAGCAGGGGGAGCATCAAAGATGCTATAGGGACGGGGGCACCTGGGCAGCTCAGTAGGTTGGAAGCCGGACTCTTGATTTTGGCTTAGGTCATGAGCTCATGGTTTGTGGGTTCAAGCCCTGTGTCAGACTTTGTGCTGGCCGTGCGGAGCCTGCTTGGGATTCTCTCTCTCTCTCTCTCTCTCTTTCTCTCTCTCTCTCTCACCCTATCTCTCTGCCCTTCCCCCTCCTCTCTCTCCCTCCCTTGCGCTCTGTCTCTCAAAAATAAATTAAAAAAAAAAAGATGCTGCAGAGGTTTTGAGTACAGACAGGTACGTGGGGCGCAGAGGCGGTCTGTCTCAGGCTAAGGGGACCCTATAAACTGAGGACGAGGCCAGGAGGGTTTGGGGTGAGAAACAGCCCTTTTTAAAAAGGAGGAGGAAGTGAACCAGCAATAGCAGTGGTTATAATCATCAAGATAATGACAGCTAATGAGTGTTTGCTACCAGGCCCTGTGCTAATAATAGGCATTTTGTATTAATTATCTCATTAAAATCTCCTAACCTAGCCTCCAAGCAGGTGAGTATTAGTATTAACCACCTCCATTTCACAGACAATGAGACCAAGGCCAAGTAGATTGCCCAAGGCCACTCTGCTAGTGAGTGGTGAGCTGAAAACCACACTTTGCAATAAGGCTCCCTAGCTCAGCCTCTGAGTCGCAATCCCCATACTTGACATGGTCCTCCACATCAGGAACACAGAATCAGAATCCAAATGCTTTCCACAGACTGGAAAAATGGGTTAAATTTCCCAATATGCAACCTAGTAGGTATTAGAGAGATTTCCTATAGTTAGATCTAACTCTCTGGCACAGGGAAAGCAGGATTCAAATCAGCCCTTGTGAAGCGAGCCCTCCTCGTCCCCCAGCCCCTTCCTCCGTTCCAGGCTGCAGCCAATGGAAAACCGTGGGGCCTTGCTCTTGGGGGAAGTAGGGTCCAGGCTCAGCTCATTGGGGCCAGCCGGGCACTGTCCAGCCACGCACGCAGCTCCTGGAAGGGACCCCGCGCTTGGGCTGCCAGGGCTGGGCTGGCTTGCAAAGGTTCTGTGGCAAGGCCAGGCAGAGAGGATGTGGCAGGTTTGGGGCGGCATGTCCTGAAGCAAGGGACAGAGGGGCCCCTACCTGGGGCCACGCGGATAGAAATGTGAGACCAGGCGAGGCAGCAGAAGGGGAAAACAGAAAGTGAGATAGAAGGCAGGCAGGGAAGATAAATGCCAAGAGCATGCGGGGTGCAGGTGGCTGAGCAAAGGCACAGCTGGTGACCGCCAGTGGTCTGGGGGCGGGCTGGGTGCTGGTGACACCTTACAGTGTGCTTCCCCTCCTCTGTTTTGGAGCCTGAGGGAAACAGACCAGAAGAAGGGCCCTTTTAACAATTCCAAGTTGCTCTCAGGTCTCATCCTTCCCCCAAACCAGCCTGGATCCCTGCAATGGCCTCCATGAGCGAGGCTCAGCCAACACAGGGCTGGGAGAACCTTCTTCCCTAGTGCTCAATGCTGAGAGGCCAAAAGGGGCCCTCTGGGCAGTCAGCCCCACCTGAGGAGGACTAGGCTGGCGACGGGCAAGGAGTGTAAGACACCAGGGACGCACGGAGCACAGGAGGGCACTGCAGCAGTCATGGGAAAGGTGGGCACAGCTCAAGTTCATGGCCGGGGCGTGGAGCCTGAGCGAGGGCTGCAGGGTTCAGAACCCAGGTGAGGTCATGAGAGCCTGGGGGAAGGACAATTGAGGTGCAGAAGATGAAACGTGGCCCTCCACGCTGGGTGCCTTGAGCACTGAGACTGCTCTGGAATCCCACTCAAGTCTTTTTAAATCTCCTCTGGATCAGAAGTAATAGTAATGCAGTCGTCATTGTTGTCAGCAGATCAGCAGCAGCAGAGCTGCCACCTGGCACTGCAGTCAGGAGATTTGCTTCTGATCCTCCCCTTCAGCCCAGAAAGGCTGGGAATCTGACCCCGCGTTTTCCGAGTCAAGTTGTCCAATGTAGCACAGGCAACAGCATGTGGGGCCGGGATTCCCGCCCAGTCCGGCTCCCCGCACTGTGCACTGTGCGGCTGTCAGCAGCACGCAGCAGCCCAATGGCCAGTCAGTGCCGTCCACCTGCCTGCCTCGCTTCCACCCCTGATGCCTGGTACCCTGGTTTCTTTGGTGGCTCGTCCCCAGATCTCTAGCCACTTGTACTCCCTCCTTAATGATCTCAACTAAGCCTATGACTTTGCACTCCCAACTTCCGCCAGCATGACCACCGGTCCAAGTCCTCCTTCATGAACCTCTGTCTCTGAGTTTCCATCCAGCCAACAATTATACGGTCCTTCCCATCCCCGGCCCCTCTGCCTCTCTCCACTCCTCGGTCTCCTCTGAAGCCCAGACCACTAGGATGTCCCCACTGGGTCACTGAAACAGGGTCCCAAATGGACCTGCTCTGTACCCAGCAACCAGACTGAGGGAACCGTGCTGAGATCACATGCCTGCTCAGAGGCGATCAGCATGTGCACACGTAACCAAGTCCATACTCTTGTGTAGCCCACCCGGCTGGGCACACGCATTAGCTCCTGGTCCAACCACACTGCTGCCTTTTTTCGCTCCAACGTTTCTGAGTCTTTCTGTCTCTGATGTTCTTTATGCAGAAGGAAGCATCTTCCTCTCATCTGCAAGGCTGGCTTTTCTTCCCTCTCCAGGCTGTTCAAATGTCACCTCCTAGGCATCCTGCCTAATCTAGGGCATCTCCCCGCCCCTTGCCCTGCAGTATCTCTTTACCAAGACTCAACCACCCAGTTATTTCCTGTAGAGGTTCTTATCACAACCTAAAATTCCCTTGTTGGTTCATTTGCTTGGTGTCTGTCCCCACTTGCCAGCGATCTCCACGAGGGCAGAGACCATGTTGTCCGGCCCTTCCTCCTGTGAGTACACACTGTGCCTGGTACTCGGATGAACTGATGGATGAAGGCCTTTTCTGCTCAGTCCTCTCCAAGCAGACCTTGTCAGTGCCCCATACCATGTGTACCCTCCTCTCCTGTCTAGGTCGCTCCATTTTCTCCTTCCTCCAAGTTCATCCCAGTTCCTAAGTCAAAAATCTTGCTGGGGGGGCACCTCGGTGGCTCAGTTGGTTGAGCGTCGGACTCTTGGTTTCAGCTCAGGTCATGATCCTGGGGTGGTGGGATTGAGCTCCATGTCGGGCTCCTGCTTTGAATTCTCAATCTCTCTCCCTTTCCCCCCAACCTTCTGCCCCTCCCTCACGACTCCATTGCCCTTTCTCTTTAAAAAAAAATATCTTGCTGATATTTACATAGAAGCTGCCCTAACTAATGATATCCAGCTATTCATTCTTACTATCCTTCAGTACTTAGCTAGGCTCCATATAGCTAAATACTTCCACTCATGTCCATGTTTTGATAAAAGGTATTCGCAGAATCATGTGCCCCCCCCCTCCGCCCCCAAATCCATTAGTTGAAGTCCTAACCTCCAATGTGATTGTATCTGGAGATGGGGGCTTTTAGAAGGTGATTAGGGTTATGTGAACTCATGAGGATGGGGCCCTCGTAATGAAATTAGTGCCCTTATAGGGGCGCCTGGGTGACTCAGTCAGTTAAGTGTCTGACTTTGGCTCAGGGCATGATCTCAGTTTGTGAGCTTAAGCCCCACATCAGGCTCACTGCTGTCTGTGTAGAGCCTGCTTGGATCCTCTGCCCTCCTTTCTCTCTGACCCTTCCCAACTTCCTCTCTCTTTCTCAAAAATAAATAAAACATTTAAAGAAAGCGAGAGAGAGAGAGACCAGAGCATACGTGCTTTCTCTCAACCATGTGAGGACAGAACAAGAAGGCAGCCGTCTACAAGTTGCAGGAAGAGCCCTCTCCAGGGATCTGAATCAGCTGACACCTAATCTTCAGAACTCTGAAAAATAAATTCCTGTTACTTAAGCCACTCAGTCTGTGGTACTTTATCATGGCATCCCAGACAGACTAAGACAGTCTTTTTTTTTAATTTTCTTTTCAGTATTTTGTGTGCCATCTCTGCATCACAACCTGGGGGCTACTGAAATTAGAGCCACATCTCCCCCTTCCTCCCATTCTATGAAGCCCCCAGCCACCTACTCTGGGTTCAAGATAGGTAGGGAGTAACTGAGCTGTCTGGGTCACACCGATTTCAGAGGACTTAGCTGAAAGAAAGGCGCTGTTCTGCAGTCTTGTCATCTGGAAGGGAAGACAGTAAGCAAGCTGACAAGATTTTTTAAATGTCAATTACTTCTGCAATTGGCAAGGTGTACAAACCCGAGTTGGGAGGAGGGTGGCCAGGACTGTGCAGCAGGAAACCAGTGCTTGGAAGTAGAAAACCCTTGTGGAGGCAACACAAGTGTTCGTGCACAGAGAAATGGAGAATTAAGACATGGTCTCTTTACATGACAGAATATTATTCAGCCTCAAAAGGATTGGAAGTCCTGCCACACACTACAGTGTGAATGAACCTGAGGGTATGATGCTCGGTGAAGTTAGTAGGACACAGAAAGAGGGATACTGTTGGATTCCACATATAGGAGCTACTTCAAGTAGTCAAATTGGAAGAGACAGAGGCAGAATGGTGGGGGCTCAGAGGAAGGGGGCATGGGGAGGTAGTCTTCAGTGGAGATTGATCTCAGTTTGGGAAGATGAAAACATTCTGGAGATGGATGGTGAGGACAGGTGCGCAAGTGTGAATGCACTTAATGCCGCTGAACTGGGCCCTTAAAAGTGGTTAAGATAGGACATTTTATGTTATGTGTGTTTTACCACAATCAAAACACACATCCACACAAAGGAGTGTGGATGAACCTCAGAAACATCACGCTAAGTCAAGAAGCCAGACACGATATCACATGCTGTAGAATTCCATTTCTAGGACATGTCCAGAACTGGTGAACCCACAGGGACAGGGGGCAGGTTGCTGGTTGCCAGGTTGGGGTAGGAGCAGGGGATGGGCAGTGGCTCATGGGGATGGGGTTTCCTTCTGGGGTGCTGAAAACGTTCTGAACCTAGATAGTGGCAATGGTTGCACCACGCTACTCAATTATGCAACTTAAATTGGCTAAGATGGTGAATTTGGTGTTTTGTGTAAGAAACACTTTTTTAAAAAAGTGGAAAACACCAAGGAATTGTGATCTTGAGTGAATACCTATTAGACATAGGGCAGGGCTGCTGCTAGGCAGTCGGACTGAGCTTTGCAAGCCCGGATGGGCCTTCCGCAGATTGGGGTGAGCATTCTGTACTCCTGGACCAGCTGCCTGGGTGTGGGGCATGGAGCGAGGCACTGCTGGACAGCACAAGGTGGAAGAGAGGAGACCTTGCCATCCAAGAGTTAACCGTTTGTAGGGAGATAAGGACCGTCCTCCTTCGTCTTCCTGTTCTTTCCTTCCCTCTTCTCTGTGCAATTGCAGCAATGCTTTATGAAAAAAAAATTAACCAGTTTGGGTGTGCAAGCTACTTATGCAACCTACTTATGCCTACGTCTATGAGTGGCACAGACGGATGAGTGGTACCAGAAAGAAAAAGCCAAAAATGAGATGAAGCTTCCAGAAAATGTGGAGGCTACCCAAAAGGGCTATCTTATCACACAAAACGCAAAAAGAACAAGACAGGATGGGCACACTGCTCTCTGTCCGTGGTGCACTGTGGATGATAAACTCCTATTTTGCCTCTGTCTTTTCTGCCCAGAAGGATCTTTGAACTGAAAAAGGCAGAAAGAGCATTGAAAGGGAAAACCCAAGGTGAGTTAGGAGGCTGTCAGAGGGTCTCCGGTGCTGAGTGAGCTAGAGGAAGCCAAGGTGATGTGCCTTCTAGACTCTAAGGCAACATTTCAGAAAAATCAAGCAGACGCAGTGTGTGTCTGAGTTTCGAGGATCAAGGCATTTCACAAAGTTTCTTACAACATCTCGTAGACAAGGATGAGGAACTATAGAATATCGGGGTTGCAAACCACTAACGACCAGCTGAATCTACAGCCTCCTTGTGTGCGGTCTGTGAGCGAAGGTTGGTTTTGACATTTTTAAGGGGAGAGTAGGAAGTGGGGGGGTGACATTTTTAAGGCGAGAGGGGGAAGCAACAGCATCTGGCCACAAAGCCAGAAGTTTACTGTCTAGCCCTTTGCTGGAAAAGCTTGCCAGTCCCTGGGTTACACAGGAAGATCCAGGAGGGCAGCTGTCCCTGCCCGCAGGTGCTGATTATTGGCTACCATCACCTCGGGGTACGGTGTGCTGGCGCCCTGGACTTGTGCTCTCGCCCACGTTTACTACTGAGGGTATACAGGAGGCACAGAGCCAGATCTAAGCAATGTCTGGAGCCAGTGCACATGTGTTTGAATGACAGTAGAAAGGTATGACCATAGGTGATAAGCAATGGAACAGAGTATGCCCAGAACCCATTGCACGTGGTCAGACAGTAAGTGCCCAGTGAGTTCCCGGTAACTTAGCTGAGTTTAACAGTATGACGTGGCCACTGTAATAACAGGAAATTCAAGAAGCAAAGTTCATTTTGAGCTGCATCAAAAGAATTAAATGACCAAGAACGAGAGCCAGTCCTTGGTTTTACGGCTTTCAACCGCATTTGGGAGTACCGATTCATCCCATGTGCCAGACATCCTGCCGGGCACCGAATATGGCATGCAGCCCTGGGCGCCCCATCTAAGATGAATACGGATAATGTGGGCGCATGCAAAGGAAACCAATGATGATGGAGAACCACACAAGGTCAGATAAGAACAGATATCAGGGCGAGGGGTGGCAGGAAGTAGGGACGGGCAAGAAAGGGTACAGAGGTCTTTAAATATCTCAATTCCCAGCACTTGGGAAGTGGAGGTCCTCAGGGATCTGACGCAGCTCGGCAGTGAGCACCAAGAGAAGCTGTGTTCTGTGTCCATCATCCTCCAAACTGGAAACAGTTTCAACGTCCTTGAACTTGGGGATGAATACGCAAGCTACAGTACAGCCCCACCACAGGAAGCAATAAAAGGGAACAAACTACTGATTCATGCCAACGACATGGGTGAATCTTCAAAGTATGAATGCCAAGTGACAGAAGCCAGACTCAAAAGGCCACAAACTGCATGATTCCATTTATAGGATATTCTGGAGAAGTTAGAATTATAGGAATAAAAAAAAAAGCAGGTCACTGGTTGCCAGGGACTGGAGGTGGAGGAAGGGGTGGTTACAAAGAGACAAGATTTGGGGGGGTGATCCTATCCTCAGTCTCCATTGTGTGGAGTTTACCTATGTGCATGAGCGTGTCAAAACTCACAAAACTGTACACCAACAAGGGTGACTTCTGTGGCATCTACATTATATTTCAGTAGACAAAGATTAAAAAAAGCAGGTTTAGCAGGAGGTGGACGAGGAGACTTTGGAAGGTGACACAGATGCTTGGCCTGGGCTGCTGGTGTTGAGCTATCGGTGGTCTTCGAGGGACCCTAAGCCTTCTGAGCTTGGGAGGCTCGGGAGGAGCTGGGCGTGGAATTCTGGGAGGAATGGGAAAACTGGAGAAGGAGACAGAAAAAAACAGCCAAGTGAAGCAGGACGGGAACCCAGGGGTGGGGGTCACCCTCTTGGTGAAGAGAGTGTGTCAAAGAGTGTTGCAGGGGCAGGTGGGTGAGGACCGAGAATTAGCCACTGCAGATGACATCACTGGTGACCTGGGCAAGAGCCGCCGGAGGTCAGTGATGGAGGCAAAAGTCTGCATGTGGAGGAGAGGATGGGAGGCAGAGGCAGAAGCAGCCAAGACAAAATGAATGTCCCTCCTTCCCAGGGCCCCGGGGTTCAGGGGTGGGGTCTCGGCGCCTGCTCCTCACCACTGTCCTTCCCCCCAGGCCTTCCCAACGTGCTCCCATTGGAATGGTGGCTCCAAGGTTCCTTCTTCCCCAGACAGGCTCATACGGATGAGGAGAACACACAGGCACAGGATCTCTCCAGAATGAGAGCAGAGGGGCTGCCAAAACCATCTCTTTTGCCAGACACCAATACGGGCATGCCCTGATTTACTGCACTTTGCTTTACTGCATCACAGATGCTGCTTTTGTTTTTTGGGTTTTTGTTTGTTTGTTTTACAAATGGATGGTTTGTGGAGACGCTGCATCAGCACCATTTTCCCAATAGCATTTATTTGCTCACTCCACGTCTCTGGTCACGTTTTGGTGAACCTTGCAATATTTCAAACTAAACAACGAAAACATTATTATGGGTTGTGGTGAGCTGTGGTCAGTGATGATGACTAGCTGAAAGCTTAGGTGATGGGTAGCATTTTTTTTAACGAAGTATTTTTAATTAAGGTATATACATTTTGTTTTTTGACATGACGCTATTGCACACTTAACAGACTACAGCACAATGCAGATGTAGCCTTCATGTGCAGTGGGAAAACAAAAACCTCATTTGACCCCGCTTTCTTGCGATATTTGCCTGACCGTGGGGGTCTGGAAGCGAACCTGCAAACCTCCAGGGGATGCCTGTACCCATCCGTCCTTCTCTGAAATCCATCCAGGATGCTCGCGGATCCTGAGAAGAGCACGCTCTCTTTCTACACAAGACTCCTCTCCCATCTGCCCCTCGTTACTAGTCCCAAGGCGCCTCTTATTCCAAGGCACAAAGAAAGGGACAAAGCGAGAGCCCAAACTCCCTCCTAGAAGGCCCCTCTCCACGCTTGCAAACCTCTGGGAGACCTTCCCAGGTCATCCTGTCTCCTCCTATTCTTGGTTCCTCTGTCACCACCCTAGGAGCCCCTCACCCCGGCCGTCCTGTGTCCCCAAAGTTCCCCAGAACTTCTCCAAATCAGACTACTTGGCATGGGGGTAACTGATGACAGAAAGGCAGGGGACCCCACCTTGCCCCTTCCAACCTGGAGAAGCCGACACACTCAGTTTTCTGTCACCTCCATGGTTCTAGTCTTATTGCCTTCATTTATAACTGCTACTGCCCAAGAGTCCCCTTCTGCCAGGTCACCTGTCATATCCTTGGGCAAAAATCGCCATAGTATTTGTACTTGCATCCACCGACCTACAATCCCATGCCCATGGACTTGTGCAGCCTGGTTTCTCATGAGATTCCCCCTTATTTCCATAAAACCATTGTCTCCTTCCTTAACAACCCTGGGTGGGGGCACCACCTAGAAGACCGTGGGAGGCAGGACGTGAGGGTTAGGTACGAAGGCAGTGAGTCTCATGGCCCGTCTCCCCTCTGCGCACCTGCAGGTGGCCGTGGCTTTGGAACAGCACCCCTCTGCTATAGTTCTGCTTCTCTTGCCACAGAGGAAGCATTGGTTCTTCCAATGCAACTGAAATTGAAATGCCCCTGTTCACCAGGCATTTTGCACCGGAGAACACGTGAAAGTCACGGTCACTTTCTAGGCAAGTCTGCCCACACAGTCAAGCCTTGGGCAGCCTTGTCCGATGCGTCCTGATGGCTCGCTGTCCACCGGCCAGGCTGGAGTGGCCTTTCAAGGCGCCCCTTGCCTTCCAGAGAGACAGCTGCTGTCTAAGAGCGGAAACCCTGTGCTGCGCCTCTCCCCAAACCACCAGCATTGCCAGCTTCCTCTCCTCCCCTCCCCTGCACCCTCCACCCCAGCTTTCTGTGAGGCCGGTTTTGTCTCGTCTCTTTCAGTAACACAGAGCAACGTTTCTCCCGCTATCTCAAGACCCAAGGGGGAGGTGGTGCCTGGCTGACAGGGGGTCCCTGGGCATAAAAACAACCCATTCATTCCCTGCTCTGTGTCCTTCAGAGCTCTGTCCGGTCTGTCACGTGAATGAGCCAGGAAACACTTGCCATAACCAGACGTGCCAAAGCCTGCCACTTCTCTCTCAGATCTCTAGTTTTGGTTCTATTTCTACCACACGCCTCCCCCCATCTAATGCCCATTTCGCTATATAACTGGTCCCCCACCTGTAGTCTCCACCACAAACGGACCCAAATAATAAAGCCTCAGGAGTGACTCCTCATGTGTTCCTCCCAGCTGAGGACTCTAGGGTGGCTCCTGACCTTCTACGGTCCAAACTCTCCAATTCGACTCCAGGGTCCCCTCCCCGCTCAATTCTTCAGCTTCATTTCTCGCTTCAGAGGGCAGTCTTCACACAACTGTGATCCGATCTTCATGAACACAGTTTAGTTTTTAATGTTTGTTTATTTTGGAGAGAGCGCAAGCGGGGGAGGGGTAGAGAGGGGGAGGACAGAGAATCCAAAGTGGGCTTTGCGCTGATGCGAGGCTCAAACTCACGAACCGTGAGATCATGACCTGAGCCGAAGCCTGGTGCTCAACCGACTGAGCCACCCAGCCATCCCCATGAACACAATTTGTAACGAAAGACAATATGGTTCTTGAGTCTACCAAATAATTCTGTAACTTTAAACATTCCCAATTTACCTGCTTGGCTCACTCCTGTGTAAATACCAGGTTTGCCTGAATGATAATGGAAATAAGCATTTCCAATTTTTGCTTAGTCCTTCCCAGCTTCCAAGAGCTTTCGAATCCACTGTCCTACTGATGCTGAGAACACTCGGGGAAGGAGGCAGGGCACACTTCATAAACAAATGGGCTTGGAAAGGTCAAGCCTCACAGCAGGGCTGACACCCACCCTTCTCTGTCAGGCATATGTTCTGTGTCCTAGACCTAAATGAGAGGGAGACAGAGAATCCCAAGCAGGCTCCACACTGTCAGCACAGAGCCCAATGCGAGGCTTGAACCCACGAGCTGTGAGATCATGACCTGAGTTGAAATCATGAGTCAGATGCTCAACCGACTGAGCTACCCAGGTGCCTCAACACCTTCATTATCTTAAAGGTAGATTTCTCTTGTCTTATAAAAAGTCCAACCTGGCCTACTAGCAGATGTTATGATCATTTAGTTGGATGAGAACCAAAAGGAAAAATTTCTCAGAAAATCCAGAGTGGAAACCTGACCCTAGGCCAAATAACCTCTAAATGATTCAACCTTCCACTATTTTTAGGAAGTAGGTTCTGGTCTTGGATGTTCCCACACTTTCCACCAAACTCTTAAACACACAGTTGTGTTCTCTCAGAGACGTATTCTGGTTTGAAGGGAAACAGAGACCCCGCGGCAGGGCTGGGAAGCCCAAGTTCGTTGCAAAACTCTGGAGAGCACTAGGGCAGAACTCCACCGGGCAGGGTGGCCACAGGACCTTGCTCACATCTAAGATATTAGCAGTGTGGGTGATGCACTGAGAGGGGGTATTCCTGAGGCCTGATCTCCAGCCAGTTCTAGAACAGTCTACAGCCAGATTCACACTGGCCGCCTGCAAAACCCCAAAGTGGATGTCCATTTAGCCTCACCAGTCCTGCAGAGGGTGAGCTCGGATGTGAGAGCAGCAAATAGCACACGATTGTTTCTTTGGTCAGTGGTTCCCACACTCAGCTGTGCATGAATATCACCTGAGGATTTAATCCTGAACCTCCAATACAGGTTCACACACCCCTAACAGACTCCTCTGCTCCACCCCAGACTGGATTCATTTGGTCTGGGAGGGGCCACTGGTCCACATTCTTTCTTTCCTTCCTTCCTTCCTTCTTTTAGAGAGAAAGAGAGGGGCGCCTGGGTAGCTCAGTCGGTTGGGCATCCGGCTCCGGCTCAGGTCATGATCTCACGGTTCGTGGGTTTGAGCCCCGCGTCGGGCTCTGTGCTGACAGCTAGCTCAGAGCCTGGAGCCTGTTTTGGATTCTGTGTCTCCCTCTCTCTCTGACCCTCCCCTGTTCATGCTGTCTCTCTCTGTCTCTCAAAAATAAATAAAAAAGAACAGAAAAAAAAATTTAGAGAGAAAGAGAGCACAATCTGGGGAGAGGGGCAGAGAGAAAGAGAATCTTAGGGAGGCTCCACGGTTGGCATGGAGCCCAACAAGGGGCTCAATCCCAAGACCCTGGGATCATGATCTGAGTTGAAATCAAGAGTTGGATGTTCAACTGACTGAGCCACCCAGGTACGCATTGTACTCTTAATGTTTATTTTTATTTTATTTTTTTATTTTTGAGAGAGACAGAAAGAGAGAGACAACCTGAGCAGGGCAAGGGCAGAGAGAGAAGGAAACACAGAATCAGAAGCAGGCTCCAGGCTCTGAGATGTCAGCACAGAGCCTGACGCGGGGCTCGAACTCATGAACCATGAGATTATGACCTGAGCCAAAGGCAGCCGCTTAACTTAAGACTGAGCCACCCAAGCGCCCCTCATACTCTTTAATTCTGGTCATGCTACAGAAGAACGTTCTATGTCAGAGTCTAAGGGGAAAAAAATAAACCTCAGCCAAAGGAAAGGCAGAAATGAAGCAGGGGGAAGAATGAGAACAGAGAGACAGAGAACGGCCAGGACAGAGGGAAAATGGAACATGAAGGTTTCCTCACCTCAGACAGGCAGACTTTGGTTGAAGTCAATACACATTTTTGGGGGGAAAAATATGAATTGACACTAAGGACACATTAGGAGATGATTCATTACACAAAAGAATTTGGCATCAGATTCCTTTAAATAGCAGTCTCTGCTAGTACATTTAAAATAGGATTCCATTTACAGAAGTGTGATTTATACAAAACCACATCTGTTACATAAGGCTCAGGAAAAGGCTCCCCTCCCCAAGTCTGGCCAGCTATACTCCTGGCCCCACATGGATCGACAGCTACTTTCTTCTAAAAGATGCCCAGCCGAGCTCTCCGGCACCCTCTCTCTATTTCACCTGATCGTGGTTAGCAGATGCTTACGGACCGTCCGTAGCTCTTCCAGTCTTCCCTAAACTCAAGGAGCAGCTGCTTCAAATCCTTTACACACTCACTCATTCGTTCAACACATATGTCCTAAAGGCCTACCACATGCTGGGCACTGTGGTCATGCACCAAAAACGACCCATCCCTGCCCTGTGGATCTTATATTCGAGTGGAAGACAGCGTTGACGGTGAACAAATAAATATGATCTATGGTGTCTGAGGGGTGACAGGTGCTATAGGGCTAAGAACAGAGCTGGGGCATACTAGGCAGGTGTCATGACCTCACCCAGGGTCACCAGGGAAGTCTGTACTGGGTGACAGAGGGTGGTGAGGAAGCAAGCCTGAGAGACACCTGGGGGAAGGGTTCCGATCAGAACCTACCTGGCAGGTGGGAGGTTAAGTGTGGCTGGAGCCTGGAGGTCAGAAGTGGGAGAGGCTGAACCACAGAGGGTCACGTGGGGCCCGGCAAGGACCAGCCTTCATTCTCAGTGAGACGGGAGCCCCTGGGAGGTTTGGGGCAAAGGGTGATGTGATCAGACTCCTGTTCTCGGGGAACCCCCTCTCGGGCTGCTGTGCTGACAAGCAGGGAATCAGGGAGAGCAGGTGAGATGCTGAATTAGTTCAGGCCAGAGATGATGGGGGCCCAAGCAGGCTGGTCACCATGCACGTGCTGAGATGTGGATGAATCTGTATATATATATATATATATATATATGTATATATATATATATATATATGTGTGTGTATGTGTGTGTGTGTGTGTGTGTGTATATATATATATATATATATATATAATTTAAATTCAAGTTAGTTAGCATACGGCATAGTCTTGACTTCAGGAGTTTTGGATATATTTTGAAGGTAATGCTGATGGGGTTTGCTGATGACTTGGATTTGGGGTGTGAGGAAGGAAGGAGTCAAGAGTGGCATGGTGACTGTATGCCAGCAATGATGTGCGGGGTGGAGTTGCCATCAACAAGACAGAGAACCTAAGGAAGAACGGGTCTGGGGCAGACAGGAACCTTGGTTTGGAGGCATGTTACAATGAGATGCCCATCAGGTACCAAATGGAACTCTAACTGATCCGGGGAGGTGGGGTGAGGCGCAAACCTGGAATTTGGAAGGGGTTTGAGCTAGATCAATCAATCGATTTGGTGCCCATCCACATATAGATGGGATTTAACGCTGGATAGGATCACCAAGGAGTGAGTGCAGATGAGACATCTAGGGACAGGCTGAGGACACCCGACATTCAAGAAAGAGGTACAAGGGATTGAGGAGTAGAAACAGAAAAGCAGCAGCCACGAGGAAGGAAAACTGGAAGCATGGCACCTTGGAAGGCACAAAAAGAGATGTAGTTTCTTCTTCTTCTTCTTTTTTTTTTTGAATGTTTATTTATTTCTGAGAGACAGAGAGAGAGAGACAGAGCGCAAGCAGGGGAGGGGCAGAGAGAGAGGGAGACACAGAATCCAAAGCGGGCTCCAGGCTCTGAGCTGTCAGCACAGAGCCTGATGCGGGGCTTGAACCCAGGAACTTTGAGACCGAGACCTGAGCTGAAGTCAGACACTTAACTGACTGAGCTACCCAGGGACCCTGGGATGTATTTTCAACAGGGGTTGATCAGTTGTGAAAGCTGTCAACAGATCAAGCAGATGAGAGCTGAAGACTGACCACCAGGATGGACATCATGGTGACCTTTAGTAGGGCTTTCTGGGAGAGTAGAAGGGGGCAGAGCCTGAAAGGGGAACTCAGAAAGAGGAGAAAGGGTTCCTTCCAGCCGGAGGGCTGAGACAGATGGAAGTGGGGTCCAGGTGTCCTGGTTTTATTTATTTATTTTTTAACGTTTATTTATTTTGTGTTCTCTCTCTGAACACAAGCAGGAGAGGGGGCAGAGAGAGGGAGACACAGAATCAGAAGCAGGCTCCAGGCTCTGAGCTGTCAGCACAGAGCCTGACACGGGGCTTGAACCCAGGAACTTTGAGACTGAGACCTGAGCAGAAGTCAGACACTTAACTGACTGAGCTACCCAGGCGTCCCACAGGTTTCCTTGTTTTAAATGGGAGAAATCATAACACGTTTGTATGGGTTTGAGGGGAAGGACTGGAGTAGCGTCACTGGGAGGGGGAAGGGGTCTCATGCACAGGAGGGGCTGGCCACCCTGTCAGGCACGGACCCAAGTCACAGAGTATGGACATAGGTGTTGGCAGACAGCTGGTGGGGGTTTGTGCAAGCGTTCTGGGCATGGCATCTAGACTTCATAGTTGAAACAGGAAGCAAGGTCAGGAGCTGAGAGTGAAGGCAGGGGAGGAGAAGGCAGAAGTGTTACCTAGGAAAGTGGGGGGCTGCCTGGACTAGGGGCACTGAAGGCCCATCACACAGAAGCTTGAAGCAAGAAGTGAAGCCACTCCTCTCTGCCTCCTCTTCCCCGGGGCCAATTCTCCCCCATCCTTTCCTCGTTTCTCACACTAACTGGTCCCCTCCTTCCCACTGCCTTCCAGCTTTGGAACTGCTTGGATCTCCATAGAATCAATACTGATACACTTGGGCACTTCCGTACTCTTCTTCTTCAATGAGGCCTTTCAGGAAGGAGACATGAAATTGGGGCTTGCTTTGGCAGATGCGTGTGTTGGTGGGGAGCGCGGTGGGGGTGGGGGGCAGAGGAAGCATAAGGCAGAATGTCCAGATTCCCTCTCAATTCTTCTCTCAACTTCCTTCCACTCCGCCCCCACCCCCCACCACAACCTTTGGATCTCAAATTTCCTTATCTGAAACTCTGGACTGAATGGTCTCTACCTCATTGTGGTTCAAGCTCTGATTCTCTAATTCCATTAACCTCTCCTGGCCTGTAATAGATCCCAGACTCATTTGCACACATGATGTCATTTAACCCTGTGGCCACAGCAGGACTGCTAACTGCACTGAAGAGATGGGGAAATAGAGTCTCGGAACAGTTAAGGGGCCTGCCCAGCTAGCTGTGGGGATGCCTGGCTAGATGACCCGGCTGGTAAGTAGCAGAGCCAGGATTTCAGCCAAAATCTTGCTCCAGGTGCAACCTCCCTGATCCCAGCTCCCCTTCCAGGCCTGGGAAGGACAAGTCAGACTCACTTCCACTGAGAGAACACACAGGTCCTTGTCAAACTCCAGCCTCCAGAAATCAAGTCCTTATATTTTTAAAGTTTATTTCCTTCTTTTGAGAAAGAGAGAGTGGAGGCAGAGCAAGGGCAGAGAGAGAGAGAGAGAGAAAGAGAGAGAGAAAGAGAGAGAGAGAGAGAGAGAGAGACAATCTCAAGCAGGTTCTGCACTGTCAGCGGTGCAGAGCCTGACACAGGGCTCGATTCCACAGACTGTGAGATGATGACCTGAGCTAAAATCAAGAGTGAGAGGCTGAACCAACTGAACCACTCAGGCGGCCCACTGAAGTCCTTATTAACATACAACCAAAGTACAGGCATCACTGATCTCTGGGCAGAGCCAAAGAGAAGGACAGGGAGGGGCAGTGCAGGATCTGGTCACCCCAGGGAGGCCATAGAATGTTCTGGCTGGTGGGCAGAAGCGCTGATGGATACTTCTGGCCCAGAATCCAGGGAGTCAAAATAAGCTAGGGAAGAGCTGCTGAGCAGTTTGCTAAAGTGGAGGAGTGGTGGGGCAGGGGTTTGGTAATTCCGGAGGTGGATTTCATCATCAGTGGGGCTCTGATATGACTTCCTCCGAAAGCAGAGTAGCCAAGAACTCTCACTTCCGTTTCCCTGAGGAGTGAAGAGGAGCCCTTCCTTAGGGAAAGGTGGGGGATGGTAGGAGCCTCGAGGTTCAAGGAGGGTGTCAGCCAAAGGGCCCTTAGCTCCTGGTAGCTACAGATGCCCAGAGCCCTCCTTCTAAAGCACGGCTCCAACCATGCCCAGGTGTCCAGGGGCTCACCACTGCAGGCAGGGAAACTGCTCCACGCAGGGCTTTTGGGATCTGGCCCCCATGAATTTAGTCAGCGATGACTTTATGCACTCACGAAATTCACCCACCAAGCATATATTGAGCACCTATGCGTCAAGTGCTGTGCTAAGTTAACTCACGGATGAGTCAGATGTAAGTGTTCTGTGTGCACAGCCAGCTAGAGAGGAGACACTGGTGAGTGAAGAGGGAGGGTGGGCATCTGACGGAGGCTGCAGGGCCCGTGGGGGCGGCTTCCCTTGGAGGGAGAACTGCCCACCCAGCCCGGAGGAGGGGCCTGCAGGGATGTGGGGTGGAGAAGCCAGCATCAAGGCACAGGAGTGGGAGCCAGTGCCCAGTGTGGGGATGTGTTGCTGGAGCACTGAAAAGCAAATGAAGGAGCTTCTGGGTGGGTCAGTTAGTTGAGCATCCAAGTCTTGATTTCAGCTCAGGTCATGATCCCAGAGTTATGGGCCCACGTCCTGTATCAGGCTCTGCACTGAGCATGGAGGCTGCTTAGGAGTCTCTCTCTCTCTCTCTCTCTCTCTCTCTCTCTCTCTCTCTGCCCCTCTCCCCTGCTCATACTCTCTCTCAAATAAAATTTAAAAATTAAAATTAAAATAAAGAAAAAAAGCAAATGAAGAGGCTGGGCCCAGGGACCCCCCATTCACAAAATCCAACAATCCAAGCAACCTTCCGCTGTACCCACCACTCAGCTAGAAACACATTAATAAAAAGAATTCTTAAATGACAAAAACCATTATGGATACGATGGCAATCATATTATAAGGTAGACATGGAAGAAATTAACATGTATGCCTTAAAGTTACACACTGTTATATATCCAATCCAATACATTTCTCAATAAAAAAGCTAAAACCCTAAAGCCCAAGTATTTTGAGTGTAAAGAAGTGAGAAGAGAGTCACTCTTCGATGCGTGTACAGGGATGTCACGGTGGGAAATGGACATGGCTAAATGTCGGGTAACAGTGTACTGATTACAGTGAAGTAACACATCATCTCTACTTCTCCAGAGACTTGGGAATAATTGCATACACAGAGGTTAAGTCCTCTGCCCTCACCCCACCCCAGGTAGAGAGCACTGTGATCATCCCCACGGAAAACCCCGGCTCAGGAACCTGCCCAGGAGTAAGTGGTGGAGACGGAATTTGTACCCTAAGGACCCATGACCTTGGTCATTCTGATACACAGGTTCCAGATTCAACATACAGAGGACGCTAAGTTTATAAACCTTCTTACTGGATAGTCCCATTTTGTTTAAATATGGGTGTACCTACTGTGTATATGCTATTTGGTTGAATCAAGTGAAAGTTTGGCCATTTTTGACTTATACAAGCACCACTTTTATATGGTGTAACCTAGTGTGTATGTACGTGCACGTGCGCGTGCACACATACACACACACACACACACACAGAAAAAGTCTAAGGATCTCTACCAAATTGTTAGCAGAAGTTTTGGATGCTGGAAGTGTACTTCATCTTTATTTCTTTACACCATTACATATTTTCTGAAAAAAAAAAAAAAAAAGCGCAGGTTAAACACTTGAATGGATTACCTGTCTCCTCACTGTAGCTGCTGAAGGCCACAGACAGCTCTGTGATACTGAAATGTGCCCAAAGCACAGAAGCCGGAGCCTCACTGGACCACAGCATCAGAGGCCAATGCACTCATGGCCGTGTCCCCTCAGGAGCTGAGAAATCAAAAGGCAGACAAAAACTGCCGTAGAAAGGGCCCAGAATTCGGGCCCTTGGGTGGCTCAGTCGGTTAAGTGGCCGACTTCAGCTCAGGTCATGATCTCACCGTTTGTGGGTTTGAGCCCAACATCAGGCTCTGTGCTGACAGCTTAGAGCCTGGAGCCTGCTTCTGATTCTGTGTCTCCCTCTCTGAGCCTCCCCCACTCACACTCTATGTCTCTTTCTCTCAAAAATAAACATTAAAAAAAATTATAAAAAAAGAAAG
>NC_043707.1:29083045-29090900 GCF_006229205.1 Suricata suricatta
CCCCCCCCCCCCCCCCCCCCCGTCCCCAACGCGCACACGGGAAGTCAGTTGCACGAGGCAAGGATCTCTGGTTCGGTGAAGTGTCCCAAGTGCTTAGAACAACACCCGGCATACGGCGGGGGTGCTCCCTAAATATTTCTCTGAATAAAGTATGGAATGAACGCCTACCTGAGATGTTACCCTTCCCCACCCGCCTTTACCACTTGGCAGAAATTAATTGTCCCCACCTCTGAGTTTCTATGCGCTTTCCTTAAATCTGTAAGGTCACACTTATCGTACACTACGGTAATTGTCTCCACCTCCTTGAAGAGAGGGGCCTTCAGACTATCCCATTCTCTTTTATATTCTCAGTGCCTGGCACAGGGCCTCGGTATGTGCCAACTCAGGCAACAATCTTGACATCTGCCTAGGACAAAAAAAATGACGGTCAGGACCCTGGGCAACACTGTCCAGCACCGAGACCGCTGACATGGAACTTGCACGGGACACAGTGACTTGGTAACACTACCTTCCAAACACTCCAGCCTAAGACAAATCCAGCAGGAGAAAAAACGACTTTAGGTCCCAGAAAACAAGGTTGAACTGAGTGCTCCAAAGAGAAGTCAGGAAGGTTAACGAAATGCTCACTTAAAAACAAAACAAAACAACAACCCAACATGCGGCTCCCATGCTTCTCCTGGTCCCAGTGAGGGCCACCTTCAGGCCTGGGACCAGAGGGAGGCCTGCTGGCCAGAAGCGCACATCTGGATATGGCCGCCAAGGTGGACAGCCTCTCGCCGGTTCTGCCGCGGGATGCTGGTTGTTTCCATGTGGGCCTCACACCTGGCACCGCCCAGCCCTCTGGCCCTGCTCCTAGCAAACCTACACAGCATGCTGCCGCTGTCCTGCATTGCGTCACCACTCATTGACTCACCACCTACGGCGTGCCGAGTGTTTCCATCAATGAAACAGCTGCTCCCCTTCTTCCTAACACAGCTGATGAAACACCTCCTCTTCCAGGAAGCACTGACATATGAGGATTTGGATCCCACATCCGGGCAACTTGGCTGGTCCCTGGAGATGGGGAGAGCACCTACTGTTCCTGAACACGCCCCCTGCTTCTCCTGACCCTGTGCTTTTGGGTGCATGGCTCTCTCTGCCAGAAATGCCCTAACTTGATTTTCCACCCCGGGGCGGGGGTGGGGACCTCCTTTTCCCTCCTCCACCTTTCTCCGGGAGACCCATTCTCTAGTGCCAGGTCATTTATCCCCCCACTGTCCCATGCTAGCACTTTCTCAACTGTACTCTGAGTTTTACCACATGTACTGTAATTACAACATGCCTGATGGTCCTACTAGCAGACGGGTCATCCTGAAAGAAGGAATGTTCCACCCTTCACCTACACTTTTAAGATTTTATTGGCTGCCTAATTGAATAAGCAAAAAAATTAATTACAGCATGCCTTACTAGGCCTTCCCATGTGCCAAGTACTTTAAACAGGTCATGTCAATACCCCTGAAGTAGGCAGACAGATACCAACCCATCCAAGAAACAAGGAGGTGATGCAGAGACAGGTCAACTAACTAGCCCATGGTCCTAGAGAGGCAAATGTGGCGTCAGGATTTAGCCTCTGGCCTGCGTGACTCCAAAGGCCCAGGGTCAGCCTCTCCTGGTCTCAGGGCACAGAAGCCGCTCCCAGATCCTCCATATGCAGGGAACTTGGACCCCAGCGGCTTCCTACCCTCTAACCCCTTCTTACTGGCCCAGAGAATTCCCCTCCAGATCAAAGTCATTAGGCCTTCAGGGAATCTAAAGGTGACAGAGGGATTTTTTTTTTCCCTTAAAAGACCTAGGCTTAATTTCTTTGGGGCCCCAGGGCAGAGTGCATTTTGTCTGGCTGCTGGAATCCTTTCGCTCAGGGGCAGCTGCCAGACCACGTGCCTGTCTGGCTTTGGACTGGGACCTCTCCAGCAAGAAAGGAGACAAAGGTGGAGGGGAAACAGCCCCAGGACGTGCTCTTTGAGAAAATCACCCAGCTGTGGGGGAAGTGGGGGGAGACGGCAGGGATGGGCAGGGATGGGCAGGGATGGGCGGGGCTCTGGGCCGCAGAGCACAGGAGGCTAGGCTGTCCTAAAAGCTGTGTGCAGGGCACCTGGGTGGTTCAGTAGGTTAAGCATCTGATCAGGTTATGATCTCATGGCTCACGGGTTCAAGCCATGCATCAGGCTCTGCGCTGACAGCTCAGAGCCTGGAATCTTGCTTCAGATTCTGTGTCTCCCTCTCTCTCTGCCCCTCAATTTGTACATATGCTGTCTCTCTCTCAAAAATAAACAAACATAAAAAATAAAATAACAACCTACATTTGCTTCTGAACTTAGCCGCTGCCTGCCAGGGAGATCCGGAGGTACCTCTGAGGACACTGAATTCCACTCCTCAAGGCTGTTTTAAGGCGGAAAATAATCCAAGTGAGAGTGGTTCCTTTTGTCACCAGCAAGCGTCTATGTGTCATTCCACTCAAAGCATTACAAGGGAGTCTCTGTCCCTCTCTACAACCTGACCATCCTCAGCTCTGGATCAAACACCTTAAGGTCAACATCCAGAAGTCCGCACATAAAGCGAGTATCCAATATGTGTGTCAGTTGAACTGAACCTCATCCTGGCCGATAAAAATCTTAGTGATCAGTGAAAATAAGGCATGGCAATCAGATGATATGTCAAAAGCTCTTTTTTTTCTAAGCATTTTTGAAGGAGGCAAATAACAGATTTCTTTCCTTGCCGGCGCTTTGTTGAGTTCCAATGTCATCCACCATCCCTAACCTTACAGGGACTCTTTGGAGAAGACTGCTGAAATTCTAGGAACCATGGTGAGGGGTGCACAAAGCTAGGATATGTGGACTTGCTTCCCTGGAACTGCTCCCCAGTGTCCCAGTGAGGCCAGCCACACTAGACCTCAGCCATCCACCCACAGGTCTCTGAGGCTCTCCAAAACTGGAATGCCAACCCAGAGTCTCCAAGGTTGGCAAGGACTCAGGAGGCCAGACTCCACAAGGTCCCCGAGCAGCTCCGGTGGACAGATGGGCTCCCCCGCTCCTTTCAGGGTGCTGATTCTGCCTTCGAATGGCTCTGTTGTGGGGAAGCGCTGACCAGGCAAGACCTAGCCCCTCTTGAAATGAATCCCACCTTCTAGCGTCATGTGGAGCACGTAAACTACCTCTTTGTCTCGAAAGCCCGCAGTGGGTCAAAGATAACCACCAGCCCTTCTGGAGGTTTCCCTTCCATGGGCTGAACTATTCATCTTACGAGGCTGACATCCTCCTTGCTCTCTGGACATTCTCTAGGTCAGAGGCTTCAAAACCTTGTTTGACTCTGACCACAGTAAAAAAAAAAAAAATCTTACAAGGCCAGTCAGTAATTGTGCGCATGTGTGTACCCCACTAAAGCCAGTTTCAAGAACGAATGCTCCCCAGTGTACTTCAAGCTTTTAAATGCTGGCTGCAGCCCACTACATTGATTTTGTCACCCAGAGCTGAAAACACTACTCTAGTGTCAGTGAGCCCATCATCCATGCCCAGCCATAACTGATTCTTTAGCTCAGACCCTAGGTGGGAGAACACTCCATGCAGCTATTAGCCTCTCTGGGCTGCGAGGAGAGTCCTCAGCATAGGTCTGCACAGGGATCTCCCCGGCTCGGCATTTCCTCTTCCCACACCCCTCCCCAGCCCAGCAAATACACACCCACAGCAGCAGCGACAACACGTCCAGCATGAGCTTTTCTCGATGCACCATGGTTTGCACCATCGTTATCACTGGCTCTGAACACCTGAAACATCTTTTCTCTACCCCTCCCATCTTCCAGCTGTGTAAGCTGGGGCATCTCAGAAGGGCAGCAGAGATGCAGGAAGAAACCCGATATCTGAAAACAGAGGTAGGTAGGTAACTGACAAGGTGCATGGTCTGCATATAGATGGGCGCTAACCTACCCCCCCCCCCGCCCCACACCCCCCATGGGACCCAGAAGCCAAAGGCTACCAATCTAGCTTGTCCTTTTAGACCGGCTTGTGTCCATTCTAGAATCTGATCATTGAATCTTTTCCCTTGCCTTTTACTTACTCTGTCACCATAGCGTACATTTTGGTGATCTGGAGAACTGGGTACCAGACCTGGTCCCACCACTTGTATGGGATCCAGACTTCATTTCTTATCTGTAGAATACGGCTAATTACTTCTGCCCTGCCTTCCTCGCAGGGTTGTGCTAAGCATGATCAGGTGTAAAAATGCTTTGTAAACTGTAAAGCGCTAAGCAAATCTAAGTGGTTACATAAACCACATGTTCTTTTGTAAGAATTGACACTAGTTCTGTCCCCCCAGTTTTGGTACTTCTCTGAGTTCAGTAAAGGCACAGACTCCATCACCAATTCCCAAAAAGCATCCGCCCTTTACCCAAGGCCGGCTTAAACAAGCCCTCCCTTGGGCAGAAATCTGAGGTCATCAAAAATTCATCGTTTGCAACAGCTGGTAGGTCCACTGTCTCTGTCATTTGTCCCTTCATTCAGAAAGAGATGTACAACTAGAAGAACTACTCCTGAGAGCAGTCCACTGAAATACAGCCTTCACACAGCTCTTCATGCCAGTCAAGAAAATAAAGTGGGGGAGGGGCACTTGGCCAGCTAAGTTGGGGGAGCATGTGACTCTTCATCTTGGGGTCCTGAGTTTGAGCCCCACGTTGGATGTAGGGAATACTTAAATAAATCAACAAAAAAAGAAAGGAAAGGGTGGAGATCAGAGTCATCTTAGATGAGACTCTGGAAACCATCATTATCATAATAGGGACCTTGTAAGGGGGGGTACTATACCAGGTCCTGTGGCTTGAAAGAATTATTTCCAACCTTCACTGCTCCAGGCAGATATTACTCTTCTTACTTTACAGATGGAGTTAAGAGGTTACAAAAATTTGCTCAATAGCACCTAGGGAATCGGATGAACTACAATCTGGTTATTTTCATTCAGTGGGAAGCAAGAGAAACTTTCTAGGCTGATGTCAGGCTCTGCCAAGGATGCGGCTTAAATGCTGGGTTTGAGGTCGATCCTGGAGCCAAAGGCCCCCCAGAGTGAGGACTTCAAACCAGACAGAGGGCTTTAAATGGCCAGAAGAGAAAAGCAACTTTGGCCTTTGGCAGGCATGGGAAGCAGGTGCCAATTCCCTGGGGTGGGTCAGGTTCTTCCTGCGGCACAGTCCAGGGTCTGTGCTCTTTACAAAGAGCTGGGGACCATTGTTTCTGGACTGGGCTTTTGACTGCTCAATGATTAATGAAAACCTAATATCACTTTTGTTTGGACCCCAAGCTAGAAGAGAAGAGAGGCAATATATGTGCCTCTCCTGCGCCCCCCATTCTCTTCCCGGTGCCTAGAGGCCAAGGTTGGAAAACCTTGGCTAGCATTCAAGGCCCTTCTGATCTGGCTCTAACCCACAATCTCAACATTTCCTGATCTAAATGTGCCCAAACCAAAATGTCCCCAGTACCATCCAATGGCCTTGCCCATTCCTCTTCCTGTGACTCTTCCAACAGGCAATGCCCCTCATTGCTCTCAGCACAGCCAACTCCACCCAGCCTTGACAGCTAGCCTAAGGCCTTGTTTTCCCTCTGAACTCGGCCTCCTGGTTCCTCTGCAGACCCCTTGGCGCTGTGGCCTTCTGGTTGGGGCCAGCCTTCCTAGCTAAGTGCTTCATTGGCCTGCATCTTTCTGGAGACCTCCATGCAGATGCTAAAGGCCCTGAAGAAGCAGGGAGGCCATAAGTTACATTTCTGTGTCCCTCACACAGCACTTGCTATATGAATGACAGGTTTTAAATAAATGCTGCAGAGTTATTGAGCAGATGAATGGAGAGAGGTGGTAGTGTTAGAATTGACCCAAATCTCTAAAGACACAGGTCCCTGAATTCTGTAAGCTGGTCCTCACAGCCAGGCTTTGGAAGGAAGTTTAGCTCAGGGCCAGAAGGAAGCTTGGGGTGATGTGGTTTGGTGGCCATTGGCCTAGAGCTTCAGGTCCACATGCAGGACAGGGGACTTCGGTCTTGCTAAGACATCTCTAGAAAAGAGCCTTGGCTGCTACTCAATTTACCACCTCCCCACACTCACAGGTGCATACAGGATGTGTTCCGGTCATTCTAATAGTTGCCCAAAGAAAGTAAGCTTTCATAGTATGCACATGGGAAATGGTGGTCCAGCCTTTTGGCACCGCCCAACCACAGATGGGTACGTGTCCTTGTATGAAGATGGGGGCCAGCGAGTCCCTGCATCCAGCCCCCAGGTCCAGGGCACCGCTCAGTATGAGACTGGTTTCCAGCGGTGGAAGAGACAACTATCATCTATGCTCTGCTCCGCATCCCACTATCCCCTCCCCAGGACAGAATGCCAAAGGCTGGCAGGGCCAGGAGCTCACCTGCTTTCTCCATAGAGATAGTAACTTCAAAATGCACTCTCTGGGGCAAACTAGCCTAATTCTGTACAAGATGAACTGAAATTCCAGTACCTTCTCTTCCCTAAGGAATAGGCAGACCCAGACCTCTTTCTCCCCAGACACAAAGACATACCCCAACCCAGCATAGACCATCACTGGGTACCTCTCCCCCTGACACACAGGCTCTCAAATGTTATCAGACTGGGGGAGAGGGGGCAGGGCACACTCTGGTCTAAAGCCAGGGTCAGAGTGGTAGTGATCTCAAGGACACCCTTAAATCTCTATTCAGAGTGGGAGCCACCAGGGACCTCTGGGAAAACCTGCCCAAGTGCTCAGAGACCCAAAAATCACATCCCCCTGAGGGCTGCTCCCCAATCAGTCAATGGACAACCGTGTATTGAGCTCCTAGTGTGCTCCTGGGGGGGGTGGAAGGCTGCCTTGCGAGAGGAATCAGCCCCTCCAGGGAGTCAGATGCTTCAGCGGCAAAGGTGTTTGCTGGTCCTCAGGCCAAAGCAGCCCAGGTCTACAAGTGGTAAGTCAGAACACCTCCCAACCATGCAAAGGATCCCGTTCCTACCCCCTCACTTTCTAAGATGGTTAAAGCCCTAGCTCCTCCTCACTGCCCTTCCAGGCCTCCCACCTGTGCCCCCACCCTGCCCCCTGGCACAGTCCAAAATTATCTTCCCATAAATCTCAAATAGGTGTGCAAGCAGGGGGCCCTAGAGCGTATAGGACAAGCCCCCTTCCTGCACCAGGCTGGTTTCCCAATTTGAGAGAACTCAACAGCCTTCTCCCTGGGTCTGATGAGCTCTCCCAGGCAGCCCTGGTGGCAGCACGGCGGGAAACCGGGAGCCCCCATCCCTGTCGGCCAGCCGCCTCCACAATCCTGGCCGGGATCCCTCCTCCAGCACGCCTGGAGTTGGGGCGGACAAGCAAGATCAACAATCCAGAAACTTTCAATGGATCAAGCCGACTGGAAGGGAGAGAGGGAGGGAGGGGGGTTCGGGGACCGGACCGGGGTAGGCTCCAGGGCAGAGCCCCTGCTCTTCACTTACCATCTTGCTCACATCCATGACCGAGGCTGCACGGCACCCCCCACCCCTTGAGATCCCGCTTCCCCCAAACGCTGCTCCCGGCTAATTCCGCCCTGATGGTGCCATGCTGCGGGGAGGGCGGCCGGCAGGGCCCCCGCGGACCGGGGAAGGCGGAGGCGGCGGCGGCAGGACCGAGGCTGGACCGGAGAAAGGAAGGGAAGGGGGAGGGGAAGCGAGGAGGGGGAGGGAGCCGAGCGCGGAGCCGCAGCGCGCACCGGGGGCGGGGGAGACGCGGCCGGGCCGGCGAACTGCACGGCCGAGCCCCCTGGGGGCCGGGGAGTCCCTCGATCAGCTGGTGGCGCCGCGGTGGGGGCCGCGGGGGC
>NC_043707.1:29091000-29106846 GCF_006229205.1 Suricata suricatta
GTGTGTGTGTGTGTGTGTGTGTGTGTGTGTGTGTGTGTGTGTGTGTGTGTGTGTGTGTGTGTGTGTGTGTGTGTGTGTGTGTGTGTGCGCGCGCGCGCGGGTGCGCGTTTTGGTGGTGGGATCGGTGGGACTCAGGAAGTGAGCGGGGGAGGCGGCTGAAAAGGAGCGAGATGGGGGCGCAGCGAGCCGACATTCCAGTGGGGGCAGGGGGTCCGCTCGGCCCCTCCCCACTCGGCTTCCCAGCACAAAGGCGGAATTCAGAGCCAGTTTGCCTCCTGCGGCTAATCCGGAGGGGACGCCCAATGAGTCTGGGGTCTGCAAACAGATGGGCGAATAGAAGGAAGTGGAACAGGGATCCCCGGAAGGTTCTGCGGCCCGGCTCAAGTGAGCCAGAGCCAGCCCTTCCGGGAGTGAGGGAAACTGGCTTCTCAAGGCCGTCTGCCCGGAGCGCAGGGCTCCTTTCTCCCAAGCCAGAATCGCGGAACCTTCCACTCTTTAATGCCTAGCCTGCCCTTTGATAAACGGGAGGTACACACTCCTCTCTGCAGGAGACACAGCGGGCGGCAGAAAAGGGCTCTTTTGGGCCACAGTCTCCAGGAAAAGCCTTTGGTTTCAACACAAGCTGCTTCAAATCCTCCAATGAGCAGGGAGGTTTAGGGCACAAGCCAAGTCAACGGGGACCTGAGTCCACTTACACTAACCCTTCCTTACCCAGGTGAGGAAACTGCGGCTGGGAGCAAGGGGGTGGTTTGCCCCAGGTCACAACCCGGCAGAAAATGGGGACAGGAGAACCCCCAATTAGGACAGTGCAGCCCAAGCCAAAAAGAGCTTCCCATGCTACCAGGAGCACCCAGCTTCTTCTTCTTCTTCTTCTTCTTCTTCTTCTTCTTCTTTTTTAATGTTTTGATTTATTTTAGAGAGAGGGAGAGAGAGAGAGAGCGTGAGCAGGGGAGGGTCAGAGAGAAAGGGAGACACAGAATCCGAAGACAGGCTCCAGGCTCTGAGCTAGCTGTCAGCACAGAGCCCGAAGAAGGGCTCCAACCCACGAACCCTGAGATCATGACCTGAGCCAAAGTCAGATGTTTTACTGAATGAGCCACCCAGGCGCCCCAGGGGCACCCAGCTTCTAAACCCTTTCCAGTGAACAGGTGGCGGGACCCATCCACAACCCTGGCCCTCTGGGCCAGGAAGGCAGCACTAGTAAGTGTCCTGGCCTCTGGGCCTGCTGGGCTGACTAGGAGGGCCCCCTCTCCTTTAAATCTGCGGTCTCAATCTATAAAATGGGGGCTGCTTCTCAGCCTGTCTCCTTAGGGGGATGTGAGAACAGCATGATATAAAAGATGTAAAAATAGAAGTACAGGGATGGATGGGGCTTTCACTGTGGTATTTTCATTTCCTGGCTCTGGAGCTCAGTTAAGGGGCCCTTAGCTTCAGGTGAGGGATCTCTGGGCCAGGGTCTCTCTGTCGAACCCTGAGTCTGGGCTGCAGATGAGTTTGGGGTTAATTTGCTGCCTGATTAAATGTGCGAACATCTTCTTTAAAAAAAAAAAAAAGGATAAGCTTTCATATGTTTAAAAAAATATATGAACCCTTAGGCCTGGGGTTGGTCAACAGATCAAAGTCTCCTAGTAGTTCCTGGCACCCTAGCTGGCAAAGCCCATTTTCTCATGAAAATGGGAATAGTGACGCCTGCTTTGCACACCAGGCAGTAAAGGTCAAATGAAAGGTCAAACTTTGCCTGTAGTGGGCTGAACGATGGTGCCCAAGGAGAAAAGGTCCTAATCCCTGGAACCTATAAATACTACCTGTCTGTGGCAAAGATGATCATATATGATGAAGTGTAGGATTCAGAGACGGGAAGATGGTCCTGGAATTATCTGGGTAGATCCTAGAGCCATCACCTATGTCCCTTCTTCTCACAGGGAGATCTGATGCACAGAAGAGGCAGGGCAGCGTGACAGAGGTCAGGATGATTCAGCCACAAGCTAAGAAATGCTGGCTCCCTCCAGAAGCCTGAACAGGCAAGGCACAGGGAGTTCCCCCTAGTCTCTAGAAGAAGCATGGCCCTGTCAACACCTTGAGTTTGGCCAAGGAATACTGATATCAGACTTCTGACCTCCAGGACTGGGAGAAAATAACTTTCTGTTGTTTTAGCCACTAAGTCTATGATCATTTGTTTCAGCAAACACGAGAAACTAATAGGCTACCCAAGGGTCAGTGGGGGCCAATAGTATGGCTGCCTCGGGCTCTGCCATCTCTCTCTCTCTCTCTCTCTCTCTCTCTCTCTCACACACACACACACACACACACACACACACATGAAGAGGAAAGGAGCAACGTCTTTAAAGACGTTGGGCTTCTCGGCCGTCACTAACCTGTCACCCTGCCAGGTCCACTCAGCACATGAACACCTTTGGGTGCCTGCCCTCTCTACCACTCCTCTTGGGCAGATGGGTTCAAACTTGGAGGAGGAGAAGCAGGGTTCTGCCTGGGGACCCCCACATTCCTCAGCGGTGTGCCACGAGGCAGCCCATGAGGCTATGGGCCACTGGCTCAGGCTGGGGGAGCCTCTTTTTGAGTAAATTGGACAGAAAGAGAAACGGGATTCGGATGTAAAAATGCCATGGCCCTCAGCTGCTACTCTGTCCTTTTTACCACCAGCTCCAGGCCACTGCATCCAGTGGCCTCGGGGCATTTCCACCTATGGGGGGGGAGGGGGCTCAGATTCCCAGGCATCTCACACTGAAGGAGCTGAAGATATAGTCTTGTTTTCCCCTCTCTTTTCATAATCTGCTTCTTCTGTGTTTTCGGTCTCATCTAATGGGTCTACCTCGCTTGGTTGCTGGAGCTAGAACCTTCAAAGTCAGCCTTATTTGTCCATTGACAACCGCCCACTCCCACCCCTGTAATCAAGATTCCACATCCATGCAGTTCTTTCCTGCAAATAGCTTCCAATTGACGTCTTCCCTTCCAATACAGACTGCTCCTGCGTTGGCTGAGACTTTGAACAACAGCCTCCGAACTGACCTCCCTGCCTCCAGTCTCTTCCCATCAGATTCATCTTCCATACATGTGATTGAAGCTCCTCGCTGGCCGACCCCAAATGCGGGAAAAAAAATCCCCAAACCTTTCCATAGTTCATTTGGCACTCAAGGTCCCTACTGATCTGGCCCCCTCTCCATTCTATGTATTCCCCCATCCCCCATCCCCCCCCCCCAACCCATCAAGGAGGTCCTGGCCCATCTAACTGCTTGCACGTGCTCAGGACGCTCCTGGAATGCCCTTCCCACTTCCTCTGCTTGTAAAGGTTCTTTCTCAATCCCGTCTCAGATGTCACCTCTGGGAAGCCATCCCTGACCCATCCACACATCGCTGGTCACTGGAGTAGTTCCTACAACAGACAGCCCCTGTGTGTGTACAGCCTAAATCACTCTGGGATGGGATGGTCCATGCACCGGGCTCTCCTGTGAGCTCCTTCAGGCAGAGGCTAGGCATTACTGGCCTTACATCCTGCCCCGCCAGACTGCCCTGCCCCTCAGCCAGAATTCCATACCCACATCAATGCTTCGCCTTTGACAACTAAAACCCGGAATGGACCCAGGTGACCCAGGAGTCCTGGTGGAGGGTGACACCTACTGGAGAACTGCGGTTCTGCAGCCTAGCCCTACAAATCGGTCCCACAGGGATGGTCTGGACTTCCACTCTGGGCAGGGACCATAAAGACTACGTTAGAAGTGCGTGAGTCCCTTAATTCCCAGTAACAAAGTTTCAGGCAAACAATTTTCCCTAAAAAAGGGCCTTATGTCATGTATGTCACTGTGCTACCACTAACAACATGCATACGCAGAGGGCTGTGAGGTTCACAAAATGACTTTCTGTCCATTGGACCCTTACACCATCAGGTAAGGCGGACAGAATAGGTATTAGGACAACACCTATTCTGCAGGTGAGGTTTGCAGGAGAAAGGGTGTATCACCAATACCCGAGAAAGGCACTGAGATGGGGAGCAGAGGTCCAAAGGTTCTTTAGCCCACAGTGTTTCACTATTTTATAAGGAGGACGAACTGCAATATTAATACTTGCGTAATAACAGTGAGTATTAAAGGTGGCTCAGTTGGTTAAGCGTCTGACTCCTGATTTCGTCTCAGGTCACGATCTCATGGTTCCTGGGTTCGGGCCCTGCGTTGGGCTCTGCACTGACAGGGCAAAGCCTGCTTGGGGTTCTCTCTCTCCCTCTCTCTGCCTTTCCCCTGCTCGTGCGTGCGTGCATGCGCTCTCGCTCTCTCTCTCTCTCTCTCAAAATAAGCAAACTTAAAAAAAACAGAAATGACTCAAGTAGTTTAAACATTTCCCCTGAATGGTTTTGGTCACGAACGCACAGAACAGGACTATGTATTAGAGATACCTGGCATTGTCCCAGATGTCCCTAATTCTGAAACTACAGTTCACATAAATATTGACTGTAGAACACCAGGTGGAAAGAACATGATTGCAACTTAGGCAGGGAGCTGTGCACAATGAATGAGATTGGAGGGCATGGCCAGGAAAATCCCAGAGCCACACAGGGGGATGAGGTGAAGTCCAAGACAAGGAGAGAATGCATATGGGGTCACCAGGGTTAAGAAAGTGCCGGAAAGAAGAGCGGACAGCCATGCAGAGGCTCAAATCCCCACTTCCCACCGTGCTGCTCTGAAAGTTACAAACAGGCTCAGCTTCCACTTCAACATTTTCTTGCCAAAACATTTCAGATGGAACCACTGGTAAGTCTGTCTCTATCTTGACCTCCTGGAGCATATCTCTTAATGCACACAGAATCCTAGCTGTTTGCTTTTAGTGCGCAAAATGCATTTTCCAGGAGCCCCTCGGCAGTATCTAGGTACTGGTGGCCTGGTAACAATAAACTGTGTAGCTGAGCAATTCTCCCGGGGAAGTCCCAGGCTGGCAGGGACAGTTGGGGGGACATCGGTTTCCCACCCAGATAGATGTTTCCACCGAGCCCTGGATCTCAGCTTTCTAACTGGCCACAGCTGCCCCCGGAAGTCTTATCCTTTGTGGTCCCAAAGGTCATCGGCAGCTTAACTCATCAGAGTCCTGGGCTCACATCACAGCCAGGTGCGGAGTCTGTAGGCACCGCTGTTGACAGGCCACCAGCTCCCCTTCCGGTCTAGACTGGCCACCTGTGTTGATGTTCACCAGGTGACCCAAGCAGGAGGAGGGGTGGTAATCTCTCTAAATCCCCATTAGGAGCACAGAGTAGGCATGGTGCTACCAAATCCTTGCAAGGGCTCTGGCCTCTGAGCAGCCACTCAGTGAAGACTTAGGGGGCTTCCAGGGGCTCAATCGGTTAAGCGTCTGACACTTGGCTTCCGCTCGGATCATGTTCTCACTGCTTGTGAGTTCAAGCCCTGCATTAGACTCTGCACTGACAGTGAGGAGCCTGCTTGGGATTCTCTCACTCTCCCCTCGCTCTCTGCCCCTCCCCCACTAGCATTGTGTCTCTCTTTCTCTCAAAATAAATAAACTTTAAATAAATAAAGACTTAGTTGCTGAAGTATGATCGCGATGAGTATTGTTGAGCCTGCATTAAACCTAACAAGCGTCTGTGCAGCGCTTTGCCCGTCATGGCGTTTGCAGGAGCAAGGGACTCACCTGCAACGTGCCAGACCCCAGACCAGACGCTCTGTCTGTGTTGTCCTGTCTATCCCAGGCCCCAACATGGACAGTGAGCCACAGAGACACTGGTGACACCCAACGTCCCACAGATCTGACTCCACAGCTCTTCTACTGCAGACTCTCCACACCCCTATCCTCCACATCCATGGCCTACCTTCCCAGGGCAAGCTCGCCGTGGCAAAAACTCGGAAGGCTGTTCATGGACAGTCCATCAGGACAGACCATCAGCCTTCCAGGAGTAAGGTCATGGGAGCCTCTCCATCAGCTGGGACGTGTCTCACCCCAATGGGCACCCTCTGGGTAGCAGCTGGGGATGTCAGAGCTACCCTGGGGGGCCTGCAGCATAAATGAGTAATGAGATGAGGCCTGAACTGCCACTTAGTGCTGGGAGAGGTTAAGTGCTCTGCAGTCATCAGGCCCCGTCCAGGATCAAGGGACACACTCAGGAGTCTGGGAGTGCAGCCCACTACAGAAGGCGTGTGCTAATGTACCCTCCTGGGCAGGGAAAGGACTAGGGTTCACCTAGAAGAAAGAACCAGAGGTCTGGGGCACCTCCTCACTCTGACACTGACAGTGCATGAACCCGTGTGGCTTAGTCCTGGTTTTATCATCCACAAACCTGAAAATCTAGAATTCTGCTTCCAGTCCTGCCTACCAGGGGCTCCCTCTAGGGCTTCCACTGCTGCACAGCCTAAACCAGAAATGTGCTTCTCTCGGGAGGAACGGATACACATAAAGGGTGAAGGAATGGGCAGACAGTAGTTTCAAACTGACCAAACCAGCAGGGTGCCTAGAGGGCTCAGGCAATTCAGGAGGACAAGATGGGCGGGGCAGTGCCAGGCTGCTCCCGGGCCCCTGCTGCCTGGCGGACGTGGACTGCCCCCAGGTACTTCCATGGGCCACTTTGCTCCCATGGGGTGTAGCAGGAGAGCAGCGTGGGGACAGAGCCCTAGAGGAAGACTGGAGGCCGGGGATGGTCAGGCACGCACGCGCAGGAAGACAGGGCCACGGGGCGACCACACATGGCAGTGTGACCAAGTGTGGCAAGGGCAATAAGCCAACTGTGTTCTGGACCCATGTGAAGCAGAGCCATCTTCCCCAGGGAGACACACAGGGACGGAAAGGGAGTCCAGCTAGAACCCAGGCTCACGTGCCGGCAACAGAGAGGCAGGCATGTGGCCGCTGCAAACTTAGAGCCAAGGGCGGACTTCGGAGGTAAAGCAGGACAGAGCGCCTCCTTGCTTGCGGAGCTCAGGCTGAAGCCGGTTGGGGCACCTGGTGTGGGTGCAGGAGGCTGGGCAGGGGGATGGCTCCTGTGGTCCCTGCTGATCCTCTCAGGCCCAGCGGGAGTGGGGCTGGGGAGCCAGGACGTCAGCCATGGTTTCAGGAAGGGAACAGGAGGCAGACCTGCTGCAGGGATGGAGGAGGGGCAGGGGAAGATCTGACCCTGGGCACCTGTGGGGAGGGGGGCCATTAAGAAGAATCAAGAGGAATCAGGACAAGGGCCCTGTTTTCCAGGGGGTAGGGGAAGCCTGTGGCTGTCAGCACCTTAAGTCTATGCTGCTGGTTGGCCATGTGGTTGGCAATGGACATAGTGCAGTGTGGGCAGTGAGGGCCCAGAGACACACATTCAGGAGTCACCCGTGTGTGAGTTGAGGGAGCCAGGAGAGCCATTTCGGAGGCCTGCTGGGTCCCAAGGTCAAGAACCTAGCTCAGGGCAAGACCAGGTGAAGTTTGAAGAAGATGAGCCATTTTGCTGCCAATGGGCTAAAGGGAACTTTTGTTTTAATTTTATTTTTCATTTAGGTTTTTTTTCCAGTTTATTTATTTATTTTGAGAGAGAGAGAGCGTGTGCACAAGTGGGGAAGGGGAAGAGAGAGGAGAGAAAAAGAATCCCAAGCAGGCTCTGCACTGACAGTGCAAAGCCCAACCAAACAATGAGATCATAACCTGAGCTGAAATCAAGAGACGGATGCTCAACCTACTGAGCCACCCAGGCGTCCCTATAAGGGCCATTTCTTAATGTCTGAATGCTTCTAGCCATTGAAGTGTGGCCTGAACCCACAGCACACAGCGCTCCACGGTATTCGCCAAGCCCCTGTTTTGCCCAAAGCATGGCTGCACCTACCTCTGAATTCGAGAGGTCAGAAGTTAAGAAGCAAGGCCGAGTGTGGACGAAAAGCCAGCCTCGCTTTCCAGCCCTGAGGCACATCCAACCACCTGGGAGGCCTGGACCTGCCCCAGGGACACAGAGGTCACTGGCATGGGGACAGCCCGAGCATGGGGGGGTGGGTGGGCAGGAGGCAAGGAAGTGCTGCACTTTCCTTACCAGTCTACGCTGGGGATTTCCAGGCTTCCACCTGGAATTTTCCACTCCTTGGAACCTCTGAACCCATTGTGGATTTCTTTTTCCTCTTTGCACTGCCACACCCTTGCCGTCTGTTGAACACGGGCATCACAGGAGGAATGAGGGATTCCAGGCAGAGCCGAGCAGCTCGGAAATGCCCTGGCACATTCCCGCCCCCCCCCCCCCCGCCCCCAAGAACTGATACCAACACCCATTCTCCGAGATAGACCCTCCTGGGGAAGAAAACTGGCCTGGTCTTAGGACGCTGCGTTTAGCTGATGGGTTCTGGGCAGCAAAGATCTGCTAGATTCTTAAAGACCAGGCAGTCTGTGGGTGGCCAGCAGGGATGAGGGGACCCACTGAAGGCATGGAGACAGAGGGGAGCCACTCAGCCAAGTCCCTGAGTCAGCAGACGGCCTGGAAACCTCTACTCAGGGGGCCCGGGGCTCCCAGAGAGCTCTGCCCCTGCCTGCCCGGCTCCTCCCTGGAGGTGGCAATTTAGGGCACCCTCAAGCGGCCCAGCCCAGAAGTTGTCACCCTCTCTCAGTTGCCCCTTCCCAGGAGGACAAGTCCAGGAATCTCTGCCCAGTTAACGAATAAGCAAAGGCCTGTCCCAGGGGCGTAGACCAGGGTAGGAGGCAGCAGCCCAGTAGTGACCAAGAGCCGGCATTTTAGTCCTGGAGGGGGGGCAGCAGCCAGGCTAATTCCATGTTATTACAGCCTTTACAGGAAGCCAGCCGGGCTCAGCTGTCAGCCAGCAGCAATTTATGGGCCCTGGGGGCAGAGGGGGGAAGAGGAGGGAAGAGAAAGGAAAACACAGCCCTCCCCCCCCACAAAAAAATTGATCCTGAGTTATTTTTAGATGCTTATTCATCCCACACATTTCTTTATAAGAGCCAGGACATGGGCTCTGTACAAAAACTATTTAGCAAGAAGCAGCTGCTTACACAGGAGGTTGAGGCTAGGGGCACCTGTAAGCACTGTGCTCACAAGAGGAGGGAGAGTGGGAGGGTCTTCAAGGACCACCCCCCCCACCTCACAGCAAAAATACCCCAGAATTTGGAAGGCTGAGTGCAGAGGCTCTAGAGGAGCAGCTTTTCCATCAGAATCCCCAAGTTCAAGTTCCTCCTCTGTCTTTTTCTTGCTATACAGCCCAAAGCAGGTCACTGGGAACGTCAAATGAGACCCTGGGCTCAGAACCCGGTCAGGTGCCATCCTGTGCATGTCACTCAATCTCTCTCTGCCTCAGTTTCCCCATCTACAAAATGAGGCTAGTCCATGCACATCATAGAGAAGATTCCCTGGTAGATCTCGAGTTACCTAACAGTCGGTTATCATTTCTGTGAAAGAGCCACACACGAGTTAATTATCACTGTCGGTAATGATGATCGTTTAAAACAGAATTACACTGGAGCAAGACAGAGCATGGAGATCAAAGCCACCGAAGGCCTGAGGTGGGAAAGAGGCGAACTGGGAGAAACTTGCATTTGCAGCCTGACACCTGCCGAGGAATGGTGTCCAAGGGTTTTTTTGTTTTTGTTTTTTGCCTCTGGATGTGGGTGCCGTGAAATAGTTTCTCCTTCTGCAGACAGGGCAATAACCACTCCTGGGGGGCTCAGGGGCCGGTATAAATGGAAGCCCACAGCGCGGCTTCCAGTAGGTGCTCGGTACTATTACCTGACGCTGGAATCACCTAGCCTGGTGTGAGGGTTCATCTATGTCTGAGTCACAGACATAGGTCACAGGAGCCCAGAGATTTGACAGACCGTTTTCTGGGTGTGTCTGTGGATGAGGTTGGCATTTGGTGGGCAGAGTAAATGAAGAAGGCCCTCCACAATGTGGGCCTTATCTGGTGTCGAGGGCCCGAAGAGAACAAAGAGGTGGAGAAAGGGAGAATTCTGTTCTTTTTGCTCTACCTGGTTGCTGAGCTGGGACGCTGGTCTTCTACCCTGGGACTGGGTTTTCCATCATGGGCTCCCTGGTTCTCGGGTCTTCAGACTCACCCTGCATTACAGCACAGCCGTTTCTGGGTCTCCAGCTTACAGGAGGCAGCATGAGCCAATCCCTTCTAAATAAATCAGCATCTCCTTTCTCTCCCTCCCTCTCCCCGCCTCCCCCTGCTCCCTCTCTATATACACATATGTGATATCAATATATCAATATATCAATATATCTCTATCTGTAATGTTCTCTTTCTCTGTTTGCTCACCAGATCAGCCCTCTGGAATCTGCCTCTCTTTGTCAGCTGTCACCTTTCTTTGCATCAGTCACCCTTCACCTGCCCCTTCCCCAACACCCCCTGCCTCCCTGGCTGCTCCTTCCTGAATACCCTCGTTATATGAACCCAACCCTTACTGGCTGCTCCCTTCCAGTTCCACACCGTGAACCTTTATTGACTGCCTGCTGTATGCATGGCACCAGGCTGAGTGCTATAATGACTGAGACCCACAAAGCCAGGGGCCCACCCTTCATGTCATTTCAAGACAATGTGGGGGTTACCTGCACAAGAAGCAGGGGCAGGTATCCAGGGAGCACCAAGGAGGGGCTGGGGCGGTGGGGGAAGGGGTGTAGGAGGTGGGGGACATCTTCCTGCAGGAAGTAACAGACAAAGGACCCTTGTGGGGGATGGGAGGATGGACCAGGATAGGAGCTGGAATTCCCACAGCCCTCACTGCCTGCCACCCTCGTGCCCCTGACCCCCAGGGTCCCCGTGGTGTGAAGCCCACGCTGTCCTGCCTGTTCGCCTCCCTCAAGCCTGCTTCTCCTCTGGAGTCTTCCTAGGCTGAGAGCCCAGCAGGCCTCAGCAGGGAGTCTAGGACCAGGGTCCACTTCGTAGTATCTCAGTCGTAGGTGGTGAGATGCTGGGGACAGTGGTCTCCTCATCTCCAGACTCCCCACCTGCCACCTCAGGAATCATCCAGAAACACAGGCAGGTCACCCCCTTCTTAAAAACCCAACTCCCCATACACAACTTTCAAGGGGGTGATCCCAAGGGCCTGCCACCCACTCCAGCCTTATCCCACATCACTCTTGCCACAGGGCCTTTGCATGAGCCAGCCCCTCTTGCTACAGGGCCACCTCTGTCCCTTTTTCTGCTTCTCTCTCCCAGCAGACACACACACACACACACACACACACACACACACACTTATGCACACACCACACACCACTTCATCTACGAAGGGTTAGGCTCCCCACAGCAATTTCTTGAGCACCTCTAGCTCTGGTGGATTACTTGGGCCAGCTGACCCTTTGAGGGCAAGAACCTGGTCTCCTTCCAAGCCCAGCTCAGGACCAGGAGCTCTTCCAAACTTCCTGTGAGGCTCTTAAAGCATATGCACAGGGAAAATTTTGCCACTGCTAAATATGCCAACATCAGGATTCTCTGCTTGGGATTCATTCTCTCTCTCTCTCTCTCTCTCTCTCTCTCTCTCTCTCTCTCTCTCTCTCCCTCTCCACCTCCCCCTACTCGTGCTCTCTCTCTTAGAATAAATAAACATTAAAAAAAAGAAAGAATGGGGAGTGAGGACTCCTGGGATGTATTCTTGGACCATGATGACTGATGAGGCCATGGCTTTTTTGTCTCTTGTTCGCAGCCGAATCCCAGCGTCCAGAACAGCGCCTGGCACGGGGCGGGCACTCAGGTACCAGCAGGTGAACCTATGAATGGCCACATGCAGGAAATCAGTTAACCCATGTGCCTGGCGCTATTCTGAGCAGTGGGGCGCTCGGGGAACTGCCATCTCTCATGCAGGCGGGTGCCTGTGGCTCCACCAAAGGACCTTCGTGCCTGTATTTCATGTGTCAACATCCCATGAGGCAGGCATGCAATTGTCCTTCGCAGATGAGCTCAATGGGACCCAGAGAAACTAAGGGCTCGTCTAAGAAACAGAACTCGAGTCTCTTGTCAGAGTCACTCACCAAATATGGCTGCAGGCTCTTCCCATGGCGCCACCCCCCCTCTTGCTGTCTTGTTACACTGTCAGGGAGAAGCTCCATCACCCAATGGTCTGCCGCTCATCTGTCTGTCCACCCGCCCCATCAGACCACCCTGTACCTGGTACCACCCTGGGCCAGCTTCTGTGCTCGGCTTCCGGGAAGGGGAGCGTGAGGAGGTGGGTGCGAAACTGGGGTAAGCACAAAATGTAATATCATTTGTAGCAGTCTCAGGAGACGTCCCCTCTGGGGCCCTATGGAGAAGAGTTTAGTGGCTCCTCAAGAGTTAAATTAAATTACCATGTGACCCGGAGCTCCACCCCTAGCTCTGTACCCAAGAGAACAGAAAACAGGGACTCAAACAGGTACTCGTGTGCCAGTGTTCACAGTGGCATTATTCATGGCATCCAAAAGATGGAACCAACCCAGGTGTCCGTCGACAGATGAATGGATAAGCAAAATATGGAATATTATGCAGCTATAAGAAGAAAGGAAGTTCTCATAGGTGATTCAGTGTGGATGAATATTGAAAATATTATATTAACTGATATAAACCAGGCATCAAAGGACAGCTGTTGTACGTTCCTGCTTACATGAAATTTCTAGAATACACAAATCCACAAAGACAGAAAGTTGATTAGATGTTAGGGTGTGGGGTTGAGGGTGGGAAGGGATCACTGTGTAAGGAGCGGGTGCAGAGTTTCTCTTTGGGCCGATAGAAAATTTTGGAAACACTGGTGATTCTTGCACAACATTATAAAAAAATTTTTTATGTTTTTTATTTATTTTTGAGAGACAGAGAGAGACAGCACGAGCAGGGGAGGGTCAGAGAGAGAGGGAGACACAGAATCGGAAGCAGGCTCCAGGCTCTGAGCTGGCTGTCAGCACAGAGCCCGATGTGGGGCTTGAACCCATGAACCATGAGATCATGAGCTGAGCTGAAGCCGGACGCTCAACCGACTGAGCCACCCAGGCGCTCCTTGCACAACATTGTAAGTGTAATTGATGTGCCTGGGCTGCATGCTTAAAAATGGTTAAGGTGGCACATTTTATTTATATCTACTTCACCACAATTTTTTTTAAAACACACACATGTACATACACAAAACACAATAGCAGGAGGACAGGAGTCAGTGAAATAGGACGGCAGGACTCGAAGCAAAACAGATTATGCAGGGGTCTCAGCACAACGGAAACTCTTCTCACCCAGGCGGGGGTGGGGGTGGGGGAACCAAAAGTAGAAAAGCAAACATACAAACTTAGACAAAAATACAGAAAAAGCTGTTTCTAACTTAGGCAAGGAGAAGCTTTTCTCAGGCAAGATATAGAATGATGGCAACAAAAAGGAAAACATCTTTCCTGGGGCAGTACGGTCTTTGAACTGGGCGGTCTGACAAGATCTAATATAATTTTCTGTACCCATAAATACACATATCCTCCAACCGCCAGACAGCTATCCTAGAGAAGTGCTCCCATGAGCCACTTTCAAGGGCATTCCCTGAAGCATCGTTCCTAAGGAGAGAGTGAAAGCAACACCAATGTTCCCACAATCGCAGAGGTGGAAACAAACTAGGGTATTTTAATTCTAAGGAATTCTATGCTGTTGTTAAAAGGAATGGGATTGATATAAAAATGCTTACAGAAGGGAGTGCCTGGGTGGCTCCGTTGGTTAAGCATCTGATTCTTGGTTTCGGCTCAGGTCATGACGTCACGGTTCATGAGATTGAGCCCCATGTGGGGTTCCATGCTGAGAATGCAGAGTCTCCTTGGGATTCTCTCTCTCTCTCTGCTCCTCCTCCACTCTCTCTCTCTCTCTCTCCCTCTCTCTCTGCCCCTCCCCCACCCTCCTCCCTTCCTCTCTCTGTCTCTCTCTCAAAATAAATAAACCTAAAAAAATAAAGAAATAAACATGCTTATAGAAAAATCTCAAAGAAAGAAAGAAAGAAAGAAAACCCCACCCCCCTGGATCACTCCAGATGGATTTATTTGCTCGCTGGCTTCATTTTCGAAGGATCTGTGCTGGGCTCCAGGACGACTGTGTGAATCCATTCAAAGAGCTGCCAGACTTGCGATGAGGGCCTAGAATGTCCTACCCCTTCAGCTAACTCTGAGGGAATGAAAGTCAGAAAGAAGACAGCAGGTTGGGGTACTGGTATTATTCATGCTTGTAGAAGGGGGTCAAGGGAGGGAAGGAGGCAGGGAAAAACGCTATAAAAAAGAGCAGTAAAGTAAGTTAAGGCAGGACAGTGTGAAGGTCAAAGGGGTCATACCAAGTGCAGTAACATTCCAGGGACTGGCTAGTTGTCTACAGGTGGAGGCACATCTAGCAATACCAACGTGTCCTCACCTGCTGCTCTAGGTCATTCTGTCCCCTCCTATTTCTGGCCAGTCCCAGGGCCGAAACTGTAAATCAGTCACGGAGGATCCTGTGTTACGACAAACTACAGCAATCTTGCAAATGGCTTCCTCCCAAATCCTCAAGTCTGCAAAAGTGTTTGCCGTTGGTCTCACTGGGTGTCCTAGTGTCCCCATCCACTGGGGCCCACCCCACTCCACTTCCTCCAGCCCCTTCCCATCAGAGAAGGGGAGGGCATCCGCATCTTCTGAGCATCCGCTACCACATTTCATCCTCACAATTACTGTAATTGGAAAGGTAAGTAATATTACTCAGCCACAAGAAGAAAGAACGAAATCTTGCCATTTGTGACAACATGGATAGACCTAGAAGGGGTAATGCTAAGTGAAATAAGTCAAACAGAGAAAGACGAATACCATATGATTTCACTTGTATGTGGAGTCTAAAAAAGAAAACAAATGACAAAACCAGACTCGTAAATAAAGAGAACAACCTGGTGGTTGCCAGAGGGCAGGTGGGTTGGGGGGTGGGAGAAACAAGCAAAAGAGATTACGAGGGACAAACTTCCAAAAGAGATTAAGAGGGACAAACTTCCAGTAATAAAATAAATAAGTCATGGAAATAAGTAGTATAGCATAGGGAATATAGTCGATAATACCCATAATGTATGGTGGCTGCGCTCATGGTGAGCACGGAGTAGTGCAAAGAACCGTCCAAATACTACATTGTACACCTGAAACTAATGTGACATTTTATGTCAACTATTCATCAATAATAAAAAGAAATTTTAATGTAAGCAATGTCAACGCCCAAAAAACAAATCATCCAATTAAAAAATGGGCGGAAGACATGAATAGAGATTTCTCCAAAGAAGACATGCAGATGGCCAACAGATACACGAAAAGATGCTCAACATCACTCACCATTAGGGAAATACAAATCAAAACAACAGTGACAAACCACTCCACACCCGTCAGAACGGCTAAAAATCAAAAATACAAGAAACAACAGGTGTTGGCGAGGATGTGGAGAAAAAGGAACCCTTGTGCAAACTGGTGCAGCCACCATGGAAATTCCTCAAAAGCTTAAAGATGGAACTACCCTATGATCCAGCAATTACCCGACTGGGTATTTACTTCAAGAAATACAGAAGCACTAACTCAAAGGGATACAGGCATCTGTGTGTTTATAGCAGCATCATTTACAATAGCCAAACAATGGAAGCAGCCCAAGTGTCCATCGATAGATGAATGGATAAAGAAGATGTGATGTTATATATCTATAATGGAATATTATTCAGCCATAAAAAGGAAGGAAATCTTTCCATTTGCAATGACATGGATGGAGAGTATAATGCTAAGTGAAACAAGTCAGAGAAGGACAAATACAAGTATGATTTCAGTCGTATGGAATTTAAGAAACAAAACAAATGAGCAAAGAAAAAAAGGTGAGAGAGGGAGAGAGAAACCAAGAAACAGACTTTTACCCACAGAGACAAACTGATGGTTAGTTTGGTGGGTGGGGGGATGGGTGA
>NC_043707.1:29106946-29169345 GCF_006229205.1 Suricata suricatta
GGTCATGATCTCACAGTCTGTGGGTTCGAGCCCCACGTCAGACTCTGTGCTGCCAGCTCAGAGCCTGGAGCCTGCTTCAGAGTCTGTGTCTCCCTTTCTCTCTGCTCCTCCCCCATTCATGCTCTCTCTCTGTCTCTCAAGAATAAATAAATAAATAAATAAATAAATAAATAAATAAATAAAGAGCACACTTCTCATGATGAGCCCTGACCAATACACAGAATTGCTGAATCACTGTATTATACACCTGAAAGCAGCGTAACATGCTCCCGGGGATGTCAAATAGGCCAAGTCCTGATCTCAAGACAGCCTGAGCATACTAGTAAAGTGTCTAAGCTACAGTACGTGGTAAAATGACTGCAGTGCCATATCTGATGGGTAAGAGAAGCACTACAGAGGTCAAGAGCAAGGAGAGAACACAAGAGGTCGAGATGATAAGCACAAGACCATGAATATGGAGAATATTTGCGGCAAGTCCAGAAAATAGCAAAACCAACATGTGGTGTGTTGATCTCCTTCTAAAACCCTTCCTGTTGTGGCCCGGGGAATTTACCAAAGCAACAACAAAAGCCAACACAAAGAACTCCCCCATCCTGAGAGTCTCAGCATCCTCTCCCAACCTCGTTGTTTATTGTAGGCAATGGGGAAAGTGTATAGAAGAGAGAAGTCCAAGGACAGAGCACGGGGAAAGCCTCCATCTAGAATGGGCAGAGCAGCCATTGCAGAGACCCAAGAAAGTGCAGGCTTCAGAGGGGGAAGATGGGGACCCCGGATTCCCCTACAGGGGGGAGGAGTTGGCTGAATCCTGCAGCTCCCTGCAGGGGAGAGGCAGGGAAGGCATGAGAGGCTCTGGCCTCTGGCTAAGTCTCTGATGCCATGTGGGGAGCAGCAGCAGCAGGGTAAGTCAGGCCAAAGTCAGGCTGAGCGACAGGTGAGAGGGGACATGAGGGAGGCAGGGAGGTGGCCCTCTCTTTGGAAGAGGCCAGTGGCAAAGTCCCAGGAAGTTCCTGAGGGGACGGAAAAATCTCCAGAGGGCAGTGCGGTGTTTGAGGACGGGGAAGACTTGCACAGGCTCGTGGCCAAAGAGCGAGGATGGCTGAGCGAGGTCTCTGAGGATGGGTGGGCTCAAGGGAACAGCGAGGAGATGAGCCACAGTCAGGGAGCCGGGAGGAGGGGAGAGGAAGGAGCCTATCCAACAATGTCAAATTCATGGTGGAGGAAATCAGAAACACAGAAGACACTCACCCTGGAGGGTCTCCACCTTTTCAGTGGAGCTAAGTTATCCCCGGAGAGGAGGAAGAGCAGAGACAAAGTGGTGTCCAAGAGGCAAAGGGGGAAAAACGGCTTTTGGATGGTGAGAGGACAGTGAGGAGGGGGAGGCAGTGAATACCAGCTCCACTTTCAAGAGTGTAAATGGAAAGAGCACCCTAAGGAAGAGGGTTTTAAGGCTGGGGGACACAAGGGCACGTCTACAGGCCAAGAGGACAGGAGGGGAAATCACTGAAGACACAAGAGAGAACGGGCAAGGTTACGAGGCACAGCATGGCGGCCATGACCCCAGCAGCGCCCTGCAGCTTCCTCACACCCGCCACTCACACTGAGGCTTCCGCAGTGAGAACCTTCACGTTTTCCCCACGTGAACTATAGAGCCACTGGCGCCCACCAAACCCTTGCAGGCCCGCTGTGTCTCAGATATAACTATGGGAATTCACACTCACCCTAATGACATTTCATAAATTGTCTAGATGCCCATCTGTTCTGGTGCAGTGACCAAGAAAACATTCAACTCGGTCCACTGGTTTGCTGGGTTCCTTTTCAGCTGCACCAGGTATGTGGCAGGCCATGGGAAGAATGAGACACAGCGTCTGCTCTCAAGAGGCTTAGAGGGTAGTGGGGAGGTAAATCAGAGACCCTTTTAATGTAGTTTCAGTATGATGGCAGGTGAATCTGGAGAGACGGCCAATGAGGTTCATGGAGGAGAGGGCCCCGCATGATCAGATCATCCCTGACCAAGCAGAAGATTCCTCCCACTGCTCTTACTCCCAAACTATAGCAGCCGAGACTGCCTGATGGAGGGGGCAGGTGGCCAGTGCAGGCCATCGGGCAGGGGACATGAGCACCATTGCACTGTGCGAAGTGGCCGGGGTGCAAGTAGGCACCAGTGGGGAGGGTGCTGCGGTGGCCCAGGCCTGGAATGATGGGCCCTGACCCTGAGCAGCGGGGGAAGGAAAGAGGGGAGAGAACACAAGTTGGACACGCTGAGGGGCTGAAACCCAGCAGGACATGGTACTGGACGGGGTAGGAGTGGAGCAGTGGTAGGGCAGGTTGGCTTGCAGTTTTCTGACTTGGTAATTAATAGGGCAACCGTCCCACCAAGGCAAGATGGGACGCGGTCCAAGCACAGAGGTGGTGTTAGCTTCAGACAGGAGGAGAGATACCTTCCATTTTAACTGTAAGGAGGTGCAGCAGGTGGGCCTGGGTGGTGGTGGAGTGACAGCATTTGCCCTGAGGACTTTGCTTTTCTGGGTGAAGTAGAAGACAAGCAAGGAAGGAGGGATGGAGGAAGAGCTCTGGGGAGCAGGAAGGTTTGAAATATGGTGGTTTTCCCTTATACATTCCAAGACCCCCAATGGATGTGTGGATGCCTGGAACCGTGGATAGTACCAAATCCCATATATAGTGTTTTTTCCTATGTATATATACCTATGATGAAGTTTAATTTATAAATTAGGCACAATAATAATAACTAATGATAAAATTGAACAATTATAACAATATACTGTAAGAAAAATTATGTGAGTATGCTCTATCTTTCTCCCAAAATATCTGACTATATTGTATTCACCTTTTTTTTTAACGTTTATTGATTTGAGAGGGAGAAAGCAGGAAGAGAGGCAGAGAGAGAGGGAGAGAGCGTACCCCAAGCAGGCTCCGTGCACCTGACACGGAGCTCGAACTCATGAACTGTGAGCTCATGACCTGAGCTGAAATCAAGAGTCGAATGCTTAACTGACTGAGCCACCCATGCGTACCTCACCATTCTTTCTGTAATGATGTGAGATAAGATGCTTTACGTAATGGGGTGAAGTGAGGGGAATGGCGCAGGTGCTGTGACGGGGCGTGAGGCTACTATCGACCTTCTGATGCTATGTCCGAAGGAGGATCATCTGCTTCCTGACTTAGGACATCTTTTAACTTTGTTTATGGTATCTTTTAGTGAATTAACCCTTTTAACTTTTAAACTATCCTTTTTAATATTTATTTATTTTTGAGAGAGAGAGGGCCAAAGCACAAGAAGGGTAGGGGCAGAGAAAGAGGGAGACACAGACTCTGAAGCAGGCTCCAGGCTCTGAGCTGTCAGCACAGAGCCTGACGCGGAACTCGAACTCATGAACCACAAGATCACGACTTGAGCCAAAGTGGATACTTAACTGACGGAGCCACCCAGGTGCCCCAGCCCTTTGAACTTTTATGTAGCCAAGTCGACCAGCTTTTCCTTTACAGCTTTCATGGCATTCTTTAAAAAGCCTTTCCCCCACACGGCAGTTTGAAAACACACAAAACAAAAAAGGTGGGACCATACGTGCCCATACAAACAACCTCTAGGAGAAAGATACTAAGTGACACAGCACGGCAAGTTCACATAGATGATACGCTGGCAGAGCCACAGACTGTCTTGGGAGGGAAGACCGTGCTGTCAGGGGGGCTGCCTCTGGGGAGCTCACTGGTTGGGAGCAGGTTTTGCAGAAAGTCAACGGGCAAGGGATAACAGGACACAGGAGAGGGGACTGAAGGCAGGAGCCCTCTGGCCATGGAGAGACACAGCGGATACGTTTCTGACACAGAGAGGTTCCTGACCCCAAGTTCAGAGATCATCTCGGCTCAGAGGAGAGTGTGCAGGACAGACCGTATTTTGTACTAAGGTTTGTGCTAAGGTACAAAAAGGTGAAGTAGCATTCGCAAGGGCACGGAGCTAACAGGGCATTGCATTCTGGCCCCAGGGCCTCACTGACCTTCACCACAACATCATACTAAGTGAAAACGAAGGGCACAAAACAGTTTATAGTATGAGCCTAATTCTGTAAAAAACAAACAAACAACAAAAAACATAAATCCAGTTGACCCCTGAACAATGAGGGGGTTAAGGGCACCAACTCCCCCACACAACTGAAAATCCACATAAACCTTTTGACTCCCTCCAAAACTTAACTGCTGATGGCCTACTAGTAATTGACCAGAAGCCTTACCAATGACAAAAGTCGTCAATGATCACATATTTTGTATATTATGTGTATTAGATACCGTAGTCCTACAATAAAGTAAGTTAGAGGAAAAAAAGTGTTATCAAGAAGCTCATTAGGAAGAGGGACGCCTGATTAGGCATCCGTCTCTTGATTTCAGCTCAGGTCATGCTCTCACGGTTGGTGAGTTTGAGCCCCGTGTCGGGCTCTGCGAACTGAGGGCGGAGCCTGCCCCCCCACTCTCTCTCTCTTTCAAAAATAAATAAATAAGTAAATAAACAAGTAAACAAATTTAAAGAAACTCTTAAAAAAGAGAAAATGCACTTATAATACCAGACTGTAAAAAAAGGCACATATGAGTAAACCTGCTTGTTTGAAATCTGCGTTGTTCAAGGGTTAACTGTGTGCATGCGTGTGTGTATTTATAGGCAGTATATTTATAGGCAGACACTGGAAAGAAATATACTGAAATGTTCACAGGAGTTATCTGAGTGGGGGTTTAAAAAATGTTTTTCTAGATTTTCTATAATTAACATTAGTATTACTAACAGGGAAAAAATGTCATTCAAAATAATCACAGGAATGGGCAAGTATCAAAGACATTCTATAAAAATAGACTTTCTGGAAAAAAACACCTTGGCAATATACCCTGAGCACTGGAATAAACAAAAAAAGTAGCCTGCTTGATTCATGGAGTAATAGTGGAAAGAACGTGAGATTAAAAAGGCCCGGGTACGGGCTGCTTAGAGAAGTAACTCCCTAAAGCCTCCATTGCCTTATATAAAATGAGTGTGAAAATAACAAAATGTGTTTCACACCAAGTGAGGCCCTGCAGAGGAAAAAAAAATCTGTCAATCAAGTAAAGTGTGGTATTTTAATATAATTATTAATTCTACCTTTTACTCTTTTTTTTTTGATCAATGCATTAGCACACACCCAGTTCAAAATTAAAAGGTAATTGTAAAATACAATCCAGTTCTTGAGTAATCAGTCACTTTGATTTCATAAAACAGTCATTCCGAGAAAATCAGTCGGTAGCTGCTATTATTGAGCCATAATAATGGGATGAAACTCTTGGATTTCCCCATATTCCAATTAAAAACTCGCCATTGGGGACAATTCAAGAGGACCGCTTCTCTGGCGGGCAGCTGCACATAACCCGTGACGGGGCTCCACGATCCTCCCAGAAGCCAAGGTCATGTTCCCTGCTTGCCTACAGCTATTTGATGTTTCCAAGCCCACAATCATGCATAATCCTTTCTGGACCAAATCCAAAGACAGACCCAATTTTCTAAAATGCCCACTCCCACCCCTTTACCCACCTTCCTTCTTCTCTCTTGCCTTCATGGTGGGAGGTGTCCCTCTTCCTCCTGACGTCAGCCTCCCCAGATGAGTCCGGTCCTGGGCCTTCCCACCTTTTAAAGGCATCATCCTTGGGCCTTAGAGCACCATCGACTTCTCACTAGACTAGACTGCAGTAATCTTCCAGTTCCCACTTGGCCACTAATGCTCCTTCCCTGTAATAATCCCCCCCTTTGTAAGTAGAGATATAACTCAATATGATACAATTCAGCATTTTACATTCCCATCAGCAAAGTACGAATTGCAATTTCCTTGATGGGAATGTTATGGCCAAGTGAATGGTGGCTTTAAAAAACATGTGTTTCCGTTTTATAGGACTAGGTCTGACATTTACGTCTTTGATCCTCTGGGAGTTCATTTTTATATATAGTGTGAGGTAGGGGTCCAAACTCATCTTTTGTGTATGGATACCCAGTTGTCCTGATGCCATTTGTTGAATAGATTCTTCTTTCCCCATTGAGTGGTTTTGGCACCCTAGTCAAAATGAACTGACCGTTGATATATGGATTTCTTCCTGGAAGCTCAATTCTATGCCACTGACCTGTATGTCTACCTTATGCCAGGACCACACTATCTTGATTACTATAGCTTTGCAGTATGTTTTAGAATTGGGAAGTTTGCGTCCATCTACTTTGTTATTTTCCACAATTGTTTTGGCTATTTGGGGTCCTCATAATTTTCATATAAATTTTAGTCTCAGCTTGTCTATTTCTGAAAAAAGGCAGTTGAAATGTTAGTAAGGATTGTACTGAATCTGTAGATCAACTAGCGGGGTATTGCCATGTTAACAATATTGTTTGGGTCTTCTGACCCATGGGCATATGATGCCTCTCCTTTACCTGAGTCTTCCGTAATGGCTTTTTAACAATGTTTTATAGTTTTCAGGATACAAGTCCTGCATGTCTTTGGTTACAACTGTTCCTAAGTATTTTATTATGTTTGATTCTATTATAAACGGAATTTCATTCTTAATTTCATTTTGGGATTTTTCACAGGTAGTATATAGAATTACAACTGATTTTTAAGGTAGTGATCTTGGGGTGCCTGGGTGGCTCAGTCAGTTAAGTATCAGACTTGAGTGCAGGTCATGATCTCACAGTTTTTGGGTTTGAACCCCGCATCAGGCTGTGTGCTGACAGCTCAGAGCTTGGGAGCCTGCTTCGAATTCTGTGTCTCCCTTTCTCTCTGCCCCTCCCCCACTCACACTCTGTCTCTCTAAAAATGAAGAAAAATTTAAAAAAATTTAAAGTAGTGATCTTGTATCCTGCAACCTTACTTGGCTCATTTATTAGTTTAATAGCTGTTGTTGGTGGCTTTATATATATACATATAATGATGTCATTGATCAACAGAGATCAACAGAGATAGTTTCACTTCTTCTTTGCCAATCTGGATGCCTTTCATTTCTTTTTCCTGCCCTCATGAGAACCTCCAGGACAATCCTGACTACAAGTGGTAAGAACAGACATCCTTGTTTTGTTTCTGATATTAGGGAAGAAAACTTTCAATCTTTCACTATCACATATAATGTTAGTTGTGAGTTTTTTGGTAGATGCCCTTTATCAGGCTGAGGAGTATTGCAATTTCTCTTTCATTTTCGAAGGACACTTTTACCAAACATAGAATTCTTGATTGTCCTTTCACTGCCTTCTAGCCTCCCTGGTTTTGAGGTTTTGGCTTTTTAATGGCAAATCAGTTATTCATTGAGGATTCCCCGTACATAACGAATCACTCTTCTCTTGCTTTCTCTCCTCATCTTTGGCTTTTGATGCTGTGTTTCTGATGTGTCCAGGTGAGGATTTCTTTGATTTTATCCTACTTGGAGTTTGTTGAGTTTCTTGGACATGGAGATGAAGGTTTTTCATCAAATCTGGCATGGTTTTGGTCATTATTTCTTTAAATGTCTCAACTGATCTATCTTCAAGCTCACCAATTCCTTCCTCAGTCTGCACAAATTGGTTGTTGAGTGCTCCTAGTGATTTCTTTTCTTTTTTTTGGTTTGAGTTATATTTTTCAATTTTACAATTTTCTTTCTGGTTTCCTTTTATGATTTCTTTCCTATTGATTGCCTCTGTGTGAGACTCCATTTTCATACTTTCATTTAGATATGACTTCCTTTAGTTCTTTGTACATATTTAAAATAGTGGATCTAAAGTATTTGTCTAGTAATTCCGGTTTCTCGGCTTCTTCAGGGACAGTTCCTATCAATTGTTTCCCCCTTCCCTCCCCCCGTCCACCATATTTTCTTATGGTTTCTTTGTATGTTTCACACTTTTTTGTTAAAAACTTGACATTTCAAATAATACAATGTGGCAGCTCTGGAAATCAGATTCTGCCCATTCATAGGGTTTGTCATTGTTGCTACTTAATGTGGTGATTGTTTAGTGATTTTCCTGAACTAATTCTGCAAAGTCTGTATTCTAGGTCATGAGTGACTGCTGGAGTCTTTGCTCAGTTAACTGAGTGGTCAGCTAATGATTAGACAGATTTACTTAAACTCCTAGAAGCAATCAATCTCCCCCTTTCTGCTGAGGGGTTCTGTTTGTGTATTGGGGCATGACTTCAATACTCAGCCAGGCAGTGTAGACCTCAGCCCTGACTTGCACATCCTGCTTACATGCAGCTTCAAGGTCAGTCAGAGGTGAGAGATTATTGCCTTTTCAAGTCTTTTCTGAACATGCACACAGCCAACATGTATACACAGATTACAGAAATGTCAGAGCTTTTAAAAGCCCCCAATTGACATCTACTCTTCAGCCTTTCAAGCTTTATGTTAGTCTATTGTTCATACCAACCATAATACATTGCCTCATACAGCTTTGATGTTAAAATATTTAGCAAATGTCCCTGGGGAAAGACTTTTAAGCACTGAGGTTGGTTTCGGTAAGGTCAAAACAGGACAAGCCTTCCAAGTGAGATCATCAAGGGAACCACCAGCTAGGTTAGATGATGACTATTAGACATGATCTGGCTCCTGCCTAGCTCTCCAAATTCCCCTCCCACCCCGCAGTGCTCTGGCTACCCTGGCATTCTTGCAGTTTCTTGAACAAAACTGTTCCTGCCTCAGGGCCTTTGCACATAATGTTTTCCTCTGCCAGAAAAGCTCTTTCCCATGATTTCTGCTTGGCTGGCTTCATCACTTCGTTATGATCTGTGATTAAAACTTACTTCATCAAAGAAGTTTTCCAATCACCCTCTCTTAAAAAAATTCTCCTTCTCATCCAACCCCCACCACCAACACTAGATGTTTCTGTTTTTTTCCAGTAGTACTTTTCCCACAATCTGGCATGATATCATGTATGTATGTATTTGCTATTGCCTGATTTCCCTGTTGGAACCTAAGTTCTGTGAAGATGAACTCTGACTTACACTCTATTCCAAGCTTCTGAAACAGTGCCTGGATCTGCTAATAAACACCGACTTAAAAATGGAGCACTGGGGGCGCCTGGGTGGCTCATCGGCTAAGCCTCCAATTTTGGCTCAGGTCAGATCTCACATTCGTGGGTTCGAGCCCCGTGTCAGGCTCTGTGCTGACAGCTAGCTCAGAACCTGGAGCCTGCTTCCGGTTCTGTGTCTCCTTCTCTCTCTGCCCCTCCCCCTCTCATGCTCTGTCTCTCTCTGTATCAAAAATAAATAAAAACATTAAAAAAAACATGGAGCACTGGAGGGACACCTGGAGGGTTCAGTTGGTTTAAGCATCCACTCTTGATTTCGGCTCAGGTCATGATCTCCCGCACCATGATTGAGTCCTGCGCCAGGCTCTGTACTGACAGCACGAAGCCTGCTTGGGATTGTCTCTCTCCCTTTCTTTCTCTGCCCCTTCCATGCTTGTGCATGCTCTCTCTCTGTTTGTCTAAGTAAACAAACAAACAAACATCTTCAGAAGATGAAGTAGTCCCCTAAGATGGATCTGTACTCTGTCAGGTTAACTAACCTGGATTACACTTCCCAGAATTCCCTTCCTGGTGTAGTTCCAAATTATCACAGGGTACTTTATCCAAGATTTGGAAGGCAACCATGAAGGAGTGGCCATGCTCCTCTTTGCTCAGGAAGCTGGTGCAAGTACCAGGCATGGTTCGGCCACTTGTCTGTTTGGTCAACTGGTTGGCAGCCTACCCAGCTCTAGCTTCTCCAACTCCTAGGCCAGGTGCATGCTTAGCTCTGTGACAAGAACAGCCCTCCTTTGCATGACATCTTTAGTATCACAGTTGGAAGAATGGAGTCAGTGAGAAATCAGCACAGTTTCAGTCCATCTTGGAGGGTTCAAGGTCAACCTCTAAGGTTCCTGCTTTTTCTTGCTCCTCACCAACTTCACATCCCTCTGCCATTCCCAACTGCTCCCCTGTAGACTTCAAAGTCTAGCACCAGATACAGAGACAACAACTTCACATAGACAAGGTAATGGGTCACCACAACTACACAAGGTTAAATCTTATAACACATCCCTTATGATCCAAGTGGTTCTGCTTCTCTGACTGAACCCAGCTGCGGCACCCATTGTGTCCTGTCACTTCAACCATTCAGTTTATCTCCATCTGCTTTTAGACAAATCTCTCCAACTTAAAAAAGTATCCATCGTCAACTTGACCAACACACCCCTCCAACTATATAGCCCATTCCTCCCTTTCCAAGTCAAAAGTCTTGAAAGACCTGTCTTTCATTGACTGTCTTCATTTCTCATGAATTCCTCTAGCTCTTGCTAGATCAGTAATAAAGCTCCATTTGTAAAATCCAAAGCACACATTTATTATTATGTAGTTATCTCACCTAACTACAGCCGGTAGTAGTGTTTTCCGTGGCATGGCACTTCCTCCATGAAGCAGTCTGCCCTTGGCCTCCATGGCACCAAGCCTTCCTGGGTTCCCTCCTTCTCTCCCCATTTTCCTTTCCCTGGCTGGCTTCTTCTAGACCTGTGTGTTAAATGTTGGGGTCCTCAGGACAGACAACCTCTCGGCCCTCTGCACTCTCCCCTTCGGGGGACTCTTCCACCCCCATGCCTCTAATTACCACCCGGAAGCCAACACAACTTCCATCTCTCTGACCTCCAGATCTGTTTAGCAATGTCCACAGTGACCTCAGATTCAACAAGTCCCAGGTCCGTCCTGACCAACCCTTCAACCTGATGACACCATCATCATGTCATGTCATGTCATCATGATGATACTGTCATCACGGCCAGAGCCAGAATCCCAAGGTTAATCTTTGACTATGGTTCCTCTCATATCTCACCAATGACCAGGTGCTGGCAACTCGGTCTTTTAGATGCTGCCATTCCACTTTTCTCCATCGCTGTGGATGCTTCCATCCACTGTCCTCATCCTAACTGTCCCCTTGCTCCCCCATCTCATTCTTCCCAATGAGGCCTCCCTTTCACCTGTCCTGCTGCCCTCATTCAAATACTTGTGGGGTTGCAACTGTGCACAGGTGCGGGTGCAATCATGATATTCCTCTGCCTCAAACCCTTTAAAGGTTCTCCACTGTCCTTAGGATAAAATAGAACACTCTCAGGGCCTTGAGCTTCTGCCCTGTCTCTTTGCTCCTGCCTTAGACCTTTATCTCTTCCTTGTTCACTCTGTAAACGCTCCACACCATTCCTGGAATAAAAGCCTCTCTCCACCTTCTGGAGTTTGCACCCTCTGTCTAGCCTCCCTTTCCAGCTAATTCCTACTCCTCCTTCCTTGATTTGAATCTCTCTGCTTGCCGTCCCCAGATTAGGGTGGTTCTATCATTCACCCCATCGCACCTGCTCTTCTCTATGCCACATCATACCTGTCATCATATGTTAAACATCTGTCTGCCACCAGATGCATGAAGGTGACATGCCGTCCTGTCTTGTCCGCCTACCAACTGTACCACTTGGGTTGGCACAATGTCTGCTCTCATGGTGAACGGTTAACGAATGCTTGTCAAATTAATAAATTTAAAAGGTTTGAAAGCGATCTAGGCCAATATCCTCATTTTACAGACACAAAAGAAAAGGAAAAAAAAACTGTAGGGGCACCTAGGTGGCTCACTAGGTAGAGCATCTTACTCAGTTCATGAGACCAAGCCTCCTGTCTGGCTCTGTGCTGACAGCTCAGAGCCTCGAGCCTACTTCGGATCCTCTGTCCCCTTCTCTCTCTGTCCCTCGCCTGCTTGTTCTCTCAACCTCTCTCAAAAATAAGTAAACTTGGAAAAAAAAACCTGTAGCCCTGAGAGAATTGATATTCCTATTTCCCAGGAGATAAGAGTTTTACGCAGACCTCTGACCTTGGAAGGCTTGAGGAAGCACTGATAGATAGATGTGGCTATAGACAGACAGACAGAGACACACACACACACACACACACACACACACACACACACATTCCAAAACATGCCTGCTACAAAACTTACAAACAGAAGCAAACTATTCTGACCGTGCCCCACCTCCTCCTGGCTAAATGTGTCCCAGCCTGCTGCCCTAGAGGGATTTTGCTGCTAATCCATTCCCGCTCTGCTGGCCAGGCAAGGGCATGGTGATGGGATGGGGCATTCTAATTCAAGGACTTTGGCAGTGAGGTTGAAGGATTTAAATGAGCTCCAAGAGACAAACATCAGCCTTCATTACTCACTTGAGATTTGCGAAGGCCCTGAAGGTACTGAGGCCTAGAGTGAGGCTGTGCAGAGAGGGCCCCAGCTTGCATGAGGTGGGGCCATGGTCTGGACCCCCTGTCCTTCCCAGCCTCATTTCCCCCGTGCCTTACACCCTTCTCACCCCATATCCTCAAACGCCAGCTGTTCCCCAAACTCTGCTTTATTTCATGCCTCTGGGACTTTCCCTGTGATGTTTTTCTTCGGTGAATTTTTTTCCCTTCTGCCCTCTTCTGATGTAAAACTTCTTCCAGGCATATAGCTCATGTATTACCTCCTCTGTAAAGCTTATCTTCCCCACCTAGAAAGATTCCTTTCCTCCCCTCGCAGCACCCCTAGAGCATCCTTGCACACCTTGGCTAGTACACTCACTCTGGCTGTTGACTCTCTCTCCCCCCAAACCAGGGCAAAGCTGGGGTCTTTCCTGCAACCGGGATGCACCACCGTGCCTGTCCACACTGCTGGTGCCCACTGTGTGCCACAAGCCCGGCAGGTGCTGTCTGCAGATCCGCCAGCACTTCCTTCCCTTGGGCAGGGCACGAGCTGGTGGAACTTTCTGTGATCAGAAAGCGAGACACCCCCCCCCCCAATCACATAAGGCAAAGGCCCTCAGCCTCACCATGAGTGGCCAAGGCTGAGGGGACCCCCCCCCACCCCCCGTCCCGGGAAATACGGGCACATTGTGCTGCATCTGCAGGAGCTGGTGGTGGAGGGGCTCTCGGCACAGACCCTACAGGAGCCACTGCCTGGAAGGCAGCCAAGTGCGGCCGGATGAGAGGGAGCTGGGTGAAGGAAGAGATCTGCCTGGCCACCCCTCCGGATGAGGGCACCCGGGACACAAAGCTCCACCTGTCAGGCCCTCCACGCGATTCCTCCGCCTGGTGCTCCCAGGCCTGGCCCCGTGCCCGCCGCCAGCAGCTGTCTCCCTCCCTCCCTCCATGGGCAGCCTTTGGTCCTCTCCGGGGGACAGCTGTACCACACCAGCAGGTGGGAGGTGGCCCAGCACGGGGGCCTCCCTGCTCTGGCTTCTAACTTCAATCACTGGAACCTCCTCAGGAGCCAGCAGCGGAGAGTAGCCCTGCAGCACCTGGTGTCCCCAGTGTGAGTGACAAAGTGCCTCCAGGTGACCAAGGGCTCTCTACAAGGCCCCTTCATTTTTTCCAAGGCCTTCTGGCTCAGCTCCCTGCTGTGGCCACGCCCAGACCCCTGTCCTCCTCTGCAGAGCCTCCAGGGCAGCCCACAGGCGACCCAGACAGCAAGACAATAAAGCAAACAAGCAGAGCAAATGCCTAAAGGGAAACACAAAACGGAAATTTATTTTTTAATTTTAATTTTATTATTTTTTTGAAAAAATGTCAATGTTTACTTATTTTTGAAAGAGAGAGAGACAAAGCGTGGGCAGGGGAGGGGCAGAGAGAGAGACACACACACAGAATCCAAAGCAGGCTCCAGGCTCCGAGCTATCAACACAGCCTGATGGGGGGCTCAAACTCGAGAACAGCAAGATCATGACCTGAGCCAAAGTTGGATGCTTAACCAACTGAGCCACCCAGGCGCCCCAATTTTATTTTGCATAAAGGCAGTATCAACTCACAGAAAATTATTGATACATGTATATACACATATATGTGTCAATCAATGTATACATATACGTGTATGAATATGTAACATAAATAAAAGTTTTGGTTGTGCCCTAGCACTTGGGGGCAGTCGCGTCCTTGGAGTGTGTCCAATGTCCCTGTCTGTGTTTCTATGAGAAGCCCATGCCACAGACCACAAGAACAGAGTGAGGACTGACAACAGAATGAGCACTCAGCTATTAGAGTCCTGGTAGAGAGACGTCAACTGAGTGGGTGGAGACAGTTGCCCCAACGGTGCCATCAGGAAAAGAAAATTGCGTCACCCTTTGCTATGCATGTACAGAAGATGGTTTGGAGTCCCGATGGGTTTTAGGCTTTATTTGATCAGGTTTTTTTTTTTTTTTTAAGTTTATTTATTTATTCTGAGACAGGGAGAAAGCAGGAGCAGGGGGAGGATCAGAGAGAGGAGAGGACGAGAATCCCAAGCAGGCTCCCCAGCAACAGCAACGAGCCCGAAGCAGGGCTCGAACCACGAACCATGAGATCATGACCTGACTGAACCACCCAGGCGCCCCTAAGTCTCATCTGATCTTAAATGTGAAGTCCCTGGGGTGAGGGCCTCCTTGAACTTTGTGTCTTTGGTCCCTGGTGCAAAACAGGTGCTAGTAAGTGGTTGAGAATAAATTTCATACATTTTGCATTTCCCAGCACACCCAGCCAAGACTCAGATGCCCCCAGCTCTAATGAAGGCTGGTGGCTTTAAAGAAGTCATCCGGTGGGGGAAAGGAGGGCAAAGCAGAAGCCAGAGTCTCCCCTTTCTGATCATCCCAGGTGATGCCAGGTGATGAGGTCCTGGGAAGACTGTCTAACCTGAGGCAGGCTGGGTAATTGTGCAAGAGTTAAGCGGATGGTATATTTTTGATTATTTAATATTCTATCACCCAGAGGTGACATTTTTATTTCCTTCTTTTTACTATGCCTTTGTTTGATCTTCATTATTATTATTATTAGTTTAGTTTAGTTTATTTTTGAGAGAGAGGGCACAGGTGCGAGCGGGGTAGGGACAGAGAAAGAAGGAGATAGAGAATCCCAAGCAAAATCCCAGCAGAGTCCCAAGAATCTGTGTGACAGCACAGAGCCCAATGCAGGGCTCGAACCCACCAACTGTAAGATCATGACCTGAGCTGAAATCAATAGTCGGATACTTACCGGACTGAGCTGCCCAGGCTCCCCTTGATTTTATTTTTAACAAAAAATAAAAATCTTAAAAGAAAAAACAGGTGGTTAGACCATAATCCTCATAAACTTTTAAATGTCATGTTCCCGCTGAATTTTAAGAATTTCACTTGTTAAAAATATTATAAATATAATCTTACATGACTGTATAATATTCCATCCTACGGATATATTCATTCCTTCTATCTTATGCCCACTATGTACTAGGCATTTTTCAAGCACGGGGTATATCAGAAAGTACTCACCCCCCACCCCCCACCCCCGCTGAATACATAAGTTGTTTACAGTATTTCACTATTAAATAACACTGTGCTAAACATCTTTGTTTATAACAGGATTTTATATCTCTCAAATTCTTTTCCTAGAACAGATTCTTAGAAGTTGAGTTACTAGGTCAAAGAGTAACAAGTAAGATTCTTGACATGTTGTGCCAAACTGCTTTCCAAAAAGTCACACCAATTTGTGCTTTATCAAAAGAGTGCCTATCTTGTACATCCTGATATTACTCAATGTTCCCACTAGAAAAAAATGTGAGCCTCTTATTTGATTATTTTGTGTGCCCTACTTAATAGTTTTTCTTGTATTTATGAATTGTTTTCTCCCTTTGTGGATCATTTGTTCTGTTCAGTTATCCTGAGTGTATAAAGAACTCCTACAGCTCAGCAACAAAAAGGAAAAGAATCCAATTAAACAATAAATAAAGGACATGAATAAACATTTCTCTAAAGAAAATATACAAATTGCTAATAAGCACATGAAAAGATACTCGACATTGCTACTCATTAGGGAAAAGACAATCAAAACCACAGTGAGATATTACTTCACATCCACTATGCTGAGTAGACTTTATAAGAAAGAGAGAGGAAGGAAGGGAGGGAGGGAGGAAGAAATAACAGGTGCTGGTAAGGATGTGGAGGAATTAGAACTTCTTGTACATTACTGGTGGGAACAGAAAATGGTGCAGCCACAGTGGGAAATAGTTTGGAAATTCCTCAGAAAGCTAAACAGAATTATGTATGACCCCAAAATTGTACTTTAGGTATATACCCAAATAACTGAAAACATGTATTCAAATACCTGAACACAAATGTTCTATAGCATCACTATTTACAACAGCCAAAAAGTAGAAATAACCCAAATATCCTTTGGTTAATGAACAGGTAAACAAAGGTGGAACTATCCATCCAGTGGGACATTATTCAGCCATAAAAAGGAATGAGGAAGCACTGATAACATGCTACATCATACACGTACGTACGTCAAAAACCTGACACTGAATGAGAGAATCCAATACAAAGGTTACATATTGTAGGATTCCAATCGTCCAGAACAGATAAATTCGTAGACACAGAAAGCAGACTGCTGGTGGCCAGGAGCTGGGCATGGGGGCCAGGAGACAAGAATGTAACTGCATAATGGGTTTCCTTTGTGGGAGAGGATGAAAATGCCTTGGAACTTGATACAGATCGTGGTTGCACAACACTGTGACTGTACTTAATGCCATGGAAATGTACACTTTAAAACAGTTAATGGTTAATTGCTTTTGAAGTGAAAATTTAAAAAAAAAAATCAAGTGGTAAAGACAGCTTCTAATAAACCACAGTAGTTCCTTGGTCCCCCCTCCACCCTTCCAAACCTACTTCCCAAAGGCAGTCTTCCTTTTTACCTCTTTCCGCCTCTAGTAGGTAGTAATAGACTTGATATTTCCAATTATTACATGTACACAATTTCTTCATTTACTGTTATATCATGACTTCCTATTATGATGGAGAGGACAAAATTCCCTTAGATATCCAACCACCTCCACTTCCTCATCCTCTCAACAGTCATACAAATATTTCAGTTACATAATCAGTATTTAAAACTTATGACTGTATAAATGTCATTCTGCAGAGACAGGTGGGGAACGATTACATTTTCATTCTTGTCCAATTTTTTTTGTTTTTCTTGAAGTTAATAATTCCTTTGCTATTTTATTTGCATAACTTTCTACATACACAGTCGGAACTTCTCCCAAACACTCTGCTGTGGGAGAGGAGTCTGTGGGGCGCCATGTTTTGGAGAGGCGCCCCTTCGTGTCCTCTGCGCTCCCCTGCACCGGGTCCACTTCTCCTGTGGCTCATGCTGTCTTCTACCTCTCGTCCCGCTGAAGTGCACGACCCGGAAAAAGGAATCACGGAGATGCCTTTTCCTTGGGTTCTCTGGAAAGATCTGTGTTCTGCTTTCACACTTGGGCACAAAATAATACACAGAAAATCATTTTCCTCCAGGCTGCTGCAGGCATACAACACCGAGCGTCCAGAGTCGCTCTTGGAAAGTTCGGGGTCCTCTGATCCCCATGCCTGTGCCTGGTGCCTGCTGCTGGGAAACTGCAGACCCCCCTCGTTACGCACCTTGGTGTGACTCTTATCATGTGATGTGCTGGGCACTTGTGATCTGCGGACAGGCTCCTTGTACAACTTTTTTGAGGCTTTCTTACCTCTGTTGCCTCTATTTCTCTTTCTGGAACTCTATTTTATTTGTTTTTTAGTTTATTTGAGAGAGAGAGAATGAGGGGAGAGGGAGAGAGAGGAGAGAGAGGAAAGAGGGAATCCCAAGCAAGATCTGTACCGCCAGCTAAGAGCCCGATTTGGGGCTCCATCCCACAAACCACGAGATCATGACCTGAGCCGAAACCAAGAGTTGGATGCTTAATCAACTGAGTCACCCAGGCTCTGGAACTCTGTTTTTATATTGGAACCTTCTGGACTGATGCTCCACGGTCTCTTATCCACTCTGTGTACTTTGCAGCTCCTTGTCCTTTTTTGCTACTTTGTACGGGACTTCATCAACTTTATCCTGGCTACTTTTTCTTGCTACCTTTTGAATGAAATTCTGAGTTCACTGACCTCTTGAACTCCATGTGCATTCTATCTGGGAAGTTTCTGAAGTTTTCCTCTGAACGTGCATTGTCTTTGTTTCTTACAAATAGCTTCTTCCTGATTATTTATGTTAGTTCTTTTGTTCACGAAGCCTTGCCTTTCCTTACATGTCAGCTTGATCCCTGGTTAGCTGTTTATATTAGCTTCCATGTGGAACATTTCATTCTCGGGGGAGTGTGCAGGGTGCCCCACACTGGTGCCTCCCAGCAATCTGGTTGTGAAGGGCTTTGGTCTGAAGCCTTGGGTTTCTCCAGAAAACATCTACTTTTTCTTTTAATTTTTTATAGTTTATTTATTTTTGAGACACAGAGACAGAGCATGAGTGGGGGAGAGGCAGACAGAGAGGGAGACACAGAATCTGAAGCAGGCTCCAGGCTCCAAGCTGTCAGCAGAGAGTCTGACGCGGAGCTCGAACTCACGAACCATGAGATCATGACCTGAGCCAAAGCTGTACACTTAACTGACTGAGCTGCCCTGATGCCCCCAAGAGTTTGATTTTAAAAGTGAGCGATTCTAGGGGTCCCCTGGGTGGCTCAGTTGGTTAAACATCTGACTCTTGGTTTTGGCTCAGGTCATGATTTCATGGTCCTTGAGTTCGAGCCCCATATCAGGTCTGCACTGGCAGCATGGAGCCTACCTAGGATTCTCTCTCCCTCCCTCTCTGCCCCTCCTCTGTTCTCTCTATCTCTCAAAATAAATAAACTTAAAAAAATTTTTTTAATAGTAAAAAAAGAAGAGAGACACAGAGACACGCAGGGAGAATCCCAGGTGAACATGGGGACAGGGACTGGAATGATGCACCCATGAGCCAAGGACCACCAAGGACTGCCAGCAAACACCAGGAACTAGAATAAGCAAGGAAGGTTCCTTCCCTAGAGGTTTCAGAGGGAGCACGGCCCTGCCAACAGCTTGTGATTGCAATTCCTCCAGAAAAGTGAGGTGATAAATTTCTGTTGTTTCAAACCACTCAGTTTATATTACTTTCTTACAACAGCCCTAGGAAACTAATACAGAGCCCTTAACTTTTTATGATCACGTAAGTCAATGTCTCTTTCACTGATATTTTTGACTGCTTTAAAATGCAGAGCTTGGGGGTGTGTGGGGTGGCTCAGTGATTTAAGCACCTGGCTCTTGATTTCGGCTCAGGTCATGATCTCATGGTTCAAGGGCTCCAGCCCCCCAGTTTGGTGCCTGCTTGGGATTTGGGTTCTCACTCTCTCCCTCCTTCTCTGCCCTGACCCTGCTCTCTCTTTCTCTCTCTCTCTCAAAATAAATGATAAACTTCAAAAAAAAAACAAAAACCAAACCCAAACTCAGAGGCCCTCCTCTTCCCCACAAGCTTCCTTCTGTTCTTCAAGGGTTTTTTTTTTAAGGGTTTAATTTAATGTTTTGACTCCCCCTCCCTCTCAAATGTAATGTTTTAATCCACTAGAATTTATCTAGGCATGGAGCCTGAGGTGAGAATCTTCTCCCCACAAAGAGCTAACCAAACGCCTAACCATGCCTAATTTATCAAAAGACCTCTCCATCCCTATTGACTTGTGAAGTCCCCTCTGTCATACAATTAATTTACATGCATATAAATGTATGTTTCTGAATGACTTATTCTATTCTGTTGATCCATTTCTTTTTTCAGTGTTTATTTATTTATTTTGAGAGAGAAAGAGTGTAAGTGGGGAAGAGACCAAGATAAAGAGAGAGAGAGAATCCCAGTAGACTCCCTGCCCAGCACAGAGTCTGACAAAGAGCTTGATCTCACATCCGTGAGATCATGACCTGACCTGAAAGCAGGAGTCAGACGCTCAACCGACTGAGCCACCCAGGCGCCCCCCGCCACACATTTATTCTTAAGCCATTAACTACATCAGTTTTAATCATTAAAACGTGTTTTGATATTTAGCGGGGCACGCTTCTCCGTGTCACCATCTTTGCCAATGTCTTAAAGCTACTCTCATTCATTCTTCCAGATAAGTTTTGGAAAAACCTAAGCCCCCAAATAAATCCTCTATTGGGGTGTCAGTTGCAAGTGGGAGAACCATAAATTACACCAGGCAGAACTGACATTTCTACAAACCCATACTTCCCATCCAGAAACAGAGCGTGTCTCTCCATTGATGCACCTGGTTTGTATCTCTCAGGAAACTTTGTGATTTTCAGCAGGGCCCCTCTATCTAAAATACCCCCCCACACCACTCTTTATCTTTTTATGCTGCTTTCATTGCTAGTGCTCACTGTTGTAATAAGAATGAGAAAAGCAGCTGAGAAAGCTCACCAAGACGCCAGGCAACTGTTCTAAACACTTTTATAAGCATCATCTCACTAAATTCTTGCAGCGGTATGAACAGATACCTATTATTTCTACTTCCACATGAAAAGCTGAGGCGCACAGGGATCATTAGGCCAAAATAAGAGCAGGTTTCAGATCCAGGCAATTTTACTCTGGAGGTCTTGGTTTTACCTGAAATCAGTTTTTTTTTTTTTTTTTTTTACTATTCAGCCATAAATAGGAATGAAGGCGCCTTTTTTTTTTTTTTTTTTTTTTTTTTTTTGAGATAGAGAGCACATGAGCAGGGGAAGGGCAGAGGAAGAGGGAGAAAGAGACTCTCAAGCAGGCTCCATGCCCAGCACAGAGCCCGAGTGGGGCTCCATCCCAAGACCCTGGGATCATGACCTGAGCCAAAATCAAGAGTTGGACACTCAACCGAATGAGCCATCCAGGCACCTGAGGATGCCTTTTATTTTTTTTATTTTTTTAAATAATTTTTTAAAATTTATTTATTTTTTATACAGAGAGAGACAGAGCATGAGAGGGGGAGGGGCAGAGAGAGGAGGAGACACAGAACCGGAAGCAGGCTCCAGGCTCTGAGCTAGCTGTCAGCACAGAGCCTGATGCGGGGCTTGAACCCACGAACGTGGGATCTGACCTAAGCCGAAGTTGGAGGCTTAACCGACTGAGCCACCCAGGCGCCCCCTGAAGATGCCTTTTATATGCTGGGATAAAAACACTGCCAAGATAGTCCCTTAAGGGGAAAAGAAAAATTCTGAACTATTATTTGTAGAAAAAGTGGAGAAGAGGGTCATATTTTAAGATATTCATGTTTGCTTCTACATGAAAATTAAATAATTTGGGGAGACTCAACAATAAGAAATTAGTAAATCAGTGGTTCTCTCTTGGAGTTGAACAAGGCAGCAGGGGGACAAGGGTGAGAAGGAGCCTTTCACCCTTTTTTTTCCCTTTACTTAAAAAAATTCTTTTTTGGGGCACCTGGATGACTCTGTCATTGGGCATCCGAATTCAGCTCAGGTCATGATCTCACAGTTCATGGATTCAAGTCCCATATCAGGCTCTGTGCTGACAGCTCAGAGCCTGGAGCCTGCTTCGGATTCTGGGTCTCCCTCTCTCTCTGTCTCTCCCCTGCTCATGTGTCCTCCCCCACCAAAAATAAATAAACATTAAAAAAAATAATAAAAGGAGGGGCTCCTGGGTGGCTCAGTCAGTTAAGTGTCGGACGTCAACTCAGATCATGATCCATAGTCCATGAGTTTGAGCCCTGCATCAGCCTCTGTGCTGACAGCTCAGAGCCTGGAGGCTGCTTCAGATTCTGTGTCCCCCTCTCTCTCTACCCCTCTCTTGCTCATGCTCTGTGTCTCTGTCTTAAAAATAAATAAACATCAGGAAAACAATTTTTAAAGAAGGAAACACTGTCTTTAATAGAGTCAATCTATTAAAAATAATTTAATTAAAACTTTTTAAAAATTTTACCTATTCAGAATTCACATACATTTTTAAATTTTAAATTTCACATAAAATGCAGAGCAGACACTCAGTAAAGGTGATTTGAGTGAATGCCTGGAGATTTCAGATTTTTATAAAGGCAGGTTATGATCTTGCTGCGTTGGTGAAGAGGATCTGTTTTCTAAGCTACTTTCCAGTGGGCTGCTGTTATGGAGGAAAATGTACTATTGATTTTTATATACCTTGCTCCCAGTACTTTTATTCCTGATGCTGAACTTGCCCGTTCATTCTCTTTTCCATTGATTCTCCTGGGTTTTCAGTGGCTAGAGCAAGGGTACTAGGCTGGGTCCATCAACGTGTTTGGGCAGCTCGGGGATGAAAATTCAGAATGGTGAGGATCAAGGATGAAGTCGGGCAGGAGTGCTCCCCATATAAAGACATTAAGTTACAGTTTTTAAAAAGCACTGCGCAAGCCAAACAAAACAAGGCCAGAAAAGAATCCAGCCTTCAGGACGCCAGTCTGGGTGCCGTATCCCGTTAGTACGCTTTTCCCTTCTTTTCCCTTCAGCTCCACCCCTTTGCCCTCTCAAGCCCTCCTGTCCCTGGAAGCCTTCCGGGCTTCTCCAGTCTGCCCGGAGCTTCCGCCCTCTTCTCCAGGGCTGTCAGCTTTAGAGTCAGTGCATGCCACGGTGTGGCCCTGTGTGCTTTGATTAGCGACTGGAGACCGTTCATCCTGACTTCCTGGGCTCTTTCCCACCCACTTCGGCATCTTCTGCTTCTGCGGTGAGCAGACTGCCATGACCATTCAGCCAGCCCGTTCTTCCTTTAGTCTAGGAGGGAACTTGAACTCGGCAAGTGAGTCTGGGTCATCCCTGATTCCTGGCACTTCAGGCACTTAGGAAACCCTATGTGCTGAATGACGTAGCTTTCAGGGCTGGTAGGCATGTCAACTAACTTACTCTTTCAGAACCCTGACAGGACTTTGGAGAACAAGCCAAAGAGGACAACAGGATGCCTGCCCTTCAAGGGATGAGGCAGATGCTTCCATGTGGGTCAGATCTGGCCCACCAGACACTTAGAGCAAGCCCTCAAAAATAGATTTGTGGGTAGGCCAACATGGGGCTTACCATCCAGTCGCCCAAAACACAGCCACAGAAGAGGCAAGAGACAACACGGGAATAAAGTCAACAAGAAGGTGTCTGGGACACAGTGAGGAAAGTCTCCGAGGGCTCCATGGCCCTTGTAGGGAGCACCCGTGCGGCCACTCACTGAGACATGAATACCTTTACTCCTAAATGAGAAGGATCGAAGCTGCCTCTCCCGAGACGATGAGAACATCCACATCACGTTCTCACAACATCTCGACCACGTGTGGCGGTCCTTATTTTAGAGGTGAGGAAGTGGAGACTGGGAGAAGGGGGGTGACTTGCCCAAGATCACACAGGAAATATGCCTTGAGGCCAGAATCAAACACGGATCTTTGATTCTGCCTCCCGTGGCTTCTTTCCTGACATTCTAGGTAGGAATTCTGAAGAGAAGTGGCAGCGGTTTTAGTGATCGAATCTACCGACGAGAAGCCTCAGGTTCATTTCTATCCTACTGCACTGGAGAGGAGGCTGAGAGTCAACAGTAAATAAGATAGAGTCTTTTTTATTATTTTTTTAATGTTTGCTTATTTTTGGGAAAGAGAGAGAATGAGAACAAACTGGAGAAGGGCAGAGAGAGAGAGAGAGAGAGGGAGAGAGAATCCCAGGCAGGCTCTGCACTGTTAGCACAGAACCCGACACAGGGATCGATCTCATGAACTGTGAGATCCTGACCTGAACCAAAATCAAGAAGCAGATGCCTGATTGACTGAGTCACCCAAGCGCCCCAAATAAGACAGATTCTTACAGTGCTAATGGAGCTCACTCCAGCTTTGATATGGGAGGGATATAATGATGTAACCCTCCCCCCCCCCAAAATGACAAGATGATCCTACTCAGTGATAGGTACTGTGAAGAAAACACAAAGTAATATAACAGAGAGTTGGGGTATAACTTAGTTTTTTGAGGGGAGTGTCAGAAGAAGTTCCTTTAAAGAGGCAGCAATTTGGGGTGGCTCAGTCGGTTGAGCGTCTGACTTCAGCTTGGGCCATAATCTTGCGGTTCACAAGTTCAAACCCCATGTCAGGCTCTATGCTGACAGCTCAGAGCCTGGAGCTGCTTCAAATTCTGTGTCTCCCCCTCTCTCTGCCTCCCATCCCACTTACACTCTTTCTCTCTCAAAAATAAATTAAAATGTTGAATAAATTAAAATAAAAGAAAAAAGAGGCAGCAATTGAGCAGAAAGCATACAGAGCAGGTGCAGAGTTTCCAAGATGGGAGCAAGACAGGCAGAAACACCAGTGAACATGAGGTTGGTGAGGGCATCAGGACAGCACAGAGAGAGAGGATGTCCAGGTTCACTTAATGAAGGTCGGTTTTATTTTAAACAATCAGGAAGCCACTAAAAGACTTTAAGCAGGCAGGGAAAGAATCAGATTTATGGGGGGATTTGGGGGAGGTCTTAAAGATCCCTCTGGCTGCTTTGTGGAAGATGAATAGTAGGGGACTAATGCTGGGGTAAAGACAGCATCCTGAGCTGCCACACAGAAGATCTCTCTCACACAATATGTAGAAATGCTAGTAGGGAAAAAAAACAAAAAATGTTTTTAAAAAAATTTTTAATGTTTATTTATTTTTGAGAGACAGAGAGAATGTGAGTGGGGGAGGAGGAGAGAGGGAGGGAGACAGAGAATCCGAAGCAGACTCCAGGCTCTGAGCTGTCAGCACAGAGCCCGACGTGGGGCTCGAACCCACAAATCATGAGATCATGACCTGAGCTGAAGTCAGACACTCAACAGACTGAGCCTCCCAGGGATCCCTTAAAAGTATTATTATCATGTAGATAAGCATGAAAGCATCTCTGGGTACCAGAATGCTATTGTAGATGAAATACAGACACACGTGCTATGGAATAAACAAACCAGATATGTGCTATGAGAGACCGAAGTTGAGACCGCTGGCTGTGTGTGCCCCAGGGATCTGGAACTGAATTCCTGGACAAAGCTGTAAGCCACAGACTCCTGGTGGGGAGCCGAAAGGTCTCTGACCTAGGCTGAAAATTCCCCTGCTACTCATGCAGTTTGGAAGTCCTACCCTGGAAAATCACATAAAACTGGACTTGGAACCAACGAGCCCTGTACGGCCAAGCAGAAATAACCATACAGCTTTCCCAAGGGACACTGCCACAGCACAAGGCACATATAAGACACCACAGAATACAATCTGTACCAAAGATGATCTCACAGACAAAAATGACAAAAGATATAGGAAAAATGAAATGCTATATGAAAAGCAGATTCAGTAGAGAATAAAGTACCTTGGAACTATAAATATGAGTTCCTCAAAATGGACTTTAAAATGTTCAACAAGGGGCACCTGGCTGGTTCGGTTGGTGGAGTATGTGACTCTTGATCTGAGAGTTGTGAGTTTAAGCCCCCACACGGAGTGTGGAGATTGCTTAAAAATAAAATCTTAAAAATAAATAAATAAAATAAAATGTTCAACAAGATAATGGAAGGAATAGAAACCATAGAACAAAAATCAGACATGTCAGAAAAAGAGCAAGTGAGTTTTAAAAAGAACCAAATAGATATTCTAGAAATCAGAGAGTAGATTAGACACAACCAAAGAGAAAATTCGTGAATAGGAAGATGAATCCGTGGAAATCACTTAGAGAGAAAACTGGACAGAAAATTATGAAAGAGACATTAAATAAAATGGAAAGCAAAATGAAAAGTTCCACAATACATGTAATAGGAGTTGAAAAGAGAGAATAAAGACATCAAAGGCAAAAATCAGAAAGGCAATGGCTGAGAATTTTTCAAAATTATACTAAAAGCCAAAACAATAAAGTAAAACACCCAGTGCCCATGGTATACTACAGTAAAAGAAAAGAAAAAAACTATTAGAGAGAAAAGTAGATTATCCATAAAGGATTGGCAATTAGATGCATTAAGTGCTGGAAGACAACAGAAGAGTGATGAAGAAAAAGAGCCAATGGTGTGGTGAGAAGAAAGCAGGATCCTAATCCTGTTCCACCTCCTCTTTACCTCCACCCTGTATCCCAGAAGTTCAGGTGACAGGAAGGTGGGTGTCCAGATTGCTGGCTTTGGGAAGGTTCTTACCGTAGTACCATGGGCACCTGGCACTGCCCCAGTCCCACTGTGTCCACAGTTACTGCTTGCAGCCAAGATGACAAGAAGGAAAATCAATTCTGCTCAATGGGCACTAAAGAGAAACCCCCAAGAATATCAGCAAATATTCATCTAATCGGGCCTTGGGAAAAAAAAAACAAACAGAAGCTTAGGCCCAAAAGACAATAGGAAAGGATAAATCTTCTGACCAAAAACGTCTCACAAAAGGGGGCAATAAAACAAAAGTAAATGGGCAGAGGAGGATCGTAAAACAGAGACTAAAGATTTAGCAGCAGAACCAGAATCTAAAAATGAGGATATGTCAGGCCTCAATGCAGTGGGAGACAAAGCAGTCTTAGACCAATCTCAGCGGTGGTTCTTACATACTCTCTCTCCTATAGTTCTAAGGAGCAGTTTTACCAACCATTTTGGAAATGGCAAGTTTTCTGTAACAAACCGAAACATATTTTTATTTTATTTATTATTATTTTGGGTGTGTGGGGGAGGGGCTAAGAGAGGGAGAGGGAGAGAGCAAATCTGAAGCCGGTTCCAAGCTCAGTGTGGAGCCTGACATGGGGTTCTTCTATCTTATGACCGTGAGATCGTGACCAAAGCCAAAATCAAGAGTCAGATGCTCAACCAACTGAAACTCCCAGGTGCCCCCGGAAACACATTTTTAAAGAAGCCTGGACTCCCACTGCATCTTTAAATAAGTACAACGACTTTTTATTTCTTCACTTTCAATCTTTTTAAATGTTTATTGTTGAGAAAGAGACACACACACAGAGCGAGAGTGGGAGAGGGGCAGAGAGAAGAGGGAGACAAGGCTCTGAGCTGTCAGCACAGAGCTCCACACAGGGCTTGAACTCAGGAGCCCGCAAGATCATGACCTGAGCCAGAGTCAGACACTTAACTGATTCAGCCCCTCAGGCACCCCTTGTTTATTTATCTTTTAATGTTTATTTATTTTTGAGGGGGGGTGTACACAAGTGCCCACATGTGGGAGGGGGAGAGAGAGAGGCAGGGGAGAGACACAGAATCCGAGCAGGCTCCAGGCTCTGAGATGTCAGCACAGAGCCCGACGCAGGACTTGAACCCATGAACCACAAGATCATGAACTGAGCGGTTAAGCAGTTGGGAGGCTTAACCCACTGAGCCACCCAGGTGCCTCAATACAATGACTTTTTAAGAGATAAAATGTACTAGTTAATTTTAGTAAAACCAGAAACCAGTGGAATGTTGGACTAAGATAGGCTTTGTTTGATATAAACTTAACATTCCATTGACTTTGAAGGGCATTATAAAAAAAATCCTCTAAAATACACATAGCCCAAATGACAGAGTCATTTTAAAGGACCCACCTTCCATATTTGTGTTTTTCTCCTACTATTGTTGTCTTCTAAGTGCCTTTGTCTCCTTATCAGAATTGCACACTATCTGGGCTAGGAAGGAAGGTCCAGGATTTCCCCAAACCCGTTAATGGGCCATGGACATAATGTGTAAGATATCACATCCTGTGTTATCAGGACATTCCCAATAAAAGGCTTGAGAGTTACAAATGTTTGAAGATTCCAACCTCTTGTGACCTCTTGTGAATAAAATGTCTCTAAAGTTTAAGCTGGAATGCTGGTTAAGTAACTCTTTCGCAAAGGACTGCAATTACATTGCGTAGACTTTTTTAATACCAGCATTAACTCATGATGTCTGAGTACCAACAAACAAATACCAATAAAAATCTTGGTTATGACGGGGGCGGGGCAGGGGGAGATGGTGATATGTACACATCTTCAGACAAAGACTAAGATATAAGGTAGTTCACTGCAGTTTCTTACAGAAAGAGCTACGAAGTTTCTCTCCCAAAGAGATCATAAATTCAGCGCCAAAGGAAGTTCTGAAGAAGCCCTAAAACAGTCTTACTTACATTCTAGAAGGAATATTTGAGAAAAATATTATTCCCAGAGTTTTATACTCTCTTGAAATTACCCGGACTGTGCAATGACCTCAAGGTGAAAGCCAGAGGAGAGAGTCATCATCAACTAACCCCCACGAAAGCCCCCGACGTCATGGTGGCCACACGAGTGAATTTCAGGCCTCTCTCTGAGGCACGAACTGCTTCCTGACTTCTGCTCACTTGTCGGTAAAGATCCCCGGGCGTCATCCCACCCCTGCCTCTGTCACCTGCTGCTCCGTCAGCCGGCCCTTGGGAGAGGATAATGCAGGGTGGTTCCTACCCCACCACCTCTGGTCCCGGAGCTGGGGGAGGGCAGCTCTCCTGGGCTTGGCAGGGAGGGCACACTCGTCTGAGGTCACTCTCCAGGGCAGGAGACATTTTAAAATAGAGATAAGAAGGAATGATCAAAAAAGGCCTAGCAACAGGAACCCAAACTCTGAGGCCCAAGCTGGCAATCCCATGAGGAAGACACTGACACTCTACCTTCGCCCCGCTCCCTGCAGACTCACAGAAACGCTGGTGTAACTTCATGCTTCTTTCCAGAAGAAAAAAAAATATTTTCTTCCCCTTCGTCTCTGTTCAGACATAACATCATCAACGCAGCTCTTTAAATATCTGTGCCAGGAAGCTATATTTAGTGACTATTTGGCCCTTAAAATGAGCCTGATTTCCTGTGGCAAAAAGTTCTCAGCAGCAAGGAGAGAGGCCTGGAGAATTCTGAACTCCTGACACACAGCTTCAAGGCTTCAGAAGTTCAGTGAAAGAAAAGGAGTTAATTGCTTTTTCTGGATAGGTGACTGGCACCCAAGACAGTGGGAGACAAAGCGTAATAAAATGTGTGCTTGGTCTGAACAACTCTAAAGCCCTTCTGCAGGACAGCCTGCCACCGGGCAGTGAAGTGAGCCAGTGACCATGCATGGGACACAGCCCTCCTTCAGAGAGGCAGGAGGGGCATCGGTTACCGTCATTCACTCGTTCACTGCTTCGTTCATTCATTCATTCATGAACTCACTCACTCCTCCACTCATTCACTTGCTCATTCACTCATTCATTCTCTCCCTTGTTCATTCTCTCTCTCATTCACTCATTCACACACTCATGAACTCACTCACTCCTTCACCCTCTCACGCCTTTACTCACTCCTTCACTCGCTCACTCACTCATTCATTCATTCACTCCCTCATTCACTCATTTATTCATTCACTGGTTCATTCACCCACTCAGTACATTTGTGCATCTTCCTACTCGAAAGCCCCGAGGCCTACAGGAGCCTAGGTCACGTGGCAAACAAGATTCACAAACCATGGACCGTAGAAGGCCATGCCTAGAAAGGGCTCTTGGGGGAGCACAAAGCGAGTGTGTGGGGAACCCGGAGCATGGGGGGCATGCCCACAGGTGCCAGCTGGGAGAGGAAACAACCCCCAGCACTGGCTACTGCCCTGGCCTCTCTCCTTGATCCCACTCACTGAGCCCAGAGGCCGGTGCGTTATCTCCTATCACAGATGAGTAACTTCCCCAAGGCCCCCACGAGAGAATAAGTAACAGAAGTAGAGCTGAAACCCAGATTGTCTGGCTGCAAAGTGCTTAACCCCTCTGTGCAGGCCCGGGGCAATGGGCGGAGGCTGGCCAGACTGCACACGCGGGTCCCACTTCGATTCTGCCCCAACACCTGGGCGGTCAGGGAAGCTCCTCGGCGGCTCGGGCAGAGGACCGCTCCCTCCTCCGGTGCAGCCTGGGATAGTCACACTTTCCCTCCCCACAAACCACCGTGGGGCCCCTCTGTGTGTGAGCGTCTCCAGTGTCCCTCGGATGACCCGAGGGAGTCAGGGAACGCACATTTACTCAGCCCCGACTGGACTCTGCCAAGCAACATGCCATTCTTTTTTTTTTTTTTAACATTTTAGTTTGAGATAATTTTGGACTTTCAGAAGAATTGCAAAAATAGTTGAGAGTTCCCGTACATCTCTGCTTCACTAACATGTTACATAAGTGCAGGAAAATCATCAAAGCTAAGAACCTCACCTTGGTGCAATACTACCAGCTATGTACTACAGAATTCATTTGGATTTCTTCCCGTTTTCCCACTATTGTCCTCCTTCTGTTCCAGGACCCAATCAGGATCCCGCCTCATACTGTCACATCTCTGGTCTGTGGTGGCTCCTTAGTCTTCCCTGGTCTTTCAAGACCTTGACATATTGTTTTTAATGTTCATTTATTTTTGAGAGAGAGACAGAGACAGAGTGTGAATGGGGGAAGGGCAGAGAGAGAGGAAGACCCAGAATCTGAAGCAGGCCAGGCTCTGAGCTGTCAGCACGGAACCCGATGTGAGGCTTGAACCCACAAACAGTGAAATCATGACCTGAGCCGAAGTTGGTGGCTTAACCAAATGAACCACCCAGGCTCCCCAAGATCTTGATGTTTTTGAAGAACCACTAGTCCGTTATTTTGTAGAACATCCCTTGCTGGCTTTGTCTGATGTGTCTCATGATAAGATTGAGGTTGCGTACTTTTGGCAAGAAAACCATTAGGTGATATGCCCAGTTCAGCGTATCTGTCAGGAGCCATTCATTTTCATACAATCGTTTCTTGGGTTTCTCTGGATACTCAGGGCAGCCCCATGAGACTGGTATTATTATCCCCATTATACAGAGGGGAATATTGAGGCAAAGAAATTTAAGGCATTTGCCCGAGGTCACTGGGGTGGTAAGCAGCAGAGACAAGATTTGCACCCACTTCTGTCTTTGGATCTTTCCAGTACCTGCCAAGCTGCCACTTTGCTTTCCAATTTGAACTCACTCCTATGACCTTGACTGATCATAAGAAATTGGACTTGAATGGTTAATCTAATTATTCCTAGTCTTACCAATGGGATTCTAAAACCATTGACTCGTAACAGCTAACATTTACTGGGAGCCTACTGTTTGCCTTGCATGATGCTTCATCTTTTATTCCCGAAGTATCTCATTCAAAATCTTGCCACAACGCAGTGGAGTTGGTACTGTAGGGGCCCGATCCCTTATCCCAATCTCCTGGGGTCAGGTGTGCCTGGGGATTTAGAACTTCGGGGTTTGGGCAACACCCTCCGATCAAACACAGTAATATCTTTGCGGCACATCGCATGACCTTCCATTCTAAGATGAGCACATAACAAAGTATATGAGCAGGCCCGGAGAAGTGCGGGTCAGGTACCACACTCTGAAATGAACTGTGGGCTTCCAGACCTTCGGGATCTCAGAACTGCAGACCAGGAATTGTGGGCCTGTCCTACTATGGAAAGTCATTTGCAAATGAGGAAGCAGAGGCTGGGAGGGGGTCTCAGAACCAGCCATCACCGGGCCTGCCCCTCACTCTGAGGCCCAAGACCGAATCGTGGCTGGGAATCTACCCCAGACATATAGGACTCTTTCCTACCACTTGGGTTTTATTTCCCACTTCCCATGACAAAAGACATTCTGAATATGCTCAACTGCACTGAGAATAAACAGAAGGAAATACATTTTCAAAACTCCCGGGCTCTGAGCTGTCCCCTGAGCATGGCACAAAGGAGATGATCACATTGCCACCATCATCGCTGTGACAGTTACTGTCCTTCTGAGGCACTAGAGGAAACTTTTTCTCTTTCCATAAAAATATCATTGATGTCATCAGATCAGTCCAGTCCAATCAGCCCCAAGCTCTGCCTCAAACAAAGCCCCCAAAGGGGTCTGTGAGGCCCAGGTCGGTCTTTCCCTATGACGTAAGGATACCCTTAAGTGCTCAGACTTTCCTTCATAAAAGGTCACAGCTAAATCATCTATGAGTCAATCCAGACTCCTTACAGCCCTACACACACGTTTTGCCAACTTTGCCTCTCGGATTAGGTGTGCCTTACTCCCCACCGTGCACAGGGAGGCACCCCTTCCCTTGCCCTATAACTACTTTCCAGTTCAGAGGTTTCGGAAGAAAGTTCCTGACAGCAACAATCATCACCTTCGTGTCACCTTCACGATGGCTGACTTCCCTCCAATCTCCTGCTCATTTGCCTTCTCTCTTGACCTAGGAGGGGGAAACTGAGGCAACACCTACCATACTGAGTGTAGATTTGCATATTTAGTGAGAGCTGTGGATGAATTAGTGGTAAGCACACAGTATCCCAAGCAAGCGAACGAAGACAACTCATTACTCCAGGAATAACAAAAATTTAGGCAGGGAAGGAAAAGATCCCATGTACACTCGGCTGCTCCTGGCATTTCCAGGGTCATGATAAAGTTGACACTGAATAGAGTTCAAACTCTAGGGGCACAGAGGAGGGAAAGGGTCCTGGGGACAGAGTGGGTGGGGAAGGGACATGCATGCAAATGGAAGCTAGATCTTTATCTCCCAGTCGGCATGGCAGGCTCACAATAATGGCTATAATGAAAGCAGTTTCAAGAATTAGAAGTGGTTTGCTTCTGGGAAGCAGGAAATGGCTGAGGAGGAGCAAAGTGCTGGGCCAGGACACTCCAGGGTTGTGGTGACAAGCCTGAGTCGCTATCTGACCCTTGTAACTGGGTCATACCTTTAATGGAAAGGAAGTCACACAACTGGTCATGGGCAGAGCCACCACCCAAACCCCAGTGTTCTGCCCTCCTGTCTTGTGTCTTCACTTCAGCCTTGGTCTTTCCGGACTAGACCGCTTCTTCTGCATGCCCTCTGGCATCACAGCTCTCATCTGAGCTAGCCCTGGGCCTTAGGACCAGAAACACAGATTCCTCCATGCACACAGTCCACCCTATGTCCAGGGCAAAGGCAGGCCAGTGTGTTCGGGTCATGGTCCAGGCAATTGCCTCCTGAGATCTCCTGGTGCCTTCCTGCGGTTCTGCGCCCACCCTTGGAAACAGCGCACCTGAAAATGTGGGATTTCCTCATCTAGATGATCCTCAGCTCAGGTGTCCTCGGGCAGCAGATCAACCAGGAAGCCAAGACCCATTCATTTACTTAACCCACAGCCATGAGCCTACCCTGTGCCCAGTAGTACACTAGCCCACAAATTTAGATGTTCTAAAGTACTAGAAAGAGAATCATAATATCAGCTGATACTTTTTTTTAAGTTTATTTATTTTGGGAGAGAGAGAGAAAGCATGAGCAGGAGAGGGGCAGAGAGAAAGAGGGAGACAGAAAGAATTCCAAGCAGGCTCTGCATGGTCAGCACAGAGCCTGATGAGGGACTCGAACTCCTGAACCGTGAGATCATGACCTGAGCTGAAGTTGAACACCTAACCAACTGAGCCACCCAGGTGCCCCACGAGCTGGTGCATCTGAGTGGTCACTACAGGGATGGCGGCGCACTGACCATCTTCCTTGCATTATGTCATTTCATCCTTTCAGCAGCCTGTGAGGTAGCTCTGTTTATTAGCATGGATGCTCTTCCCATGACTCTATACTTAACTGAGTCAGATCAACCTATGCCTGCCAGCATCTCTGTAAAGCAGCCTGCCTGGAACCCACGGCAGGTGACCCGTCTGGACCTAAAGCCCATGCCCTTAACCTTTACAGACTCTTGGGGCACAGCCTGGACCCAGACACAAGGCTGGGTCTGCCTTAAATTTGGGCAGATTTGCAGAATGGACCCTAGGTGAGTTAAATTTTCTCTTCTAATCCTCACTTTCCTCTGGGAAACTGGACTGGATCAGAGGCCACACCTCAGAAAACAAGACGAACCAGGGAGGGAAGGTCAATGCATGAAGCAGGCTCGCAGAAGACAAAATGGCATTATTTTGAACACCCTGCATGGCCTCTGAGTTAGCGTCAAAGGGTTTTTCTGGAAAATCATTTTTGTCATATGCTACAACCTCGGCCTAATGGACTAACCCTGGGAAGCCCAAGATCAGAAGTTACTCCCAGGTTTGGCGGTGCTCAGACTGTGCAGATGTACCTGGCGGTCCTACAGAAGATGGTACCTGGGCAGAAGTGACCAACTGCAAAAGCCTTCTCACTAGGTAATTTTCTTGCATGAGTGATTCTGGAAGGCCACTTCTGGGTGGGAGGGGAGGCACCAGAACCTCTCTGACCAACGCAGAAGAAGTTACCCATAGAAATTAAGTGCAGCCAGGGCTATCCAGGATGAAGTTCTCACATAGAAGGAAAGCCAAACAGAATTCAGGGTCCAAAGCTGAGGAATGGACAGCAAAACTGAAATAACAAGGACCAGGCATTGTCAAAAGACAGTCAAGTCTCAGAGGGCTGCTGCTGCAGTAAGTAACTGTGCTTTCACAGAAGCACCAAATCTCTAAATCTCTGCGGTGATCTCAGCCAGTTCCCCTCATTTCACAGACTGTGACTGAAGACCTGTAGAAGGTAGGGTCCAGGACACAGCAGGAAGGATCACAGCCTGATTTTTTTTTAAGCTGATTTATTTTGAGAGCGAGAGAGACATATAGAAAGTGAATGTGGGCAGAGACAGATGGAAAGAGAGAGAGAATCCCAAACAGGCTCCTCACCATCAGCACAGATGCCCGACACAGGGCTCGAATTCACAAACTGTAAGATCATGACCCAAGCTGAAATCAAGAGTCAGACACTTAACCAGCTGAGCCACCCAGGCACCCCTCTTATTTTTCTTTAAGATTTTATTTTATTTTATATTTTTAATGCTTATTTATTTTTGAGAGAGAGAGACAGAGCACAGGCAGGGGAGGGGCAGAGAGAGAGAGAGAGAGAGAGACACAGGATCTGAAGCAGGCTCCAGGCTCTCAGCTGTCAGCACAGAGCCCGACGCGGGGCTCAAACCCACAAAGTGTGAGATAATGACCTGAGCTGAAGTCGGACAATTAACTGAATGAGCTACCCAGGTGCCCCTTTAAGATTTTATTTTTAAGCAATCTCTACACCCAATGTGGGGCTCGAACTTACAACCTGGAGATCAAGAATTCGTGCTCTGCCAACTGAGCCAGCCAGGTACCCTGAGGGTTCCCAATTCTTAGTTCAGTGCTAAGGGCGCTCCAGGGGTTCCCAGGCACACTCCAGACCACCCTGGTGAGCCTGAAGAAGGAGCAGCACACGGCAGGTGTTCATTGAGTCCCACCTCTGACTCCAGACCACAAGTCAGCTCTCTTTTGAGCCGAGACACCATCATGATCCTAGAGGAAACAAAGGGATTTCCCACCTGCCTTTTTTAATAGACAGCACAGGGCTGGATTAAAGGGGAAAAAATGTAAAGTTAAGTAAATTATATCTGTGACCCTCACGCTTGGAATTGCACCAAAGGACTCCACGGCCCAGCGGGAAAGAATGTTTTGAACACGCTGAATTGTTTTCCCAGGACAAGATTTCCATGAATAGGCACCAAGTGTGGAATCGCAATGTTTTATCTATGGCCACACTAAGCACGCGTGAAAGAACAAGAGTCCCTCAGGATATAAAAGGGTGGCCTGCCTGTGCCTCAAGGCAAGGGCTCCGCCAAGGCTTGTTGCCCCAGAGTGTGAGTTACCTGTTATCATCCCGCAGTAGCTTCTTACTGCCTTGTAACAAATTACCACCAATTTAGAAGCTGAAAACAACGCCTGTCTATCAGCTCATTGGTTCTGCGGGTCAGAAGGCTCACTCAGCTTCACTGGGCTAAATTCGCGGTGTTGGCGCAACCGCGTTCCTTACTGGGAAAAATTCAGGCTATGCTCCCTATCTTAAGGTCCTTACATATGCAAAGACCCTTTTTGCCGTGGAATGAAACATCCTCACAGGTGGGTACGTTGGGGGGGGGTGTATATTATGTTGCCCCCTGCATCCCGTCATCCCACCTGTGGCCCGTACGCCCGGGAACGCCAGCTCGGCTCCGGCTCTCACATGCACATGCCTCTTTCTGTAAAGCGTCCCTTGGGGCACCTGGGTGGCTCAGTTGATTAAAGCGTCCCTCCCACAGATTCTCCGCTCCTAAAACACGCTCTCCTTCCCCAACTACCGCAGCCAAAACTACAGCTTCAGTCCAAAGTGACAGAGACCAAGTACGTTCACTCCAGTACGGGGCACCTGCCTTGGAATGGGATCTGGGCCCCTATTCCATTTTCTGTCACCGCAACAATCAAATACAATCAGGTCCTTAATATGCATTATTAATTCACTCAGCAAACATTTATTGGGGGCCTGTAGGGGCCTGAGCATCCTGCTTGGGGTGAGGGCTACAAAGGAGGCTAAGCTACAGGGAAACTCACAGTCAGCATGGGACAGTCATCCAGATCAACATGTCGACACAAAAATACCATCAAGTAGATCTGCCCTGAAGAGTTGAGGGGGAACTTCCCAGAGAGGGGCCGTTGGAGGTGGAACTTTAAGAATGGGGAATTTAGCAAGTGGAAAGAGTGAGAGCGGCATTCTAGGCCAAAAAGAATGACGTTTCCTCTGGAGACACACACAGGCATGAAGCAGTGGGCTGCCGGGACAGACTGGGGCTGCGGGGGGCGAGGGGTGCAAGGTTCAGCTCTGTGCCATGCCTAGATGCTTGAGTTTCAGCTTAGAGTGACAAAGAGTGATGGGGCACCTGGGTGGCTTAGTCAGTTGAGCGTCTGACTTTGGCTCAGGTCATGATTTCTTGGTTTGTGAGTTTGAGCCCTGCCCTGGGCTCACTGCTGTCAGCCTGTCAGCGCAGAGCCCACTTTGGATCCTCTCTCCCCCTCGCTCTGCCCCTCCCTGGCTTACGCTCTCCCCAAAATAAATCAGTATTAAGAAAAATTAAAACATGGAGTGATACAAGCAGGTGTGCCTTTTAAAACAGAACTCTTTAAGACAGACAGAGGGAGGGTAGGTCTCGTGAGGGGCGATGCTGGATGGCAGGAAGGCCAGTTGGGCCGTGCAAGACAGTTGAGGCTCGAGACAAAGGCATGAGCTAAGGCAGAAGCAGCGGGTGGAAAGTAGGAGCGATATGGAGAACAGTCAAGGAATCAGGGAGACAGAACTGGACTCCATGCCTAGCTGCAGGGGTGCAGAACATGGAGGGAGAGCAAAGACAGCTGCGAAGGGGTGCAGAATGCGGGGAGGTCAAAGATGGCTGTGAGAATTTCAGCCTCAAGGGCCAGGATGGTTTATAGACTTGGATTCTCTAAAATGGAGAACAAAGGACAAATGAGCGAGTTTGTGGCAGGAGACAAAGTTCCGGTTTAGGTGTGTTGGGGTACTTTTGTTTTTTATCAGCGGTAATGAGCTTAAGACTGTTCAGGGAGGTCCCTTCCTGCAATAAGAATCTCAAGAAAACACAGGACCTCAGGTCACTTCCAAGCATGAGTCAGGGAGCCGACGTTCAAGAGGAAGTCCCTGAGAACCACCCAGAGTTACATCAGAAAGCTGGTCTCTTCAGGGACCCAGGCTCTTGCTGGCTCCAGTCATGCTCCTGTGAACCTAGACTCAGAAACCAAAAATGGCTGACACTCATCAGAGCTTCATTCCGAATATTTTACCCTTCATTCTACAAACCCTTATCAAGAGTCACTTGGGGCCAGACGCCACATCAGGAGCCTGAGGCTTCAAAGATGATTAAGGTACTCAACACAGAGTCTTGGAACGCCTACAAGGTGCCAGGCTAAGGAGAGGTAGAGTCCTGGGCGGATCTGTTACTTCAAAGGAAGTTGCCCGGATCTTGCTCAGAGGCAAAGCCACTCAGCTCATGCCTGTCGATCTTTTTCCGAAGGATCATGGAAAATGGGAGGGAAGAATATAGCTTCAGTCAAGACATAACCAAGAAAAACCAGAGAAAGCATTAGTTTCCAGCCCAATATGGCAGAAGGGCCACATGACAGGCAGTAAGACATAATAACACACACACACACACACACACACACACACACACACGTGCACACACACAACAACAACAACAGCAACTGTCTAAACTAAGAGCTGTTGCTGGGGGCTGGCACCAGGGACCACACAGCAGGATAGGGACCTCACAGAACCACTCTTAGAAGATCAGCGTTCTCGTGACTTTCCCAAGCTCCCAGGTTCTCATACATCACTCAACAAGCATGTCTTGATCTACATCTTTGGAGCACGAGCCAAGCCTGGGGTCATGTGTTCTGCAAGTCCACCACCCAGATCTTTTTTTTATAAACGAATTTTGTTGTTTGTTTTTAAGTTTATTTATTTATTTTGAGAGAGAATGAGCTGGGAAGGGGCAGAGAACAGGGGAGACAGAGAAACTAAAGTGGGCTCCGCTCTGACAGCAGAAATCCCAGTGCAGGGCTTGAACTCACAAACCGTGAGATCATGACCTGAACCGAAGTCAGACGCTTAACCAAGTGAGTCACTCAGGTGCTCCCCCTGCCCCCCAGATCTTTGATTTTATTCAAATGTGCTTCTTTTGAACCTAGAACACACTTTCTTCTCTTATTCTCTCCTTTTAGAACTTTTCATCACCTGATTTGTTTTGTATTTCACAGACCTCCCGGGCCTTAGCCTGTGTGTAATTCCCTCTGCTAGACACTGGGATGACTCACTGAGAGATGAGGGACGAACTGAGGGCCCGTCTGCCGCTGAAGAAGGGCAGACACAACAAGACACAAATGAATGGAAGCCGACGGCAACACACTTGGTGTGGTCTAATGACAAGTTGCAATTTCATAACTACCTGGTACAGCGGTGCTTGGAACGTGCCACTTGGATATACGGGAGCCATCAATCAAAAGCTGCCTCGGAAGGGTTTTCTTAGGGGAGGGGCGCCTGGGTGGCTCATTCAGTTAAACAACTGACTCTTATTTTCGGCTCAGGTCATGATCTTGTGGTTTGTGGGATGGAGCCCTGTGTCAGGCTCTGCACTAACAGCACAGCCTGCTTTGGTTCTCTCTCTCCTTCTCTCTCTGCCCCTCCAATGCTCATGCTCTCTCTCTCTCAAAATAATAAATAAACATTAAAAAAAAAGAAGGGTTTTCACAGGGGAGGCTGTATTCGGGGGAGACCTCAAACAGTGGGTGGGCATGTGAGTGGTAAGTTCTTGGCCTCCTCAAGATGCTGTCTCTTACTCCCTGGGAGGAGTTGTTTTAACCTTTCGTATTTTTTAAAAATTATTTTTAATGTTTTATTTTATTTTTGAGAGAGAGAGGGACAGCATGAGCAGGGGAGGGTCAGAGAGAGACGGAAACACAGAATCCGTCTCCAGGGAATCAGGCTCCAGGCTCTGAGCTGTCAGAACGGCCCTGACACGGGACGGGGCTCGAACCCACCAACCATGAGATCATGACCTGAGCTGAAGTTGGATGCCTAACCGACTGAGCCACCCAGGTGCCCCAAACCTTTTGTATTTTGAAATATAACATAAATAGAGAAAACTACACAGGCCAATCAACAGATTGATGGCAGGACACTCTCCCTGTACGTCTTCCCAATCACTGACCTCCTGTGCACCCAAGGACAATATTTATCTGGCCTTTTACAGTGATCATCCCCTTATTTCTTTATCTCTTTACCATCGAGGCAGCAGGCTTAATACCAGTTTACCTTCGATGGTAAGGCAGCAGAGAAATGAACTTGAGTTCACCTGTTTTGTGAACTTGAGACACCTGGTAGCATACAGGTGTCCTTTTGGGTCTGCCCTTTTTTTTTTTCCCATTCACCATCCTGTGTGTAAGATTCATCCATATTGTCAAATGTAACTCCAGCTTCTTCATTCTCCGTGTTGTGCAGTAACCCAAAGAGAGACCACATCATGGTTCAGTGATGCATCTACTGTTAAGGACTTTTGGATTACTTCCAGTCTGGAAATCACAAAAGGTGATTATGAATATGCTTCCCACCATTTTTTGGTGCACGTTGTGTGCATTGCTGTTGGGCATACAGCTAAAGGGAAAAGTGCTGGCTTCTTGAGTCTGTACATCCTTAATTTTAGGATAATACCAGGCTGCTGCCCAATGCAGTTGCACCAGCGTGCAGCCCTGTCAGCAATGCATGAGTGGTTCCATTGCTCCACACCCTTGCCAATGCTTGGCACTGCTACTGTTTCTTTTTTTTTTTTCCTTCCATTTTCATTTCAGCCATGCTGAATTTTTTTTAACATTTATTTATTTTTGAGAGACAGGGAGAGACAGAGTACAAGCAGGGAAGGGACAGAGAGAGAAGGAGACACAGAATCTAAAGCAGGCTCCAGACTCTGAGCTGTCAGCACAGAACCCAACCCGGGGCTTGAACTCACGAACTGTGAGGTCATGACCTGAGCCAAAGTCAGATGCTTAACGGACTGAGCCACCCAAGTGTGCCCCTCATTGCAATTTTAATTTGCATTTCCTTGATTACTAATGAGGTTGCACATTTCGTATGTTCATTCTCTTTTGTAAAGTTCCTCCTGCCTATTTGTCATTTAGGCAGTTGGTCCTTTGGTCTCTTTTATGTTTTTTTTTTTATACTTTCTGGCCACAGGCCTTCTGATAGTTATGTGTGTTGCAAACATCTTCTGGGAGGAATTTCAAAAGTCCAAATGATTTAAATCAATTTCCAATTGATTTAATTGGAAAAGACTTAGAGAAAAAAAATCTGTCATTTTTCTAAGTTACCAGCCTCAGACTAGGCTTCAGCTTTAAAGAGAGATCTAGAAAGAATACAATTTGAGATAAGACCCACCAGGTTCAAGCCCCTGCGTGGCCACTTCCTGAGCGCTCTCGGGCAGGTCGATTCAGCTCTCTGAGCCTCAGTGACCACACTTGAGGGCGGACCGCTATTTATCGCATAGCTATTCTGTGGCAGAAGAGAGGTTATGTGCAAATGGGCTTTATAAACTGCATATCAGTTAAAATCAGAAGCAATCAGCCACACCAGCTTCCTGAACGGCCCCGACCAACTTCCCGAAAGCTGTCTCGTAGTGCCAACAGAGGAGGCAGTAGCGACCTTTGAGATCCGGGAAAATCCCCGTTCCCCCTCCCACCGTCTGAGCCAGAGGACACCTTCAATCCCCGTCCCTCTGCCCGCACTGTGTCAGACTGTCCTGCCCAAGAGCCAGGAACAGGGCTCCTCCCCGCCTGCCGGGGCAGGAAAACAGGAAGCAGCCCCCACCCTGCCAGGAGGTGGGGCTGACAAGCTCCCCTTCCTAGGTGGGCATCTCTCCAGGCCATCAACCCTCTGGATGCAGGAGAAGCACTGGCCGCAGGCCCGCCACCCCGCCGCCCCCCGGCCCGGGTCTGCTCCGCACTCTGTCCCCGGTTGGTGGAGTAAGTGGGCCAGGGGACGGGGTGTCAAACAGTCCTCCTCAGTGCCTCGCTGACACACCAGGCAAGTAGCCAGTTAAGTGCCCAAGTGGGGCAGGGACTCCGCTCTCCTAGGGCCACATGGGCACTCCTTACCCCCCTTTAAGGTTCAGCACCATCCGTTCACGCGCCCCAGTCCACATACAGGGGGGATGTGGAAGCTTTTCAGGAGAGAAGCCGAGGGCTCCGATCAAGTACGGGTCCTATTCCACAGGGGAGAAACACGCTTACAGGAATTTTATTAGCCCAAAGGGTTGAGAGTTGGAAATCCTGTCCGGCCTCCCCATTTGGAGAGGAGAAATTAAGTAGCATAGTCAGGTTTGCACACTCCCCTGGAAGCACTCTCACATTGCTCTGCACTTGTCCGCACATCGCTTGCTCCATCAGCCACGTCCCAGGGCCTGCAACACACTAGGCCAGTTGCTCTCTTGCCCGTAATACCTTTCAGCTCCAAATGGCCCCACCCGAAGCAGAAAGAAACCCTGGGAAAGTCCAAGCCCATGTTTTAGGAATGTTTATAAAGCATTCTGAACTTAATGGAAATCCAAATCATCAACCGTGACCCCTAATTCCATCTCCAGACTCTGTGGGTTCTCTCCTAAATGGGTACCCTGGGCGCACCGGCCTGGCACACAGGGCAGCCACTTAGTAAGAGTTAGTCACTGGAGAAATCAAGGAGAAAGAGAGAGTCTCCAAAATGTGCAAAGGGAAAGTACAGTGCAAGCAGAGGCCTGCCTGTGGCACCCGGGCTCCCATGAGATCCTCCGAATGTTTTACATCCACACGTTTGGCAAACAGGCCCAGCGCCTGCCTCCTGCAAGGGCTCGCTCAGCACGAGAGCCAGACCCTGCCCCCAAGAGCTTACAGTCTGGGCGAGAAGCCGAGGTGTGACCTGGATGAATGGGACAGACAGACAGTAGCTACGCGCCCCTGCTTGCTGGAATACCGGATCTGGCTGGAGGCAGACAGCAGCCGTCTAGTGAAGGGAGGCGGTGTAAGTTAAGGCGTGGAAAAGAGAAGCACCAGAGCCCCTTAGGTGCCCCGCCATGCAGGGGTGTCTCAGCAGCCAGCAAAGGTCCTTGAAAAAACGGAGTTACAGAAGCCAGTGTGGGGCTTTAGGGACAATCTGTCTGGCCCCAGGCTATCTGGGAAGCAGGGAGGATGGGATTACACCATCAAGAGCAGAAGTAATAAGGGCAGGAACAGTGCAAAGCAGAGCAGTGGACAAGAGAAATATCACAGAACACAATGTGGCCATGAGGACACAGGAAAGGAGGGTTCACAACGGATGTCAAGGAGCTGACGGGGACTAGCAAGGACCTGACACTGGCATTCAGAGGCTGGGGAGGCCCCAATTGAGTCTGGAGCATGTGTGGTTTACCCAGGGACAAATGTCCAATGAAAAGTGGTCACACAGGCTGGGAACTCAGGAGGCAGACGTGGGGAGGTGGTGTCACGGGAGGTAAGAGCAGAAACTATCTGAGGAGGTGAGCCCAGAGAAAGTGGACAGAAAGCGAAAGAGAAGTGGGGTGAGGTTAGCGCTTTGGGGACTGTTAGGAGGAGGAAGAGAACCCAGGGGGCTAGGCTGTGACTCCAGGGTGACAATCAAGCACAGTCTGTGGCCAGTTTTCCTGAGTTTGGGTCCCGGCTCTGACACTGACTTCAGAACCTTGATTTCCTCATCTGTAAAACAGGGATCAGAATGTGTAAATTCCTTCCAAGAACTGAGAGCAGGTGTGGCTCGTAAAGGCCTTTACCACACACTCAGTAAATGCAAGAAATGTCGGCCATTCTTATTATTATCATCGATGGGAGGAACAACCAACCACAGGTTCAAAGAAAGCTCTTAACATCCTTCCTACCTTTCCAATACCAACTAAGGGAGCAAGCAGGGGACAGGAAGGGGACAGCACGTTTTATGTTAGAAATCATTCCTGCCTAGCCTGGGTCAAGAAACCCTGGTCCCTCTGCTCTGACGCCACAATTTTCCAGCAGGTGAATGAAAGCCAAAGCGGATGATCATGAGCAAAATGGTAGAAACATCCCCCTGACTTCTTGGTCATCAGATTGCAGAGCCCTGGCTTCTCTGTTTACTGGCTGCATGACCTTGGACAAGTCACTCGGCCTCTCTGAGCCTGAGCTATTAAATAGGATAATGGCTATAAACCACCCAGCTGGTTTCTAGTGCCCACCAGGCCCTCAAGCAATATTTGTTTCTGTCTCTTCCTCTTGAGAACCCACGCTTCCTGGCTCTTTCCAGCTCACTGTCAGTTGGAATCCCATACTCTGTGGTGGGCTCCACCCAAGGAGATTGTGACCAAAACTTGTGTTTCCAGAGCCCCAACGCCACCTCTGATCTTAGCAATCACCAACCATAGAGCAGAGATGTTCAAATTTCAGGGTGCCCAGGGCAACGCAAGGCTCTGGCTGAAAAGCAGGCTCTCATTCATAGGTGATGCTGGGGCTGTAAGTCCTCTGTGTCGAAGAGCCCCACAGTGGCCAGTCCACCTCTCTGCTGACTCATGTGCTCCTCCAGGCTGCTCTCTTTATCTTACCCATCTCTGTGTCCCCTCCACGCTCTCTGCTCATTAAATGGATGGTGAAAACATAAACAAACCATAGAGAAAACCATTTTCCGGTTAAGTAAATACAGACAGGGAATTTTTGTCTATGAGTGCCAGCCCTCCTGGTTCATTCCAGAACTGTCCTCCTTGGCCAACGTGAGGACAGTGTGGGAGAAAGGGACCTGGGACCTGGAGTCCTGGATCTGAATCCTGCTTTTCAGTCAACAGCGGGTGGCCCCGGGCAAGTTACCAAGCTCTCACCCATGAGATGAGGGTGCTAATACCCCACCAGTGTAGCCCCCAACATTGGCTAAAACATGCTGTATAAACTTAAAGTGCTCCAGGCAAGGTACCTTTACAACAGCAACTTTTTTTGAGGGCAAGAGTCACTTTTCATTCCCCTAGAATCTGAAGGTTGCTCGTGATGGGCTGGGTGAGGGACACAGCAGGGAGCAGGTTGGAGATGGGGGCTGCGGCAGGTGGGTCTGGAGTACCCAACTCTGGCAGGGATGCTGGCCTGACCAGAAGGAAGGCAGAGAATTCACAGTCCTCTGATGGGCATGAGGCATGGCTCCTGACTGAGAGTGTAGGAGACAAAGGACCAGGAGGGCACTTGGGGGGCCGTTAGGAAAAAGCATTAAGTAATTACAGATGCCCCCTACTGTCCAGAGCTGAGTTTACCTACCCAGGTGAGGGCATCCCTGCTGGAGCTAAACATTTTCTACCCTCACCTACAGCCAGTTCAGCACTAAGGCAGGAATCGGGGGACACAGGTATCTGAGGATATAGGTGAGAGCCAGACACAATCGTGGGGCACCTGGGTGGCTCAGATGGTTAAATGTCTGACTCTTGATTTCAGCTCAGGTGATGATATCATAGTTTGTGAGTTCGAGCCCAAAGTTGGGGCTCCGTCAGCGCACAGCCTGCTTGGGATTCTTTCTCTCTCCTTTTCCCTGTACCCCTCCCCAGCTTGTGTGCTCTCTCTCGAAATAAATAAATAAACTTAAAAAAAAAAAAGACACAGTTTTGCCCTCATAAAGCTCTGAGTTTACCGAGGGGAACATAGAGAAAGAGTGACAAGACAGGGTAACAGATGCTATGGGCTGAGAGGTGGGAGTGGCCAATTCTGCTCCTCAGCCAGTTAGCCTCATCTGCACTCATCTCCAGATGTTTCCTTTGCCATTCCCCATTTCTAGAATGCCCACCTCCCCTCCTCTCCACCCAGCAAGTGCTATCTCATGCTGAATGAAGGTTAGGTCCTGGTGAGGACTCCCAGCCCCTCTCCACACCCACGCCAGCCTGCACTTTCCGCACAGGCTCTTGGTAATTATCACATTACCTAGGAACACGTCTGCCCCCCTACTGAAGAGTTCATCACAGCCTGCACCATTACTTGCATGTGTGCTCCATTTAGGTCTCCCAGGTTACAGCAAGAATCACTGGAAGTGTGTCCCAAAGTTTACAAAAATGCCTTGACGCCTATTATTTAATTTAATCCCCACAATAAACCTGAAAGGGAAGTATCATCTTTATTTTATAATAAGGAAACCTTAGAAAGGTGTACCTGAGGTCATATAGCCTATCCAAGTGGCTGGCTATAAAGCTCAAACCTCTTACAGCTCCAATGCCACTGTTCTATCCAGAGGCACTGGGTGCCACTGTTGCTCTGAGGCACAGTGGTTAAAGGCTGGGACCACTTCCAGCTGTGTGACCTTGGTCAGGTGACTTAACCTCTCTGTGCTTCAGTATCTTCATGGAAAATGGGGCTGATACCCACCTCATGGATCCTTGTTGAGATTAAAGAAGGCAATACAACAAAGTGCTTAGAACAGTGCCAAACACGATAATTAGCTACAATTATCACTACACCTTGGCTGATTCTCAGGGTCTCTCAACTCATTAAATTTTTTTCTAGCTCATTTTTCTATCTCATAATACATTGGATACAGTTGAAGTCATTAAACAAAATGAGCTTTTGCAGATTGACTAATGCCAAGTTTTTAGGACTGTTCTCTTTTCTGCGCTCTCCTACCCCCCCTTACAGTTTCAATAATAGAGAAACTCTCTTTCCCTCCTCTAGCCTACCTCCTCACTCCCTGCCCCCCCCCCCCACAAAACAAGGCACTCAGTCATATGCGGCCAATCGCAAGGGTTCCACATGTAAAATACCCACATATTTTGACCCAGAGTCTCCTTTGTTGGGCCATCCCTGGATAGCAAGGGTACATGCCAGTCCTGGATGGAAGGAAGCTTCCACAAACCTAATTTCCATCACTATAATGGGTCAAAGTTTTACGTGTCTTCCTCTAGTGCTCCAGTTTTTACTGATCTAAGACTCCAGACGGAATGGGTTATCATAAAATAGCACCTATTTCTTTTCCTTTTCCATTAAAAAAAAGAAGAAAAAGACAATTCACACTGCTTCCTGGAGCAAGAGCCTCAGGACCAGGCAGCTGGCTGAGGCATTAAGACCCACGGTGGACAAGGAGACAGAAAGATTCTTTCCAAGGGGCCAGTCCACAGAGTCAGAGAGGAAGCCTCAAACCCAGCTGGTCCCTGGGTGGCAACTGCCATCTCTCCCATCATGCCTGGGGTAGGATGACCCAGGGAAGAGACACTCCCTACTCTACATCACCCAGACACACCTGCAATGGGCCAGAGGCAACTGGAAAGAGACGAAGATGAAGTTCCCAGGGGTGAAAAAGCTTTCTTCATTGCAAGATTCCATACACAGAATGCGAAGTCAGGTCCTCGCAATCTTTTCTATCTAAAACCCAAAACCCTTCCTTCACATTGTACTGTTCATGGAGGCAGGGGTGGGGGCGAACAGAGCCCTGCAGGGGATCCAGCCTCTGGCAGTGGAGGCCCAGCTGGATCTTCAAAGGTTCCACCCTGAGCGCAAGAGTGAAGCACAAATCTGCCCATACAACTTTGGCACCGGGATGAAAAGAAGTGCTGTGCCCTTTGAAATGGATTTTGCATACAAACGAGTTGATGAACACCAGAAACATGTCCGCTTTATTCAGTCAAATCAATACACCAGGCATTCAAACTCCGGGGTAAAAATGGATTGTGGCTTTTTGTTGATGGCACTGGGGAATTTTGGCCCCCGGCCCTGCTCAGACTGGACAAATAGGGCAGTCTGCCTGTTAGCTGTCAGGCACATCTTGGGGCATGAAACCAAAATCCCAAGTCAGGGCTCTGGGCATCACTGGGCAGCTCATCCCGACCAGCAGCGGACTGTCCGGCCAAAGGCCGGCCCCTGGCCTCTGGCCGGCCCTCTCCTCCAGCCCCCATTTTCCAAGCTCGGCCACACGTCGCATTTCCTACATTCCTTCTCGCCGCTCAGACCCCTGCAGCCCGGCCCTCGGAGGCCGACAGCTGGGGGTGGCGTGAGCCAAGCAAGAGGCACTAGGAAGGGGGGGCGCTAGGGGTGGGGGGAATGTCAGTGCAACTCCGAAGCGATCGAGAGGGGAGGAAAGGGCTCCCCGCTTCACATCTCAGTCCAGCGCTCGCCTCTCCGCCGCCACACTTGAGTGACCCCCCCAGTGTGCTTCCCCTGCCTAGGGGGCATCCCTTCCATTCGGCCCCCCTTCAGTTCCTTCAGTTCTCACCGTCCCTGTGACCCCTGAGCTGCCCCGCCGCGCGGATCATGTCAGCTCCTCTGAGCTGCCCTGCCCTTCTCCTCAGGCCAGCTGGGATGCCCCCGGGTCCCCGACCTCCCCAGGGTCGCCTCGACCTGAGCACCCAGATGTTCCCTCTCGCGGTCCCCTTTGCCCAGTACTCCCTCGGCCTGAAGACCTCTGCTCCCTTCAAAGCCCCTCCCGGGCACTGCGGCTCTCGGGATGCCCCAGTCACGCATGCCCCGGGGTCCTCCGGTCCTCACCTGAGTCCGCTCGAAGCTCTCCCGTTCGGCCGCCTCGATTCCCGCGCCCACCCCACGCCGGCTCAGCACCTTGGGCAGCGGGTTGGGCACCTGCTTCATGGAGCTGGCCATCCGGTCCATGTCGCCGCGCGGAGCCGAGTCAGGGGCCCTCGGCCGCCCCGGGATCCCCACGGCGCCGCCCGCCCCGCCCTACCCTCTGGGATCCGGCGCTAACGGGACGGCTCCCGCCTCCCATTGGCTGGGAGCGCTGCTACTCTCCCGAGGCCCCGCCCCACTCAGAGGCTTCCCCGCCCGCCCCCGCCCCCTCTGGAGCCCCACCGCGCGCCCCGCCCCGCTGGGACTCTCGGGACCGCGAGGCGCGCCGTGACCGGCCCGGACGTCTGTCTATCACCGGGTCCAACCGCCCCCGGAGGGGGCGGGGAGAGGGGCGGGGCCCGGGCTGGGGCTGCCCTGACCTGCCCTCGCCCGCTCCTCCCCCGACGCCCGGCGCGCCGCTTTCCCCGCCTGTTCCCCGCGAGCCGGGCACTTCTCCGCGGCGGGCGCTGCCAGGTTCCAGGCGTGGTGGGCGGGGGTCACGCGGGCTGGAGCGCTGGGCCTCCCGCAGGGAATCCGGGCCGCCTAGGAACAGCCTTGTTTACGGCGCTCGGGCCGGACGGGAGAGCGCGGGATAGACCGGGTCTGCGGCGGCAGCCGGGGGAAGCGCTGTCCCAGGCCAGGTCCCGGCTGGTAGGGCCAGCGTTGGCCAGACCTGGCGGCCGGGTTGGCGGCCCCCACCCAGCACGCTCTGCTTCCTCCCGCGTCCCGACCCTGCCCTGCAGCCCTGCCCATCCCCTTTATAATGATCGCCGACCCGAGGGCGCCGGGTGGGTCAGTGGGAACGCTCTGACACCTATCCAAACGCCCCGGGTCTGGAACCGGCCAGAACACGTATTCATTGGTAGAAACCCCTGCTTCTGTTTGTGTCGGTGCGCGGCTCTGGGCCACCCCTCGCGTCCTGCTCCGATGTCAGCCGAGGTACCGACAGAGAGGGGGAAGTGGGATCATTTAGCGGAGGTGCCCAAGAAAGAAGTTTCCCGATAAATGCTAATGTTGATGTTTTAAAGACAAATGTTTTAAAACTGGAGGTGAAGAAAGGTATTAATTTTTTTTTAACTAAGAGCTTTTGATAAAAATTTCACACGTTCAACAGAGAAGCGAATGAGGGGGTGGGCCTTTGCAGGCACTAGGGAACCACTGAAGGCTTTCTCTCAGACCTGTGCTTTTGGGGACTGGCATTGTGTGGAACGGATTATGGGGGCGAGGAGGAAGGGCGGGGACCAACAGGGAGACTCCAGCCGTAGATGAGAGACATTGAGAACCTACAAAGGAATGAGGAACGTCCTGTGGGAGGTAATAGGAATATGTTTGGATGCAGGGAGTGGGGAGAGGGAGGAGGGAGTGGTGGGGCCAGAATTTCTATAGAGTAGGGATTTCAGGGTGGCCACGAGATGCAGGGGTAATGGCTTTGAGGCTACAGTCGCATAACTAACACATGGGTTTCACCTTTTTGGGGGGAATGGCTCCTTTTGGGTTTCTCTAAGGAAGAGGTGAGCTCCCTAGTTTTCAAGGCTTTGTGTCTGGGAAGTAGAGGTGACATCAAATGCACAGTGTGGGCCCAGGCTGAAGAAGAGGAGATGACTTCAATTCTGGGCAGAGCAATGTCAGAACAGACTTGGCCAAAGGGCAGGTGATGGGTGGAAAGAGAGGAACCTGGGGAGGAAGAATCAGAAAGAGAAGGGGAGCCGAGGCCAAGGGGGCCTCTGGGAACCTGAAGACAAGGGCTGTGTTTAGGCGCGGTGAAGGTGTCTGGTCAGAGCTGCAGTGGGGGGAAGGAATTGCACACTGGAAGAGCTAATTGAGTTGAAGAAGGAACGCATACAAAGGTCTGAGTGATCTAGAAGCTGAGGATCAACCAGGGAAGGTGAAGAGCCCAGGGATTAGAACAGTGGGAAGCTGTTATCAGCCTTAGACCTGAAGGGACATGAACGAAGGAGCTGTACCCCAACCAGCTGTGGGCTCCAGTCTTGAGAAGGGAGGCATTTGACCAGAGCTGCTGCCTTAGGTAGAATACCAATCACTGGGAGACACCAGTCTCTAGCTCTCCTGTCTCTGATTTACTACTAGCACATTCCATTGGCCAAGCCTAGCAGGGAAGAGGGGTAGGGGGCAGGTACAGAGCTCCTCCTTCCAAGTACAGAGCTAAGTGGAGAAGATTCAAGGCTGGATCTGGCCCAGCACGGGGGCTCCCAGGAGTATGCCTACCAGGAAAACACACAAGACTGACAGTTAATGTAACCTCTGTGTGCCCATTCTTAGATCGGACCCGCCTCACACTCTGGATCCAGCTAGAGTGATTTATGACCTTTTGCCCAGAGTTTACGGCTTTGATAAACAAGGGCCCTTTAAACAGGGATTAAAGGCTCAACCTACTTCTTATTAGGATAAACCAGAGTAGGAATCAGGAATTTGTGGTTTGGAGGCACCCTGTGGAGAAAGACTCAGGCGAGTTAACCTTCCTCTGAAACTTAGTTAGTTAAAAATAAGGATTTCCCTTTGCCAAAGATTGAGGGAAGCCCTCCCCCAGGGTGTAAACAGCAGGACCCTGCTGCCTGCCTTCAACTCTTAACCTTCTCTCCCAAAACATAGGAACCACTTGTATGGTAGTCTCCTTCCATGGTCTCAATTCCTATGATCCGAAATATTAAATGGAAAATTTCAGAAATAGGGGCGCGCCTGGGTGGCTCAGTCGGTTGAGCCTCCGACTTCAGCCCAGGTCATGATCTCACATTTGTGGGTTCGAGCCCCACATCGGGCTCTGTGCTAACAGCTCTGAGCCTGGAGCCTGTTTCTGATTCTATGTCTCCCTCTCTCTCTACCCCTGCCTGCTTATGCTCTCTCTCTGTCTCAAAAATAAATAAAACATTAAAAAAAAGGAAAATTTCATAAATAAACCATTTGTAAGACTTAAACTGCACACCATTCTGATGTGATGGAATTTACATGTCCCACTCTGTCTTGTCCAGGGTGTGACTCATCGTTTTGTCCAGCGGATCCATGCTGCATTCGATACCCGCCTATTAGTCACTGTGTCACAGTGCTTGTGTTCAAATAACCCTTATTTTACTTAATAATGGCCCCAGAGTACAAGAGCAGTGATGCTGGCAATTTGGATATCCCAAAGACTAGCTGTAAAGGTGGAAGTTCTCTTCTGAATAAGGGAAGAAAAAATTGTATGCTGAAATTGGCAAGATCTACAGTAAGAGGGCATCTTGTGTGTATCCGTGAAAACGAAGAAGGACAAAGAAAATCTAGTGCTAGTTTGACTGTTGTTAATCTGTTACTGTGCCTAATTTATAAACTAAACTTTATCACAGACATGTATGTATAGGAAAAACCTAGTACCATAGGGTTCAGAACTACCAGTGGCTTGAGGCATCCACCGGGGATCTTGGAACATATCCTCTGTGGATAAGAGGGGACCACTGTATTATATATTCTGGAGATTCCTGGTTTCTGGACATGGAAGCCACAAGGGGGATAAGTGTCTTATTACCTGTCTCTCCATAACAGGTAAATTTAGTCCCTCCCCACACCTAGTTTGGATATGATTTAGTATCTGGTATGAGGGTATATTAGCCAGCCACATTATTCCTACTGGTTCCTGGAAACCAAGTACACATGTTTTAATAGTTTTAATAAGATATGATTAATATATGCAGTCCCTGGGTGGCTCAGTTGGTTGAGCATCTGACTCTTGATTTTGGCTCAGGTCATGATCTTAGGGTTTGTGAGTTGGAGCCCCGAGTCAGGCTTTGCGCTGACAGCATGGAGCCTGCTTGGAATTGTCTCTCTCCTCTCTGTCTCTGCCCTTCCCCTGTTGTGTGCTCTCTCTCTCTCTCTCTCTCTCTCTCTCTCTCTCTCTCTCTCTCTCTCTCTCAAAATAAATAAACTTGTAAAATTTTTATTTAAAAATATATAATTAGATACATTAAAATGTATATATTTAGGGACACCTGGGTGGCTCAGGCGCTTAAGGGTCTGACTTCAGTTCAGGTCATGATCTCACGGTTCACAAGTTCAAGCCCTGCATGGAGCTCTGTGTTGACAGCTTAGAGCCTGGAGACTGCTTTTGATTCTATGTCTCTCTCTCTACCTCTCCCCTGCTCACACTCTGTGTCTCTCAAATAAAAATATATGTTAAAAATTTTTTTAAAATAAAAACCATTAAAATTTTTTAATTGTATATATTTAAGACCTACAATGTGATGAGTTTTGACACATGAAATCATCACCACAATCAAGATAATGATTGGGTCATCAGACCCAAAGATTTCCTCAGGTCCCTTTGTAATTCATTCCTACCTCCTCCTGAAATCCTGTCTAAGCAATTACTGATCTGCTTTCTACCACTAAAAATCAACTGCATTTTCTAGAATTTCAATTAAATAGAATCATACAAGGTGTGTTCTTTCTGTTTTTTTCCACTAAGAATAGTTATTTTGAACTTTATGTATGTTATTACATGTATCAATAGTTTGCTCCTTTTTATTGCTGAGTATTATTCCAACCTACGAATTTCTATTTCTTTACTATTTCTTTATCCACTTACTATTTACTTTACTATTTCTTTATCCATTAATCTGATGATGGAAGTTTGGATCCTTTCTAGTTTTTAACTATTACCAAAAAAGAAAAAAAAAGCTGCCATGAGCAGTCATGTACAAGTCTTTGTTATGAACATTTGCTTTCATTTCTGCTGATTAAATACCTAGGATTGTACGTCTGGGTTGTATGGTAGATGTACGTTTTACTTTTTAAGAAACTGCCAAATTGTTTTCCAAAAATGGTTATACCATTTTACATTCCTACCATCAGTGTGTGAGACTTCCGGTTGCTTCACATCCTTCTCAACACTTGATATGGTCAGTGTTTTTTGTTTTTTGTTTTTTAATAATTTACTATTTACTATTCGCCTATTATTCTTTTTTGGGTTTTTTTAATTTATTTTTTATTTATTTTTGAGAGGCAGAGAGAGACAGTGTGAGCAGGGGAGGGTCAGAGAGAGAGGGAGACACAGAATCCAAAGCAGGCTCTAGGCTCTGAACTGTCAGCACAGAGCCCAACGCGGGGCTCGAACCCACAAACCGCAAGATCATGACCTGAGCCAAAGCCGAATGCTTAACCAACTGAGCCACTCAGATGCCCCTGGTCAGTGTTTTTAATTTTAGCCACACATGTGGCGGTAACTCACTGGTATTTAAATTTGCATTTCCCCAATAACTAATGAAGTTGAGTGTCTCATCAGAAACTTCTTTGACATCTGTATATTCTTCTTAGTAAAGTGGTTGTTTAAATCTTTTTCCCATTAAAAAAAAATTTTATTGAAATAAGAATAGACTTACAAAAGATCTGCAAGGAAATACAAGGCATTTCCACATACCCTTCACCTGGCACCATACATACACACTTGATACTAACACCTTACATAACCATGGTACAATTAATAAAACTAAGAAATTAACATTGCTACAATATTACTAATTAAACTACAGACTTTATTTGGATTTCACAATCTACTAATGTCCTTATTCTGCTCTAGGGTCCAATCTAAGATTTTATATTGTCTTTAATTTTTATGTTTCCTTAGCCTCCTCCAGTCTGTGACAACTCTTCAGTCTCTTCTTGTGTTTTATGACACTAGTATTTCTGAATAGTACTGACCTGATATTTTGTAGGCTGCCCCTCAATCTGAGCTTAGCCGATATTTTCTCATGATTCTACTGATGTTATGAATTTCTGGTAAAAATACCCCAAAGGCTGGGGTGCCTGAGTGGCTCAGTCAGTTAAGCGTCTGACTTTGGCTCAGGTCATGATCTCATGGTTCATGAATTCAAGTCCCACGTCTGGCTCTGTGTTGACAGTACAGAGCCTGGTTTGAATCCTCTGTCTCTTTCTCTCTCTGCCCCTCCCTTGCTCATGCTCTCTTTCTCAAAAATAAGTAAAAACATTTTTAAAAATATTTTTGAGAGTGTCAGAGAGAGAGGGAGACACAGAATCTGAAGCAGGCTCTGAGCTGTCAGCACAGAGCCCAACGCAGGCCTCAAACCCACAAACCATGAGATCATGACCTGAGCCAAAGTCAGATGCTTAGCCAACTGAGCCACCCAGGTGCCCCTGATATGCCTATTACTGCTTATGTTCATCTCAATAACTTGGTTAAGGTGTGTCTACCATGCTTCTCCATCGTAAAGTTACTATTTTTCCCTTTATAATTGATACCAATTTGGAGGAGATACCTGAGGCTATGCAAATATCCTGTTTCTGCTTAAATTTGGGAGGCTTCTTATTGAATGAGTAGGTGAGTTTAGCAAGGCTGCAAGAATCAGAGCCAACATACAAAATTCAACTGTTTTTCTATACAAGAGCAATTAACAATCAAATTGAAATGTTAAAATGGATACAGTGGTATCAAAAATAGGAAGTACTTAGGGGCACCTTATTGGCTCAGTTGGTGGAGCATGTGACTCTTGATCCAGGGTTGTGTGTTGGAGCCCCATGTTGGGTATAGAGATTAGGTAAAAATAAAAATTTTCAAAACAATAGAAAGTACTTAAGGATAAATTTGACAAAAGATGTGAAAGACATGTACACTGAAAACTATAAAACACTGCTGAAAAAAGTAAAGACTTGGGTAATGGAGTGACATACCATGTCCATGGATCTGAACTTCAATTTTGTTAAGACGCCAGTTCTTCTGTGGATTGAATCTGTAGATTCAACACAGTTCTGATCAAATTTCCAGCAAGCTTTTTGTAAAAACTGTTAACAGTGATTCTAAAATTTGTATAGAAACGCAAAGGACCTAGAATATCCCAAACAACTCTGGAAAGAAAAGGAACATATGTCAAGCATTAATGTTACATGATCAAGATCTATTGTAAGGCTACAGTAATCAAAATAGTGTAGTATTGGTGAAAAGGCAGACATGTCAACCAATAGAACAGATTAGACAGTCCAGAAATAGGTCCACACATACATGGTCAGTTGATTTTACCCAAAGGTACAAGGCAGTTCAATGGAAGAAAGATAATATTTTTAACAGACAATATGTAAATAATTGGATAACCATATGCCAAATAAAACAAAACAAAATGTGAAAATAAACTTTATGTATATATATATTAGGGGGGGCAGGGGGGGGAAAGGGAAAGAGAGAATCCCAAGCAGGCTCCAAGCTCAGCACAGAGCCTCACACAGAGCTCGATCTCAAGATCCTGAGACCCTGAGCCCTGAGCCAAAATCAAGAGTCGGACACTTAACCAACTGAGCCACCCAGGGGCCCCTAAAATAATATTTAAAAAGGAACCTCAAGCCTTTCCTCACACAATATACACAAATCAACTCAAGTTGGATCATAGACCCAAGTGTAAAAACTAAGACTATAAAACTTATCAAAGAAAATAAGAGAAAAATCTTAGTGGCCTTAGGTTTGCCAAAGATTTCCTGAAAGTAAGAAATATAAAAGGAAAAAAATTGAATAGAACTTCATCCAAATTAAAAATGTTTGTTTTTCAAAAGACCACTACAAAATGAAAGGAAAGACACAGAATGAGAAAAGATATTTCCAAAAGATTCTCTCAACAAAGGACTGTATCTAGAACTTGCCAGATGTACATTTTTAAACTTTGACATGGCTTGGGATTTTAATTGTTCACAAAGATTATGATGACTCAGACACAAGAGCACAGCATAGGGGACCACTCGGGGATCAACAGGAATCTAAGCCTGAGCCTCTATTCCACTGCACTTGAGTTGTGGCTTCTTGGGCAAGTTGCTTAATGTTCCCAGCTGCAAAGCAGGAAGAGTCATGAAATAAGCATTCATTCACCCAGCAAACACATGTTAATCTCCTACTCTGGAGCAAGCATAGTAAGAAGGAGGTTATAAGCTTACTGTTTGATCATGGATATACATGCATTTTAAAAAAAAAAAGCATATTCTACCTAAGGAGTCAAGTCCTAGAATAGAGGTATGAGGGTTTCTCCAGTATTTGGAGGATTAAACAAGAATAGGATCCCATGTATGCAAAATTATATCTCTACGTGTGTGCATAGATACATAAGAAAAAAAGATAGAGTTAGAGCTATATTTACTGAATTGCAGTGATGAATTGTTAAGTGGAAAAGAACCCGTCTGCAAAGTATTGCGTACAGAATGATTCTACTTCAGCAAAAACAAGTAAACAAAATTCCCGTAGAACCGAGTTTATGCTTTTGTATGCAAGTGAACACAGAAAAGGCTGTGACAAGGTATAGTTCAGGTGACTAATACATGTTATGGGGTAGAGATAGGATTACATATATAAAGAGAGATTATTGCTTTTGTATATCTTTCCATTTGAAAACTAAGGATGGCTGGGTGGCTCTGTCGGTTAAGCATCTGACTTTGGCTCAGGTCATGATCTTGTGGTTCAAGGCTTTGAGCCTCACGTCAGGCTCTGTGCTGGCAGCTTGGAGCCTGGAGCCTGCTTCGGATTCTGTGTCTCCCTCTCTCTCTGCCCCTCCCCTGCTCATGCTCTGTCTTTCAAAAATAAATAAACATAAAACAATTAAAAATAAATAAATAATAAGTAAAGTTTTTAAAAATTAAGAAAACTTAAACACAACAGGTGATAAACACAGAAACAACAAGAACACACTCCCAGAAGTGCTTTCATGTTGATGACAGCGGTCTCTCAGGTTATTACTAGCTGCTGGGCAGTATGAGCTCCCTTTAGTTATGTGGGAATGACTTACACTTTATTATCTAAAGGCTTTGCTAGATCTTGGGATGTTCATGCCAGTACTCAGAGCACTAAGTGTGTGTCGGTGTGTCTCTGTGTGTGTCTGTGTGGGGGAGGGGATCACCATCCACTGGAGAGAAGGGTGGTAAACCGTAGGGGGCTGCAGGACCCTGCCAGGAGTGGTCTGGGGCGCCCCCCCCCCCGACCTGACTAGGGCATAAGCCAGAATTGGGTGCCTATCCCAGTTGAGTCATGAGCTAAGGAGTCAGGAGCTAAGGCAGACCTTGAAACTGGAGCCCGGGGCTGCATTGAATCAGTAGCCAAGGAGACAAGAACCAAGCCAGAGCCAGACAGGGAGATGGACCAGAGTGGGGGACGGACCCCCATGATGGACCAGAGTCAAGTGTCTGCAGCGCAAGCAGATCTCGCCCTTCACTAGCAAAATAAAACCATCGACCGAAATGAGGAATATCCTGAGGAAAGATAACAAGTCCACAAATGTGTGGACATGCTGAGGTTCAAATGCCACACAGAGCTGTCCAGTGGGCTACTGGAACATCAGAAGGGCTGTGTCTGTAGATATAGTTGGAGCTGTAGATGTTAAGTTGAGGCTCACCCTCTTAGAGATGACAGGGAAGCCATGTGCCTGGATGACAGAAGAGAAGGGGCTCCAGACAAACTTGGGGCAAGCCGCATGGTGGAAAAAACCCAACAGAGGCTATATAACTAGAATGCACCAAGTACATATTTTTTTAAGTTTATTTATTTATCGTGAGAGAGAGTATGCACGCACAAGTGGGGGAGGGGCAGAGAGAGACAGAGAGAGAATCCTTAGCAGGTTCCAAACTGTCAGCCCAGAGCCCGATGCAGGGCTCAAACCCACGAACCCTGACATCATGACCTGCGCCAAAATCAAGAGTCAGATGCTTAACTAAGCCACCCAGGTGCCCCACCAAGTACACATTTTTAAGGTTTACCCAGCTATTAGTTATTCATACAGGTCAGAATACCTAAGGAAGAAGAGGACAGAGTAGGAGACAAAGTCAGGGACTTGCAATGACTGGGATCTGAGTTTGCACTTCAGCTCCACCGTGTTTAGCTGTCACTTAGGTCAATGACAAGAAGCAGCCTCAAGAAATGGTCAAGGACCAGAAGCTAAAGCAAATTGAGGAATAAAGCGGAGCTGGAGAAGTAGAAGGGAGGCTGGTGGATTTCAAGGTCATCAGAGCCCTGGCAGAAGAGCATTGTAGGCAGGAAGAGGGTTGATAAAACTGTCATAGGCCTGGGTGCCTGGCTGGGTCAGTAGGTAGACCATGCAACTCTTTTTTTTTTTTTAATATATGTATATTTTTGGGAGAGCACAAGCAGGGTAGGGGCAGAGAGGGGGGCACAGATTCTCTGAAGCAGGCTCTGTGCTGATAGGCTGACAACAGCAAGCCCGATGGGCTTGAACTCCTGAACTGGGAGATCATGACCTGAGCCAAAGTCGGGCACTCAACCAACTGAGCTACCCAGATGCCCCAAGCATGCCACTCTTGATCTCATGGTTGTAAGTTCAAGCCCCACATTGGGTATAGAGATTACTTAAAAGTAAAATCTTAAAAAAAAGGGTGGGTGGTCAAAAGCCACAGAGAGGTCAGGGAAAGACAAAGACCCAGAAAGCAGAAACCCGTGCCTTGAAGACAGGAGTGTGAGTAAATATATAGATGTTGCAACGTTCAGGGGTCCCCAAGAAGGACTCATGGAATTCACTAAGAGCCGCTATGCTCATGGTTACAATTTATTATGGTGACAGGATACAGATTAGAATCCACCCAGGGGAGAGTCCAGGAAGGTTCCACGCTCAGAGCTTCCCAGTGAAGTCGAGGACAGGGCGAACTTTTCCCAACCATGATGTGTGACAACATATTCAGGGTATTGCCAACCAGAGGAGCCCCCCCGACCAAAGCCTTGTGTGCAGTTTTATAGGGACTTCGTCACAGACGTGGCGGTTGCTGTGTTCCTGACCTTTAGTTTCCAGTCCATCCAAAGGTCAAGCTGACACTACGTGGCCCAAAGCCCTCATGATAGGTCATGTCGTTGGAATGTCCGGTGTGGCTCCCAGGAAGACAAAGACATTGCAAGGGCTTCCAGACCAGGGCTCAGGCAAAGGCCAGACCTCTCTGTGGGTAGGGTCACTTCTTTGCCACACAGATGCTCAATTGAGTAAGTAGAGAGGGGACTTAAACATGAGCCAGGATGTAGTCACTAGGACACTACCACAGGCTCCAGAACACAGAGGTGGCGGGGGGTGGGGGGGGGTTGGAGGGTGGAGGGGAAATGAAGGTAAAGGGCTTGCAGAGGTAGGGGGAGGAGCAGATACATGGGGGAGTCAGGGTGCACTGCAGGGCTGCAGGCGGCTGGGTCCATGCTACTTTCAAGAAACTGGGGAGGGAGAATCTCAGGTTGCACCCAGATAAGGGTGCATTTGGGGCAGGAATTCTGCTTCCAGGGGGAGGAGGTGGGAGGGAGGCTCCCCATCTGGTCGTGAGATTCTGAAATGGAACAGAGGTGTCGCTTACTGGAGAGGAGGAAGCTAGGCACTGGGTGGCAGGAGCAGATGGGTCATCCAAAGGGGGATGTGAAATTGTCCAGAGCAAAACGGGAAGTAAGTTTCCCCAAAGGGAGACAGACATCTGTGAACAGGGGTGTGGCAGGATAGCCTATTGAGAGACGTCACTGCGGTTCCCCTTCCCCTTTATCCCCTCATCCGTTCTCTTTCCCCTTTGCCCCTTCCTCAGTGGCATTTTCTGCCTCAAGGAAGGAGAGACGCCTCAGAAAAATAGAAAGAAAGGCTTTGGGCTAACAGAAGCCTAGAGTTTGAGCTTCAAAAGCCTGGTAGGGCACAATTATTCGTGAAACAACAGGTTAGGAAGAAGAGAGGAATGGTCAGGCTATTCCATCCCCAGACCAGAGAAAGTTCTCTGACCAGGGGTGTGGGGGACAGTCAGGAGGAAAGTGCTCAGGCACCAGTCTGGTTCTTGCAAATGGGTTCTTAATCCTGGCTCCCTGGGCTGGGTCCTGGGGATGAAGGGGATCTGACAAGAAGCTATGGAGAGGTTTGGAGAATCTAGGGCAGAGGGAATCCCCATTCTCCTTTTCCTAGGTGGGTCCCAGGGTGGCACTAAGATCCTGGAGACCCAAAGGACTCATCCAGTGATTTTAAGAGGTGTTCACAAAATCTTCACCCTTCAAAGGGTGGAGCCTAGTTCTCCTCTCCCTGAATGTGGGTAAATGGAATAAAGCAGAAGTGACAGTCTGTCACATGGTAGCCACCACGTCATGAGCACACTCAAGCAGCCTAGGGACAGTGCACATGGCGATGAACTAAGGACACCTGCCAACAGTGAACAAGTCACCTGGGAAGAAGGTCTGGCCGCCACATTTAAGCTTTCCCAGTGGGAGGGGTGCTGTCTCAAAGAGAAACAGGTGTCAGCCCCTGGTGCATAAGGGAACTCAGATTCTTATCACTTGAAAAGAGGAACTCACAATAGAAGTGAGGAGTGTCGAATGAGAACTACTTGCTTTAAAACTGAGCTTGTGGGCTGGAAGATTCTGTCCTGTCATAAAGGAGTTTTTCAGGCATCAATAGCCAACAAGGGAGGAGATGGTGGGTCTGGAAACTTCCCAGAGCTCAGTGCACCAGGCAGCCGGCCATTTCTTCCTGGACAATGAAGCCATCAACCAGGGAGGCACAGACTGCGGCAGAGCGCCAGACCCGCTTGCTCACTGCCTAGTAATCACTTAACCTCTTTGACCCTCAACTTCCTCAGCTGTTAACTAATACCTACCCCAGGAAACTGTCGGAGTCAAGGAAACAATGCTGTAGTGATTTCTTTTTCTTTTTTCCCTTTAAATTTTAATTCTTATTAATGGTGTAATATAGAGTTTTAAAATATCAAATAGCTCCCTGAGGCTAATAATAAAAAACCCCTGAGTCTACTCTACCTTCTCTCTCCTCCCTCCTTCCCTTCTCTCACTTATTTTTCCCTCCCCACCCTTCCCCTCCCTGACCTTCCCCCTCCCCTCCTTGAATCTCACCCCTCCCTTCCATCACTCCCCACCTCCCGGACTCTCCCCTCCCTTTCCTAACTCTCCCCTCCCTTTCCTAACTCTCCCCCCTCCCTTCCCTAACTCTTCCTCCTCCCCTCCTTGATTCTCCCCCCACTCCCTGACTTCTCCCCTCCACCCCCACTCTCCACTCCCAGAGACAGCCACTTTTAATTCTGAGTCCCTTGGAAGCCCCAGGAACTCTAGAAACATCCTTGACTCCCCTTTAAATGATATTTTTAATCCTTGAAATACCAAAGACCAAAATGTGTTATCTACCGAATTTTGACATACATGAGATCATCCGCTGATTTTATACCAATTTCACTTATAGTTTTGAACTTATAATTCATAAATCTCAGTTTTACTTGTTTTTTTATATTGCGGTTGGTTCCGTGTAAGATTTTCATTTTGAAAATTGGTTCCAAAGAATACAAACAACAAAAAGATCTGACGGGGCGGGGCGGGGGAGCGGGGCGGAGAGTCGCCCCCGCCCCTGCCGCCTCCTTCCGCACCACAGCCTCCCGGAGCCTGGAAAAAGGATAGTGGCTGCGTGCGCCTCAGTGTCCCGGGGTGGCGGTGGCCCGCACCAGCCCTGCATTGTAAACACAAGAAGCAGAAGGAATCCCCTAAAAGCAGGGGGAAATGGAAAAAGTTCAGAAGAAAGCCCAGACCTAATAGAACCAAAGTGCTTCTGCTGCAAAGTGCTTAGCTGCAGAGCTTGAAAATTACCACCGGGGGCGCCTGGTGGCTCAGTCGGTTAAGCATCCGACTTCGGCTCCGGCCATGATCTCACCGTTAGTGGGTTCGAGCCCCGCATCGGGCCCTGTGCTGACACCTGAGAGCCTGGAACCTGCTTCAGATTCTGTGTCTCCCTCTCTTTGTTTCTCTCTGCCTCAATAATAAATAAAAAAAAAAAAAAAGAAAAAATTACCACTGAAAAATACTGAACCGGCAGGCGTTTTTAGTGAGGAAGATGAAGTTCTGCAGTAAAGGATAGAGTGATGTAGGGGTAAGTACGTCAGCCCAGGAATTAGATAAGAAAAGTGCTATGACTCCTGATTGCCATAAATGATGTCACCTAACTTGTGTGGCCCTGTTTCCTTACCCCTAGAAAGACTTAGTGCGTTTCAGATTTGGCCGTCTTGAACTATATGGGAAAGATTGGCCATGACCCTTCTTGACTGAAATTTTCCCTGCAAGAGGTAGGCAGGATATATCTTCTAAGGTAAGAAAATACTCTTGGGGCACGTGGGTGGCTCAGTCGGTGAAGCGACTGGCTTCTGATACAGTCTCAGGTCATGATCTCACAATCATGATCTCATGGTCGGGAGATGGAGTCCTGCACCCGGCTCTGCACTGGGCGTGGAGCCTGCTTAAGATTCTCTCTCTCTCCTCTCCCACTGCCCCTCCCCCTACTTGTGTGCACTTACACAACTGTGCTCGATTGCTCTTTCTTTCTCTCTCTCTCAAAAAAATACTGTTAAAGGTCATAAGTGCTGCCGTGCAAATTTTGCTTTCTTTAGAAATGTCTACTCTTTGAATGATGTGTATTGGTACATCCTTCTTTCCTTTTTTTTTTCTTTCTTTCTTTTGTTCTTCAAACAGAAGGTTTAAATTTGACTTACCCACACATGTCCTGGAAATAAAAGTTTCTGCCCAGTACTTACTGCTGGTTTATACATTCCTAAAGTCCATTTTGGAAGATCAGACCATGCCATAGTGTTTTTTATAGTAGTTGTTTTAATTTGTATAATTGTGTCCGAAGTTATGTTTTAAAAAGTGTTAAGGCTCTTTATAAAGTGATTTGTTTTAAGCACATTAAAGGCTGTTCAAGCGTTTAAAACAATTGAAGACCGCTGAGAATGGCTTTGGAAATGCTTCATATGCTAATAGATGCTAAGGAGAACATCCCTGACCTTGCGGGGAGAGGGCAGCATCCGCAGGGCAGCTAGGGTGCTCTCCCCCTCATCTGGGGGAACTCTGACCCAATGCACCTGGGAGCCCTGCTC
>NC_043707.1:29169445-29179406 GCF_006229205.1 Suricata suricatta
CCCCCCCCCCCCCCCCCCCGCTCATCTGCCCTCACCAAGAGGGGCTCACAGAAAGCCCACTAGGAGTAAATCCACCTTCCCTTGGCAGAGGTCAAGAGTGAGACTCAGAGGAACCAAGCCACATCTCCAGGGCTCTTACCCTCCACCCAGGGGTCAGCAGAGGGCCCACCACCCACTTACCCCCACCCTGGCCTCACCCCTACTTCATGCCTTGACTACACCAGGACTACTATCACGGGGCCTCTGACCTCCTGTAGGCCCGAGAAGCAGCCCAGGCTCCCGGCTCATGCCCCCTCCTCCCAGGCTCTTGTCCCCACCCACCTCCATCCAAGCCTACCTGATCCCCATGTCCAACCTTCTTCCCAATTCTCAAAGCTCTTCTGTACACTCTGGAGCTCATGTCCATCATCAGCAAAACTCCGCCTACCCTCAAGCTTTCCGTCAACCTTCCTTCCCCTTCTTGCCCTGTGAACCCCGGCCCTCCACTCAGGGCGGCCGGGAGGGGTGCTCTCTCTCCCTTGCAGCTAACCAGTGGGAGACAGCTGCTCAGGGTTGCTTCCACACTGTCATCCCTGCCCCCTTCCTTCAGATCAAAGCTTCGGCTCCTCCCATAGGGCTTCCGCTGCACCGCCTGGCACTCCTCCCTGCTGGTGCCATTTACTCCCTGCTCCCCCCAGTAACTGTCCCTTCCTTTCCGATTGGATTAACTGGGCTGTTACATTCTGATGCTTTTCCACATTGGGAGCTCCCTGACCCTGAGAGATGGCCCCTCCCTGGGTTAGCTAACGCCTAGAGGTAGCAAAGAACTCATGTGCAACTGTACCGTTCATACACAAACCAGCCACCCCAGAGTCTACACCCCAACCACCTGACCTGATCACCCCTCGGCCGGGTATCACACAGCTAGAGGCAGCCGCCATGACCCAGAGCCCACTGGAATTGTTCAAACAAGTCTGTTTATCCTGCCCCACCTGTTACTTTCCACAGAAACCATAATAAAGGCTCTTGCTGAAGTTTCCTGACCCCCCTCTGCCTCTCAACCAGCGGTGATGCTCACCCGTGTGGCCCTGTGTCATTTCCTGTTCTCCACCTAATCTCAGCCACCCACTTCCCAAGCTCATACCCTTGACCTCATAAGTATCAATTACTCAATTTTGTGCTTCCTCTCACTGGCCACCACCTCCTGTCTTTCCATCTCTCTTCCCTGGAACCCTGACTCCAGCTCCCTGGGGCCTGCAATCCTTCCAGTCTGCCGCCTTTTCACTGTCCTCCCCAGGACCACTCAGCCCTCCTCCATTACTCTCAGTAAAAGCCAAAGTCCCAGATGGCTCAGTAGGTGAAGCATCTGATTCTTGATTTCAGCTCAGGTCATGATCTCATGGTTCATCGGTTCAAGCCCCATATCTCTGGGATCCTCTGTCTCCCTCTCTCTCTGCCCCTTCCTCCCATCCCTGCTCATGTGTGTTCTCCTTCTCTCTCTCTCAAAATAAATACACATGTAAAAAACAAACAAAAAAAAGAGCCAAAGTCCTGATGGTAAGCCACAAGGCCCTACATGCTGTGTTGCCCATTATCTCCAATGCCACCTGCCACTCCTCTTCACCTCCTTCATCCTTCCTTCGTTACACTGTCTCCTCCAACAAAACCAGACACACTTCTACCCCAGGCCCTTTGCACTGGCTATTGCTGTTGGCTAGAACATCCTTCCTTCAGATACCTGCAGGGCCCATCCCCTTACCTCCTTCAAATCTGCCCAGCTGTCACCTGCTTAGTGAGGCTTTTCCTGATCACCCCTAACCACTCCCTGGCCCCCTTACCTTGTTCTAGTTCTTTCAGAGTCCTTAGCATCTAACACACTATCTAGTTTACTCATGTATTATGTTTGTCGCTTATCATCTACCTCTCCCTCTAAAACGTGATCTCTGAGGATGTTTTCTTATTACTGTCGTATCCTCTGCAACTGGAAGGGTGCTTTGCATATAATAACTGCTCCTTAATATATTTTTAGTGAATAAATAGTGACATAGTGTCACCTTGTCCAACTTTCTCATCGCAATAATAATAAAAACCAGACAAGCAGCAGCAGCAGCAACCGACTTGGTTACTCGCTGACTCTGCATGTCAGGCACTGTGCCCTCAGCTTTTTATGCATTATCTCCTTTGGTCCTTAGAGCAGCGCTGGGAGCTCAGTGTCCCTACAATGTCCATTTTCCTAGAAAGGAAATGGGTTAATGGAGGATCACGTTCAGGAATGTATCTCCGATGTCCAAATAGATGAGCGGTGACCCCAGCATCCAAACCCAATTAGCCCGAGTCCTGCTCTCAGTCACTCGCTTCCCTCGTGTGTGTGGATGGTCTCTGCATGATTAAACTGCTTCACGTGTGGGAAGAAGGCTTGCAGGGGACACCGAGGCCCAGGAAACTGCTTGATGCAGACACGCTCTCAGTAGAGCACCTGGAAGGTGCTGGGGTTGCTTGAGAGGAGAAAGGGGGGAGTGGATGAGGCAGCCCCCCAGTTCTCCCGCAAGAGCCGGCCAGCTCTTGGTGCTCTCTGCCTGTGCTCTAATGCACTCGGCTCTAATGCACTTGGTAGAAGCCAGGCTCCCGGGAGAGCATTAATGGACCCACAGAGTCATAGCTTCAGCTGAAACAGTGCATTAATAATGGAGGAGACAAGGTCATTAACAAACAGAGCAGGGAGGTAAGAACAGAAAAAGAGGGATTAGTTTCTAAAGCTCTATCCCGGTTCTGGCCAATCCTTGGATTGGCCTCAACCACAGCTGCTTTCTGCTCTGTTCCAAGGTATCCGCTGAGCCCTGAGTACATGTACATGGCTGGGCTCCATATGGAGCAGAATCCATATGTCCACCATTACCCACACCTGTGAAGTGGCAAAATAGAAACCGAATCTGGTAAAGCAGAATGCTATTCTCTTAGATGAGGCATTGTTTTCTCTACCTGACTTTAGACCAATATATTCTTTCTTTTCATTCTGGGCATAAGGAAGACTGAACTTCCCTTTGTGGCACAATGGGTTGTGAGTGGGATTGACAGGTGTCTCTATGGGCCACAGCACTTTGCTGCTGGTTCAGAGCTCTGTTTGTCCCGGGTCTGCAATCCAGAAGGCACGGCTGACTTGGCCTGGATCCCTGAGTGTCTCCATGATCAAGGCTTCCTGCCCACCCATGTCGGATGTGTGGCATGAGTGGGACATAAATTGAGATTTGGGCTGATTTGTCCTGCAGCATAACTTGACTTATCTTGACTCATCTCAAAGGAGGTTGTGACAAAAGCTCCTTATGCGGAGCCTGGCAAATGGATGTCACCTCATCCCTGTTCTTACTTTTCCTAACGTTGCACCCTGGTGTTTACTACTTTGCATCCTAATGATGTATTCCTGGGTCTCTACTTCTTGCTAGCACATGAGTGCCACAAGGCTAGAGACCGTGGCTGTTGGCCTTTGTATTCTCAGATAGCATCTGACCACCCAATGGTTTGTAACAAATGGTCACTGGACAAATAAGTCAAGTATTACTGACTTCTGCAAGTTTAAAAATTTTAGAGCCTTAGATTAAAAAAAATTTTAATGTTTATTTATTTTTGAGGCAGAGAGAGAGAGGGGGCAGGGGAAGGGCAGAGAGAGAGAGAGAGAGAGAGAGAGAGAGAGAGAGAATCCAAAGCAGGCTCCAAGCTCTGAGCTGTCAGCATAGAGTCCAACGTGGGGCTCGAACTCACAGACCATGAGATCATGACCTGAGCCGAAGTCAGACATATAACCAGCTGAGCCACCGAGGTGCCCCTAGAGCCTTAGATTTTTTTAAATCTCTAAATTGGAGGGGGGGAAATTCCTTAGGGAATTGTAGGGAATGAAAACAAATCAAGGGGATAATTTAAAATTATGTGAACGTGAGAGGAGTTTTTATGAATTAAAGAAACCAAGGCTTCCAAAGTTGGGGTGCCTGAACTCAAACGAGGACTAAAACTTGAGATTTTGATACTTAAAGTCCAGAGTTGAAGAGGCCCTGCCCTTCTAGAAGTCTCTTTGGAGGCATCAACCTCATGCATCTCAAGGGACCTATGCGGGTATGCTCCTTTTTTGCCCAAATGGAACTACTGAGTGATGAGTCACTGCTGACGGCAGTCAGTCACTGGGGAGGGGCAAGTGCCTCTTGAGAGTCCCATCAGCCTGGGACCAGTCAGAGAGGTCCTTGGGAGCCAGTAACCAGGGGACAGAGCAACATACCACACCAGCTTCCGGAAGTCACTTTGGGAGCGTATGCTAGCCAAGTAGCTCAGGATTGCCCACAAGGGACTGAGAGATTTGTTTGTTTCCTAATTAGTAAAACATTTTTCTGATGTTTTGGTCTAAGGTCCAAGATTTTCAATTTTGTAGCTGCCTAGGGAGGTCCTGTTGTTAGAAGCGGCATGAAGAAGTGGACAAAATCACAGGGCGTGGGTTGAGACTGGGGATGGCCTGCATTCCTCCGCTCCTGGAAGCATGACCTCAGACTGCTTCATGTCCCTACCTGTTTCCTTGAAAATGGGAACCATTCTGTCTTACTGACCTCACAGGACTGAGGAATATGACAACTGTTACTTCATCACACCATACAAACAGCACTGTAATTATTTGTTGGCCTGCCAGCTTTCCGTTTGGCCATGAACTCCTAGGGATCAGGTGAAGCCCTTGCCACTTTTATAGAGTAAGTGAACATGAATGGTTGTTCAATGGATGAAGAGAAGAAAAGAATCAGTGAGAAGAAGAACAGGTACATTCTGGACAAAGGTGTTTACTGCTGCAATAGCCTTACCAAACCCTGCCTACCTTTCTAGACCCACCCCCAGCCTCCCTGGTGAACCCTTATCTGCACACAGTGGTCCCCCTTTTGGACTGCTCATGAACGTGCTTTCATGCGTTGACAGAATTCTGGAGTTCTCAGGAACCCGAACATCTATTCCCACTTCCTCAATTTATGAATGAAGAAACTGAGGCCCAGGGTGCCTGGGTGGTGCAGCCGGTTAAGCATCTGACATCAGCTCGGGTCATGATCTCACTGTTTGAGCATGTGAGTTCAAGCCCTGTGTCGGGCTGACAGTTCAGAGCCTGGAGCCTGCTTCGGATTCTGTATCTCCCTTTCCTCCTGCCCCTCTCCCGCTGATGCTCTGTCTGTCTCTCTCTCAAAAATAAATAACAATAAAATTAAAAAAAAGAAAGAAAAGAAACTGAGGCCCAAGTAACTGGTGTCCCCAAACTCACACACATCCCTTATCTCGTAGGGTGTCTTGATTGCTTTGTATGTATTTCATTGCTCTCCTCCTCCCTTCCAGTACCTCCAACCCCTAAACTGTACCCTCTGAAGATTGTACTAAGTCTTCCTTTTCTCATCTTTCCCCTGCCCTCCTCCTGGTGTTTGCACGTGACCTTGGATCTCAGGCAGATCCTCAGTAAAGACTGGCAGTTAGATGAACTTTGTAAATCCGCCAAGCTGTCAGCTAGTCTTTAAAAAATAGTGGGAGACTGTTGCCATCTGCTGGTCAGTTTCTAGAACTCCAGCTAAAGGTCACAGTCTTGTCGTTAGACCCTTCAACGTGGGTTTGGTCTTGAACGCTTCCTTGCATGTCTCTTCTCCTACATATACCACTCGGACTCAGAATTGAACCTGGGAAAAGGGTGTCCAGTAAAATTTTGTCTTTGGTGGCATAGTCCACAAATGTTTGCAGAGTCCTTCATTTGTGCCAAGATATTTAGATTCAACCCTTGAGCCTGCATCAGGTAAAGAGCTAAGGCTAGCAATTCTATTATAACTGTAAACAAGTACTACCATCGTTGAGGAACAAAATATGCCCAAGTCCTCCAGAGCCAAGAAGGCGCTTCTGCTGCTTGGGAGCATGGAGGAAATCACTGAGATCCCATTCTCATCAAATGGAAGAGGCATTTGGCGTTTTGCCACTTGGGGTCTAGTTTGGCAAGTAAAATTTTGCCAGGGAGAGACTGGGAATGGAGAGGGGATGTTCCTGAGGAGGAAGTAACATTTAGGGGATGAAAGGAGATGACCACATGAAGGCTTGAAGCGAGCAAGGGGTGGTCTCACACGATTCAGGAAAGCAGAGTGTCTCAGTGTGTTCGGTTGGGTGAGGGGTGGGTGAAAAGCTGGAAAAGTAGGCTGGGGCCTGGTCCAGGGAAACAGATGTTGTCAGTGCCCTACTTATGCCCTCAGGCTTTACTACGTACCCCAGGCTGCCAACATTTCTTTCAGGGCGTCTCTGGGGGCTATTCTGCCCTTATACGCAGTCCCCTGGCCCCTCCCCCTGACCATCAGCCAATGACTGATTGGAGGTGCTGTATAAATTCCCTTGCTCCCTTGTTCCTTGATTTGGGAGTGTTCTGAGATATGTATTTGACTACCATTTCCCAGAGGTCCCCAACAGGATTGAGCTCAGCTGCCTACAGTGGTAACTTGTCTGATAACACACTCTTATTGGCTGCTTCCCTTTCCCTGTCTCACTTCCCTACTTCCTACTGGCATCTCCTGGCATTACTACCAAAATATATCGTGTGCACTAAAATTCCTACCTCAAGGCCTATTTCTGGGGAAGCTCCATCTAAAACAGCACAGAAGACCCTGGGATGCTAAGTTAAGAAGATTGGACTTCATGGAGCATCTGGGTGGCTCAGTCGGTTAAACAGTTGACTCTTGATTTCAGCTGGGGTCATGATCACACAGTTTGTGGGTTCAAGTCCTGTATCTGGCTCTGTGCTGACGATGTGCAGCCTGCTTCGGATTCTCTCTCTCCCCTCTCTCTTGCTCTGCCCAAACCCTGCTTGCTCTCTCCCTGAAAATAAAATAAAATAAAATAAAATAAAATAAAGATTAGACTTTAAGCAGTAAGTGCTTCCTTAAGGCCAAGTCATAATAGCCATTGTTCGAGAACAGTGTCTCACACGCTGTCATCCTCCCTATGGGCTCTCTTGTGGTGAGGGGGGGGGGGTTCCCAGACAGTCTTTTTTTTTTTTTTTTAATTTTTTTTTGAAATCAGAAAAGACTTTATTTAGCACCTGTGCCGGCTCAGTGGAGTCACCTCCAAAGGCTGGGTGCCCGGCTCGGGTTTTACTGACCCCGTATACATCTGTGCTTCCGGCTTGGGCAGGACCAGTCCGTCAGGCTTCCAGTTCCTGGCTGCTGGCCGCTGGAAGGGGCTGCAAGATTACAGAAGCCAAAAGCAGCAGGGCGAGTATCCGGCCTCAGACATGTGGCTGGCCCTTTTTTATCTGCTCTCACCAATTTTCCTTCTCACTCAAGTTACATTCTTAGTAGGGAAATCACTAAGTTATAAAGTTATTGGACATGTGTCGGAGCCGCCAAGTTTTCTGTCTGCCTCAGGCAAGGATTATCACTCTCCAGAGAGTGAACCAGCAAACAAGATTTGCATTCTAGAGGCTGGAGACTGCCATTTCCTGGTCAAAATAACTTTGGTGTCTGTCATGCTGGGCCAGACTGGAGTGGCCAAGGTGCACAAAAGATCAAAACCGTATTTTGGATTATTCAGTGCTAACTCCCCCCTTCCCAGCATTGCTGAGGCAAATCTGGGCGTTTCTTTTGATATTCATTTGACTCTGTTTACCTAGTAACTGACCTTGGTCAGCTGCTTTGTCTTCCCACCTTGAAACCTATATAAAAGACAGTTTTCTGAATAAAGCTCTCTCTTTTGCCTAATCGGAAAAACGTGAGTTCTGTCTTTACTCTCTGCGTCTCCCTCTCCTGCCCCCTTTTTCTCTCCCTCCCTCAGGAGAAGGACCCGCGACGATTCTCCGCCCTGCTGAACGCCTGGCCCCATGTGACAATTGGCACCTAACGCGGGGCTCAGTGAAGGAACGTGACCCTGAGCGCGGGTTACGACAGACATGTACTGTCAAACTACTCTCTTTTCTAAAAACACTGTTCTAGAGCTGTGTAGTGATTTTGTTTTCTTTCCTTTCTTTACCACAAAGAAACCAAACGCACATATGTTCCCTCGAATCGGCAGGGTTGGAAGGCCCAGTCTTCTTTGCCCGTAAGGAGGGAGAACTGGCCTCCAGCTGCTAATGATGTGCTGTCAAGGCTGAGTTCACCAGCTAGGTGTTGGGAAACACGAGCACCCGTGTGGAAAGGGCGGACAGGAAATGTGTCAGCTAGGAACAGGAAAGGGGAAACAGTTCCCCAAGTCTAAGATGGGCGGACCTGCACACCTAGCAAAGTTCAGTGAGGGCACCCCTCCAACACCCAGGAGCCCTGGGAGACCGACACTTCCCTGGTAGAACCCAGCTCTCACCAGAGACCCCACTGTTCAGGTGCCCACAGAGGGCTCGCCTGATCAGCATCTGCCCCCAACCCAGCCCCCACCTCCCCCTGCCCCACCCCTGGGACCCACAGACTCCCCTTCGTAGGCAGATTTTTACCCGGGATGCTCTGATAGGGCCCGAACTGAACATCAGCTACAGGTTGGTAAACAGTCACTTCCCTAAAGCCGGGCTCCCTTAGCCCTCCCCGAACTCTAGCAATTGAAAACATTAATACCTGTTGAGACCAGGGGCCTCCAAAGCAAGCCTGTTTTCATGGTTTCAAACTGGTTCTTAAATATGTTCAATGTTGCCCCTGAACCTTTCCTGGGGCTTGGGGGGTGGGGCATGCAGGAAATGGAACTAGGTTGAGCTGGGAGAATGGTTAATATCACCACCATTTTTCCTGCTTTCTTCCAAACTGGTTAACACTCTGAATCCTTCCCAGCTTGCTTCCTATGGGCCCTCAGTCTGTTCTAGACCCACAATGTGCAGAGCAGCCCGTGCCGGTGAAGGCTGACACCGCTCTAGAATCCTGTGGACTTCAGTTCCAGCATCTGCTGGCAAACGCGTTGCCTCCCTTCCCCCTTACTCTGTGCAAAGCACAGTCTTCCCCACTGTACAAATGAGGAAATGAGCTCAGAGAGGGGAGGAGCGGGGAAGTACCAGGACCAGGAGTCAAATGCCCCATGGATGTTTTAAGATCTTGAGACTGCTGGAGCACGCTTAGCTTTGAAGCCCTGACCGTTCGGCTTCATACGAACACATGTGCATTATTCACACGAAGGTACACGTCCCCTACAGAGTAAATGCCACACAAGCTACGTGCTCTTGAGTAGCAGCGGGCTGGGAGAGGAGAACGCGCTGGAGATATTCATAAGCATTTATTCACTTCGATTTGGCAGCTCCCTTCTCCTATTTGAGAGCGAGAATTGTTTGTTCAGGGCTCAGGCGTTTTTGCTTTAAAATCCCTGCTGGGTTACACGGGCTGAGACCCCGGTGTTCTCAGGGCGTGCGCGGCTCCTCCCCGCCCCCCTGCAGCCTGAGCCCCATTTTACACACAACCAAACCACATATGGGGTTTCTCGGGGTGCAAACAACACTGGGCAGTGACTCACACTGGCTGAGGCAAAACAACGTGACTGTGTTGTTGTATTGTGTCAGGAAACACTTGCCCAGGGAAACAAAAGGTGCAAACAACCTCATTCCCGGACTTCACACAAATCCACTGAAAACCGCACAACTTTCGACAGGTGTTGTGAAGCAACTGTTGAAGCTCCAAGGCTCTTTGACATCCTCACGACACCGGGCCCACAAAGCCCGAACTACGCGACCCGATCCTTACCCACTCCTAATTAAATCCGCCATCAAAAAGCCCTCCTGAAGCCTGGCCCCACCTCCACACCCAACTCTGCCCCTCTACCCCGCTCCCGACTGACAGCTATTTCAAGACAGTGCTCTCCCCGAACAGGAGAAGGAAGCACCGGACTCCGTTCCGTCTTAGCTACAGGCTGTTGGATGGCGTTGTCCGGGAGCCAGCCCGTGACCCGGAGGGCCGCGTCCCGTCAGGCGGCGGCAGCGCCGCCCTGGCCGTCTCCGGAGCGGGGAGCGCCGCGGGCCCACGAGCAGGGCCGGAGGCCGGGG
>NC_043707.1:29179506-29219145 GCF_006229205.1 Suricata suricatta
GCAGGGCCGGAGGCCGGGGAGGCAGGCGCGGCGCGCGCGGCAGAGAGCGAGGCCCCGCGGGCGAAAGGCCTCGGCCAAGGCCACGCACACAGGCCCGCGCCCGGGGAGCAGGCGCCGGTCCGCACCCGCCCGGAGTGCCCTGCCTGACCCTCGGGGCACGGCCGCTCCGGGTGACTCAGGAGGAAGCGCTGGTCCCTCGTCCCTCCGCGCTAATCCGGCCGGGCTCGGGGCCGGGGAGAAGACACGCCGACAGCGCGGTGACTAACACACTTACCATCAAGGACCCAGCTCTTTTTTTTTTTTTTTTTAATGTTTATTTATTTTTGAGAGACAGAGACAGAGTGTGAGTGGGGAATGGGCAAAAAAAAAAAAAAAAAAAAAAAGGAGACAGATTCTGAAGCAGACTCCGGGCTCTGAGCTGTCAGCACAGACTGGACACAGTGCTTAAACCCACAAACCATGAGATCATGACCTGAGCTAAAGTTGGACACTTAACTGACTAAGCCACCCACCCAGCGCCTCTCCCCGACGGCTTGACTAGCTGGGTACATACTGCTATTCAGGAACTCAAGATGCATACATCCCAATCTCTGTGTTCACTTGAGGATCTAGCCCAGCCTAGTACAATGCTGTTTTGGGGTTTGTTTGTTTTGCTTCTACTATTGGCCACAAATTTCCAAGCTTCCATCTTTTATTATTTGCTTTCTGTTTAAAGAACTTCCTTCAGCCCTTCTTTTATTACAGAAAGCCTAGATTTTCATGTCTACCCAAAAGTAACAAGGCATCCTTCTCTTATTAATTAAAAGGATTAAATATACCAGTTAAAGGACAACAATTGGCAGAACAGATTTTTTTTAATGTTTTTTTTAATGTTTTTATTTATTATTGAGAGAGAGAGACAGAACATGAGCATGGGAGGGGCAGAGAGAGGAGGAGACATAGAATCTGAAGCAGGATCCAGGCTCCAAGCTGTCAGCACAGAGCCTGACGTGGGGCTCGAACCCACAAACTGTAAGATCATGACCTGAACTGAAGTCAGAAGCTTAACCAACTGAGCCACCCAGGTGCCCCCAAAATATCTTTTTTTAATGACTTAACTATATGCTATCTATCTACAAGAAGCTCACTTCAAATATAATAATATAGGTAGGTTAAAAGCAAAGGAAGATGTAGCATGCAAATATTAATGAAAAGAAAGCAGGAGTGGCTAAATTAATATCAGGTAAAGTAGACTTCGGACCAAAGAAAATTACCAGGGACATGGAGAGACATTACTAAATGATAAAGGAGTCAATCCACCAAGAAGACATAGCAATCCTAAATGTGTATGTGCCAAACAACGGAGCTGCAAAATCTGTGCCACAAAAATGGGAAGAAGTGAAAGGAGGCATAGACATATTTACAGTATACTCAGAGGCCCCCAAACCCCTCTTTCAATAACTGATAGTGTGGCAGGATTGTCGCACAGAGTTGTGACACTGAGACTTTTTTTCCTCCAGGAAACTCAGTTGGGTTTGTACCTGAAGAACTGAGACCCGAAAGCCATGTGGCATGGTGTTTTATCCATTTTTTTATTTCTTTGTCTCCCATATATGGTAACCCACAAACATGCAGTCTGATTAAGTGGTCTCATGTTCCAAGGTCGTGAAGCATGTTGTCACATATGCGAATAGCCAGGTTGCCTTGAGTTGTTTTTTTTTTCCTCTCCTTACAGGGGGACTGTTGGGGCCCATCCAGCCAAAAAGCCTGCGGAGGTGATTCCACTGTGACGGCAAAGCCTCTGGGGGGAGCATATGTAATCGCAAAGTCCCTAGCCTTGTCTAGGAAGGTGCTACCCTGGATAACAGTTGGCCCTCCCCCCATTTGAAGATCAGGACAGAAGAACAAAGGTCCTGGGAGACTGGGGTGCAGTGCTGTGTGGCCTATAGGGACCCTGCTTCCCCGTGTGCACTTGACTGCTTGACCTAAGTGGATCAGAGACTGGGGTTAGTTCTCCTATTATTCATGCCACTTGGTAATTGTGGTTTCAGTAAATGGGCAGATTTTCTGATTGAAACTTCCTCCCTAGTTAGAGGCATCTTACTCACAGACTATTGTTTGAACTTTTAAAGAAAAATAGCCTTGTCATAAGCTTCAGTTAATATTACACTATATACGTAAAATAAGACTCCCGCTGATGTATTTTTAGTGATAAATTATGTTTTTTTGTTTTTTGTTTTTTAAAGTTTTTTTATTTTTGATTCAGAGAGAGACAGAGCATGAGAGGGGGAGGGGCAGAGAAAGAAGGAGACACAGAACCAGAAGCAGGCTCCAGGCTCTGAGCTAGCTGTCAGCATAGAGCCTGACGCAGGGCTCGAACCCACGAACGTGAGATCTGACCTGAGCCGAATTCGGAGGCTTAACTGACTGAGCCACTCAGGTGCCCCATAAATTATGTTTTTTGATCTTCTGTATTGTACTTCATTTCTGTCTTTAACTTTCTGTTCTCTCTTCCGTGAAAACAATGATCTTTCTGAAACATGTGATTCCTAAGAAGTTACAAACAATGTAATCATTAAAAGAAAGATGTAATCACCTGTGGTATATAAGATACCAAGTTTCACAGTAAAGTGTGGTCTCTTCCACCATTCATGTTGTCTGTGTTCTTTCTTGTAGATATTTTGCCGACACCAACCCCCTACTCAGGGACCCTTAGACTCTGGTGCGTGGGCTGGTCCCCCACAGGGGACCCTATCACAATGGAGCAACTGCTACAGACAATCACCAAAGAAATAGAAGAACCCAACAATGTCATTGACCAGGAGGATCTAACTGATGATCAGAGAACATTCCACTTAAGAATACCAAAGTATTCTTTCCAAGCTCCTTTCCAAGGAGCACATACCGCAGTACACTATATATTCTGGGCTATAAAACAAGCCTCAAATTGAAAAGAATTGAGGGGCACCTGGGTGGCTCACTTGGCTGAGCGTCCGACTTCGGCTCAGGTCATGATCTCACAGTTCATGGGTTTGAGCCCGCGACAGGCTCTGTGCTGACAGCTCGGAGCCTGGAGCCTGCTTTGGATTCTGGGTCTCCCTCTCTCTCTGACCCTCCCCTGCTCGCACTGTCTCTCTCTGTCTCTCATAAATAAATAAATAACATTTTAAAAAATTAAAAAAATAAAAATAAACAAAGAACTTGCAGTTCATGAGTCCAAGCCCTGGACTGTGTTGTTAGCACAGATCCTGGAGCCTGCTTCAGATTCTGTGTCTCCCTCTCTGGTCCTCTCCTGCTAGCACTCTGTCCTTCTGTCTCTCTCTCTAAAAAATAAACAAAAATTTTAAAAAATTTTCATAAAAAAAGATAAGATTTGAAACCGTACAGAGTATATTCTCTGACCACACTGGAATAAAAGTACAAATTAACAACAGGAAGATAAAAGACACTTGGGACAAACACTTGGTAACCAAGTAAGAGAATTAAAACAATCCATGGACCAAAGAGAAACTCTCAAGGGAAATAAATACACTGAATTGAGTGGAAATGAAACCGCAACATATTAAAATGTGTGAGACACAGCCAAAGCGGTGCCAAGAGGGAAATTTACAGCATTAAATGCTTACATTAGGAAAAAGGAAGTCACACGTCAATAATCTAAGCTCCCACCACAAAAACATTAGAAAATAAAAGCTCTCAATGAAGTGGGTATAAAGGGAATGTACCAAGGGGTGCCTGCGTGGCTCAGCTGGTTGAGTGTCTGACTCTTGATTTTAGCTCAGGTTATGATCCCAGGGTCGTGGGATCAAAACCCGTGTCAGGCTCCACGCTGAGTGTTTCTCCCTCTCTCTATTTCTTTATTTCTCCCTCTGCCTCTCTCCCCTGCTTGCTCTCTCACTCTCTCTAATATTAAAAACGGGGGGGGGGAGTCTCTATTTCAATATAATAAAGGCCATCTATGATAAGCTCACAGTTAATATCATACTCAATGGTGAAAAGCTAAAAGCTTTTCCTCTAAGACAGGGAACAAGACAAGGATGCCCACTCTTGCACTTTTATTCAACATAGCATTGACAGTCCTAGCTGGAGCAATTAGGCAAGGAAAAGAAATAAAAGGGGCACTTGGGTGGCTCAGTCGGTTGAGCGGCCAACTTCAACTCAGGTCATGGTCTCACAGTTCATAGGTTGAGCCCCATGTCAAGCTCTGTGCTGACAGCTCAGAGCCTGGAATCCGCTTCGGATTCTGTGTTTCCCTCTCTCTGCATCCCTCCCTTGCTCGTGCTCTGTCTCTTTCTCTCAAAAATAAACATTTTTTTAAAAATTAAAAAAAAAAACCTAAAAAAAGAAATATAAAAGATGTCCAAATTGAAAAGGAAGACATAAAACTGTCACTATTTGCAAATGGTGTGATACTTATGTAGAAAACCCTAAAGACTGCACCAAAAACAAACAAAAAAACCCCTGTTAGAACTAATAAATGAATTGAGTAAAGCTGCAGGATACAAAATCAATACAAAATCAATACAAAAATCGGTTGCATTTCCATCTGCTAACAATAAATTCTCAGAAAGAGAAATTAAGAAAACAGTCCCACTTACAGTTGCATCTAAAAGAATAAAATACCTGGAAACAAATTTAACCAAGGAGGTGCAAGACCTTTACCTTGAAAACTATAAGACATTAATGAAAGAAAACGGAAGAAGACAGAAACAAATGGAAAGATGCACCAAGCTCATGGATTGCAAGAATTAATATTGTTAAAATGTCCACACTACTCAAAGCAATCTACAGTTCAATAGCATTTTTCACAGAATAGAACAAAACAATCCTAAAATTTGTATGGAATCACAAAAGACTCTGAATAGCCAATGCAGTTAGGAAAGAACAAAGCTGGAGGCCTCATGCTCCCTGATTTCAACTATATTACAAAGTTATAGTAACCAAAATAGTATGATATTGACATAAAAATATACCCATAGAGCAGTGAAACAGAACAGAGAGGCAAGAAATAAAGTCACACATATATGGGCAATTAATTTATGAGAAAGCAGTCAATGGAGAAAGGACAATCTCTTCAATAAATAATGATGTTGGGCAAACTGGACAGACACATGCAAAAGAATGAAATCGGGCCACTGTCTTCCACCGTATGCAAAAATAAACTCAACGAATTAAAGACCTGAACATAAAACCTAAATCATGACACTTCTAGAAGAAAACATAAGTAGTAAGCTCCTTAACATCAGTCTTGACGATGAGTTTTTGGGTTTGACATCAAAGCAAAGGCAACAAACGCAAAAATAAATAATCAGGACTACAGCAAACTAAAAGCTTTTGCATAATGAAAGAAATAGTCAACAAAATGTGAAAGCAACCTACTGAATGGGAGAAGATGTTTGCAAATGATATATCTTATAAGGGGTTAATATTCAAAATATATAAAGAATTTATACAACTTAGGGCACCTGGTTGTCTTAGTTGTTAGAGCATGCAACTCTTGATCTCAGGGTGGAGAGTTCAAGCCCCCGTCGGGTGTGGAAACTACTTTAAAAAAAAAGGTGGAGGGGGGTGCACCTGGGTGGCTCAGTCAGTTGAGCATCCGACTTCAGCTCAGGTCATGATTTCCAGTTCATGAGTTTGAGCCACATCAGGCTCTGTGCTAACAGTTCAGAGCCTGAAGCCCGCTTTGGATTCTGTGTTTCCCTCGCTCTCTGCCCCTACCCTACTCAGGTTCTCTCTCTCTCTCTCTCTCAAAAAGAAATAAACATTAAAAAAATTTTTTTAAAGGAACTTCTAAAAAAAAAAAGAGGAACTTCTACAACTCAACACAAAATACAAATAGTCTGATTTAAAACTGGGCAGATGACATTTTCCCAAACAAGACATGCAGAGGGCCAACAGATACGTGAAAAGATGCCCAACATCACTTATCAACAGGGAAATGCAAATCAAAACCACAATGAGATATCACTTTACACCAGTCTGAAGGCCTAGGATAAAAAAGACAAGAAATAACAAATGTTGGCGAGGGATGTGGAAAAAAGGGAACCCTCGTGCACTGTTGGTGGAATGTAAATTGGTGCAGGCACTGTAAACATTAGTATGGAGGTTCCTCCAGAAACTAAAAATAGAAGTACCACATGATTCAGTAATTTCACTTCTGGATACTTACCCAAGGAAAGCAAAAACAGGAATTTGAAAAGAGGTATGCATTCCTATGTTTATTGCAACATTACCTACAACAGGCAAATATGGAAACAACCTAAATGTTCATTGATAAATGAATGGATAAAGATGTGGTATATATACAGAATGGAATCTTACTGACCCCTAACAAAGAATGACATCTTGCCATTTGCAACAACATGGACGGACCCAGAGGGTCTAATGCTAAGTGGAAGAAGTCAGACAGAGAAAGACAAATACTATATGACTTCACTTGTATGTGGAATCTAGAAAACAAAACCAACCAACCAACCTACAAAACCAGAAACAGACTTATAAATACAGAGAACAAACTGGTAGGTTTCCAGAAGGGAGGGAGTAGGAAGATAGGCGAAATAGGTGAAGGGGATTGAGAGGTACACACTTCCAGTTATAAAGCAGATAAGTCACGTGGTGAAAAGTGCAGCATAAGGAATATAGTCAATAATATCATCATCATGTTGTATGGTGACAAATGGTAGTTACACATATTGCGGCCATGAGTAATTAACATGCCATTATTGAATCATTACATCTACACCTGAAACTAACAGAATACTGTATGTCAATTATACTTTAAAATTTTCTTAAACATTTATTTATTTTTGAGAGAGAGACACACAGAGCATGAGAGAGAGTCACACAGAGCATGAGTCAGAGAGAGAGGGAGACACAGAATCTGAAACAGGCTCTAGGCTCCGAGCTGTCAGCACAGAGCCTGATGCGGGGCTCAAACCCACGAACTGTGAGATCATGACCTGAGCTGAAGTGGGAAGCTTAACCGACGGAGCCACCCAGGTGCCCCTGTATGTCAACTATACTTCAATAATTTTAAAAAAAAGTATGTAGGATAAAATGTTTTTAGGTAAACTCTTAAAGCAGTTTTCCCAAATCTTTTTGGTAACTTGACATCTAAAACTTTTGGTACATTGAATGAAATGAGGAGTTGAGTTAAATTCATTGACTATCCAGATCATCTCCAAATACTACAGAATAATAAAACATCAACTACTGCACATAGCTTTATCCACTTACTGCTTATCATTACAGAGAAACTCGAGATATTTGGACCCATCAGTAAATATGTTTCATGCCGCATTGAAAACTTCTCGTATAAGGAAGTACGTGTTCTAGATGTTATGAGATGTATTGGTAAAAGAGCCAATTTAATATATGCTGATGTAACAGATAGTTCACAATTACTATTTAATTTTTCACTAGAAATTCAGGTTCCTAAGGGTTAAGAATCCTAACTAACCCTAATCTAAGGGTTAATAATTCTAATTCTAATTAATTATCTAGAAATAATAAGGGAAAGAACTCAGTAGGCCAGGAAAGTAGGCATTTTTGTTGTTGTTAGAAAGGGTATGAGGTTTAGAGATGCATTTTTGTTGAGGGAAATAAAAGTGATTTTGTCTTAAATAGAGCTGGGAATTCCTCAGGGAAAGAAAAGGGACAAAAGAAAATAAACATAGCAAGCATAGAAGGTTTGTGGAAAAGGAATCTTGGGAAAAGACTTGCATGTATGATCCAGCTACGTAAGAAAAATTACTTTGTAATAAGGGTTTTAAAAATAAGCCTTAATATCAATAACGTACATATGTAAAAATAAACCTTAATTTTCTTTTATCTTCTGAAAGGACAAAGTTTTCTTGGATTATTGGTCTGTTTTTGATAAGATATTGTAAAGGCTTTTCTTTACCTTTTGAAGTAAACTGCCTTAAAAAAACGTGTGTTTCATCAAAATAATTTCCTGTGTTTGCTGTCTTTATCGAGTTCTAGATTACCTAAGTAAACTGAGTGTTCTAGATATTAGAAGATCCAAATTTTTGTTCAGTACTATGTGACTTTGTAAATTTGTTTTTAACATCTATTGTCACCACGGTTAAATGGATAACTAAGTGTTGTTTTAGAGTGACCTATTTGACCTTGTGTTTTAAAATCTTTTGACAGATTTCCCCAAAACCAATTCTAAATACAGTCTTTTTGACCTGGAGTTAACTTTGAGTTTTTCCAGAGGGTCTCTGGAATATCTCAAAGGATTTGTTCTACTCCTTATAAAAATGGAGACATTGGGGCACCTGGGTGGCTCAGTCAGTTAAGCATCTGAGTTCACCTCAGGTCATGATCTTGTGATTTGTGGATTTGAGCCCTGCGTGGGGCTCTGTGCTGACAGCTCAGAGCCTGGAGCCTGCTTTGGTTTTGGTGTTTCCCTCTCCCTCTGCCCTCCCCCCACTCAAGTTCTGTCTCTCTCAGAAATAAACATTAAAAAAAGAAAAAGTTTTTAAAAATAAAAAAAAATGATTCTCTCTCTTCCTCTGCCCCTCCCCCCTGCTCACATGCTCCTTCCCCCGCCCCTGTCTAAAATTTTAAAAAAGGAGATGTTAAACTAATTATGTTTCTTTGATATGTTATATTATATGGGTAGCATTGTCAAATAGGTGATGATAAAATTCTTAGGTTATATTGTATCGGTGAATGCTATTAATATAAATATCCTGGAAATTATATGAAATTCCAGAAAATCTGTTATGTCTTGGTATAATGTTACCAGTCTTAATTCCAGTTATTATCTTAAAAAGTTGGATGTTATAGAAATAACCAAGTTTCTTTATTCCATTGTAATGAACTCTCATCAGATCTCTAATAATGGACATTTCTAGGGGCGCCTGGCTGGCTCAGTCAGAAGAGCATCCAACTCTTGATCTCGGGGCTATAAGTTCGAGCCCCATGTTGGGTGTAGACATTATTTAAATAAAACTATAAAGCATTATTTTTAAAATAATGGACATTTCTAAGACTTTGGTCATTTCCAGTTATTGTCTAACTTGATGCTTTTTGCAAAAGTATACTTACAAACGTGATTTATTTCAAAGAGACTCACGGGAAGAGCTCCAGCAAAGTGCAGATTTCTGCTCCTCCTTCACTCATGCTCTTTCCCTCCAAAATAAAATAAAATAGAGGTGCCTGGGTGGTTCAGTCGGTTAAGCATTCGGCTTTGGCTCAGGTCATGATCTTGCGGTTCATGGGTTCGAGCCCCATGTTGGGCTCTGTGCTGACAGCTCAGAGCCTGGAGCCTGCTTTGGATTCTGTGTCTCCCTTTTTTTCTGCCCCTCCCCTGCTTGCGCTGTCTCTCTCTGTCTCTCAAAAATAAATAAAAAACATTAAAAAAATTAAAAAATAAAATAAAATATTGCTGGCTCTTTAACCTTTGCTTTCTAGATATGAAGACACCTTTCCTCTTAAGCTATCAATGTTTTATAGCAATTTAGTACAATGTGTCTTTGTGAACCTAGACGAAACATTTGTCTTTCTTTCTCTCCCTACCTGATCCCTCCAGAATTCAGAAACTCTTGGAGTCCATTTTTGCATAACAATATAATTATTCGCATAAGTTCAATGAAAATCTGTTCTCCTTGAAGCAGAACACAATTTAAAATATTGGCTATATCACCAAGACTTTAACTGGATTGTCATAATTAAGAGAGATGTGTGTAGATTCAGACACGACCAGACAGTTTTAAGGGAGTAAAATGGACTTCTATGGAGTGAATCGAGTCCTGGTCTCAGAGGCTTTTGAAGGTGCAACCTGAGGAGTGCCAGGGTGGCCCGGTCAGTTGGGCATCTGCCCTTGATTTCCGCCCAGGTCACAATCTAATACTGGTCATGAGATTGACCCCTGTGTTGGGCTCCGCACTGGGTGTGGAGCCTGCTTGAAATTTTCTTTCTCCTTCTGCCCCTCCCTCCTTTCTCTGTCTCAATAAAATAAAATAAAAGTACGATCTGAGATTCCTTTAAAAAGGTTCAGCAAGGCAGTCTTACACGAGTTTATATAATCACTATTCTTGCTATACTTAATTTAAGTAATCAGGCCAAGCAGAATGTAAACAAATCTGTTTCACTGTGATTATCTTTGGAAAAATATAATGATGATAATTACAGAGAGGAAAAACTATGTGTGCACCTTTGTCAATATTAGATTCTAATCCTCTTTATTGTCTCTGAGATTTTGTGGTAAATCTGCAAATTGAATTGGACCCCGGATTCTTCTGGTTTCCTCAAATATCTGGCTATGACTCTCCAAAATAACACCTCCAATTTTATCCCAGCCTTCTGATTTGGAATCACTAGGAACAAAGACTGTCCTTGAACCTCCTAGAAAAAGACTATGCCAGGCCCTCCTCACTGCTTGGATGGTAACCAGACCCCGAGGACCTGAAGCTTACGTACAGATTTCACAGCCAAAGAAGCCTCTGCCTGACAGCTGGTCTTTTTATCCCCCTTAAGTTTATTAATTTATTTTGAGAGTAGAGAGTAAGCGGACAGGGTAAAGGCAAAGAGAGAGGAGAGAGAATCCCAAGCAGACTCCTCAGTGCAGAGACCCATGCAAGGCTGGAACTCACAAACTGAGAGATTATGATCTGAGTTGAAATCAAGAGTTGGATGCTTAACTGACTGAGCCACCCAGGCGCCCCCTGACGGCTGGTTTTACAGGAACACTGGGGACCCTCTGCATCAAACGATTAGGACAAGCAGCCCACATCGACATAGACTGCTTCCACCCAAGATAATTTGAATCTGAAATTCTTTCTTCTTCCCATTCATTGCTTAACTTGGCATTAGCCTGGAAAGGTAACACCATTATCGGTATCTCCCAGGGCATTGCTGAGGGGAATAATCTCAGGAATTTCGAACAGTTTGTTATTTGGGGCTAGGAGAAAAACCTGGCCCCTAACTGACCCTTGGTCTTTTGATCTCCTTAGCTGGTTACCTTCAGCTTTCAGCTCCTGATCTAGGACCATGATGCAAATTGGGTTTATTATCCTGCTCCTCATTTGTTTTGTTTCATGCTGCCCATGAAACCTTTTGTAGAAATGGGTGATGCTGGCTCAAAGCTTTTAGATAATCTCTAATGATTACAACCTTGATAAGATACAGACTTTAAATGGCGAACACCCATAAGTTATTTCTCTTACCCTTCCTTGTTACTCACACGGAGGTCTTCAATGGTTTCCATTTGCGATGCACTTTCCCTTTGACAGGCAACGTGACAATCAGGAAAGGCGCCTTCCTGGCACCCATGGACGAAACCACTAAATATGGAAAGACTGGGTTTTGAACAGTGATGATTTCGAGGTTAAGAACTTGACCCAAAGGGGGGAATGTGAAAATGAATAAAGAAAATCTCATTCAAAATTGGAGGAGGGACTGGGGTATCTGGCTGTCTTGGTCAGTAGGGCATGTGACTCTTCAATTCTGGGTTATGAATTCAAACTTTATGCTGGGCGTGGAGCCTACTTATTTAAAAAAGAAAAAAGAAAAAGAGGAGGGGCGTCTGGGTGGCTCGTTAAGCGTCCGACTTTGGCTCAGGTTATAATCTCATGGCTCTTGAGCTCGAGCCCTGTGATGGGCTCTGTGCTGATAGCTCGGAGCCTAGAGCCTGCTTCGGATTCCGTGTGTCTCCCTTTCTGTTTGCCAACCTCTCCTGCTCACACTCCGTCTCTCTCTCTCTTCTTCAAAAATAAATAAACATTACAAAAAATTAAGGAAAAAAAAAAAAGGGAGACGGCTCAGGCACCACCACTCACACAGCCCAGCAGGAAGAAGGGAGATTTCCAATCTGCCCAGCAACTGCAAACTGCCCTCAACTGTAGCCAATGAGAAGCCACAGCCATGAGAAGCCACAGCCAATGAGCAGTCACAGCCACTTCTAGTTCTCCTTTTCCTCCAATGAGCTTTTTTGTTCCAAACAACCCTTCACAACTTTCTCTTTTCCTCTGTAGAAGGTTGAACTCCTCCTTTGTTTTTTTTTCTTTCTTTTTTTTCTTTAATTTTTAATGTTTTTTAAAATTTATTTTTGAGAGACAGAGAGAGACAGTGAGAACAGGAGAGGGTCAGAGAGAGAGGGAGATACAGAATCCGAAGCAGGCTCCAGGCTCTGAGCTAGCTGTCAGCACAGAGCCCAACGCGGGGCTCAAACCCACAAACCATGAGACTATGACCTGAGCCCAAGTCGGACGCTTAACCAACTGAGCCACCCAGGTGCCCTGAGAATGTTTTACTTTATTTTTGAGAGAGAGTGCAAGGGAGGGGCAGAGAGAAAGAAGGGGGACAGAAGATTCAAAGTGGGCTCTTTCCTGACAGCAGAGAGACTGATGCAGGGCTTGAACTCTCATACCACAAGGTCATTGCCTGAACCGGAGTTTGATGCTCAACTGACTGAGCCACTCAGGTGCCCGAGAGAGAGAGAGAGAGAGAGAGAGAGGGGGGGGGGAGAGAGAGAATCTTAAAAATCTTAAGCAGGCTCTATACACTGAGCCCCTGACATAGTTCTTAATCACATGACCCTGGGATCATGACCTGAGCTGAACCAAGAGTTGTCCACCACCCAGGAGCCTCTGTTGTTTAATTTCTAAGGTTGACAGTAGATAGACAATATTTAGGTTTATTGATGGACACCGTATAAGAAAACTGCCGGGTCGCCTGGGTGGCTCAGTCAGTTAAGCGTCCGGCTTCAACTCAGGTCAGATCTCACGGTTCGTGGGTTCGAGCCCCGCGTCAGGCTCTGTGCTGACAGCTAGCCCAGAGCCTGGAGCCTGCTTCAGATTCTGTGTCTCCCTCTCTCTCTGACCCTCCCCTGCTCAGGCTGTCTCTCTCTGTCTCTCAAAAATAAAATAAAAACCATAAAAAAAAAAAGAAAACTGCCAAATATGGAGGCATTTCATTTACGCAGCACCAACAGGCCATGAGGGGATCACAGAATTTCATTTTCCAAGTAACATAAACTTACTCTCTAACGTGAAAACATTTAATGGGCATTTTACCAAAACATATTAAACTGCCCCTCGGTTTCTTTGTTTGTTTGTTTGTTTCTTTCTTTCTTTTTTTTTTTGCGCAGAAACATAAGGAAGAATTCCATACCAGTGTCCATGCGGGGAATGGGCAGACCTGCCCCGCAATCAGCTGAAAATACTGACTCAGTTTCTTTTCTTTGAAGAAGACTCAGCTTTTATTGAATAAGAATGTTTAGGAGAACATCAGTCTTAATGGAGAAATCTTTATTCAAACCTCTCCTCCTCCTCCCGCCCACGGGGCCTTCTGCTCAAGAAACTCTCCAGGCTCCGCCAAGGACAGCAATCTCAAGAGCCGGGTCCAGGTATCCTTGGTCTCAAGATTCAACAGGTCACAGTTGCCTCTGTGCTCTGAGTAAAGAAATGTATTTTTGCACCCATTTTTCCTTTGGGTGTGCACAGACTTTGTGGCCTTTTTTGGTAGTGAATCTGTAGAAAAGAGAAGCTGACAGTCAATACTGAGAACTTTTGCCCCCCAAAGAGATAGAAAGGGGGGGCCAGCCACTTGACTGACTTTCTTTGGCCGCGCTGTACGTGTTACATCGTTTCTCGTCTCTCTTCGGGTCCATCTCTCCCTTCCATCCTGTTTTCTACTGGAGACACTGCCTCTAGGCCCACCTCCCCCAGAAAATCATTTCCAACAACTCTAGTCTGAGGCATGCCACCTGTACCGCGCCTCTTAATTCTGTTTTAACAGAAAAAGCTTTGTTGAGACAGAAGTCACACATCATGCAATTCACTCTTTTAATGTGTATAGTTAGGAGTGCCTGGGTGGCTTGGTCAGTTAAGCTCCTGACTTTGACTCAGGCCATGATCTCACCGTTTGTGAGTTCGAGCCTCATGTTGGGCTCTGTGCTGACAGCTCAGAGCCTGGAGTCTGCTTCAGATTCTGTGTCTCCCTCTTTCTCTGACCCTCCTCTGCTCATGCTGTCTCTTTCTCTCTCTTTCAAAAATAAATAAAACATTAAATTTTTTTAAATTAAAAAATAAAGCACATAATTATAATTCACTGGCTTTCAGTAGATCCACGGATGATGCAAACATTACCACCACCCAATTTAGAACCTTTGCCTCAACCTCCCACAAAGTACCTCATATGCATCATGCTGCTTAATTCTTCTTTTTTTTTTAGTCCTTATTATTTTTAATTCATGGAATTATAGCACATCAGATCTTCAGGCTAAAACGGGAGATAAAAGCCGGTCATGCTGTTTAATTCTTAACCACATTATCCTGAGCTGTTGCAGGGGCCACTTTTACGTGATTCCTGCATTCCTCACAAGGGGCGCGCTCGTGGCGAGTGGGGGGTGGTGGTTGATATCCCTGAATGTCCTCCAGCCTCTGTCCCCTGAGTCCACTCCTGAAGGTGGTGAGAGCCTAGGTCAGGGGCGCTCTAGCTTGGAGCCACTTGCAGGTCACCTAGGTAGGGCTCTAGGGCAGCCTCCAGCACAGGCTGGGAAGTAGAGCCCAAAGAGGGAGGGGTGAGTAAGGGAGAGGCAGGGCTCTGTGAACCGTTTGAAAGCACAGCTGTGAATTTCTCTGACATCACTCCCATTGAAAGAAATTTAGGTCAGCCTTAGGGACTCATGGACTGGTGTCAGATTGTGGAAGAAGTGACCTCACAGGCAAAGTCACAGAAGGTTACGGGGTTTTTGCCTAGTTCATGGGGACACTTATGCTGGAGCTTAGAACCACCTTGGTTTTTTTTCTTTTCCTTTTAGTGTTTATTTAGTTTTGAGAGAGAAAGAGACAGACAGGCAGAGCACAAATGGGGGAGGAGCAGAGAGAGAGGAAGACAGAATCCGAAGCAGGCTCGAGGCTGTCAGCACACAGCCTGATGCGGGGCTCGAACCCACAAACTGTGGGATCATGACCTGAAGCCTGAAGCTCAACCGACTCAGCCACCCGGGCGCCCCTCCCTTTCCTGTTCTTCACTGTCTCAAAACGATGACGTTCAGGTCTGTCTTTGGAGCCCCTTATCTCCCTTTCTGCACAGTTCTCTCTCTCACATTCAGGAACCCCACGTCCTTGGTGAGCGGTCCCTCCCTATGTATTTGCACTTAAATATTATAACATTTATAAGTTATATAATATATAATAGCTTCCATTTGCTGAACATTTACTCTGTAGGCACAGGTGCTTTGCAGCACCTCCTGAGTCCTGCCAGGGGCCCTGTGAGGCCTGTGCTCTCTCCTGCTACTGGCAAGCCTGGCATGACTTGGCTCCTGTCTATCTGCCTCCTTGTCAGCGACATTTTCCTCCCCACACACCTGCTGCTCTGCTCTCTGCCTGGCACGTCCCTCTTCCACCCTTCCCTCATCACCAGGGCCCCTCCCCCACATTCTGGAGGGGCTCCGTGTCTGTGTCATGTGCCCTGGGAGACCTCCGCACCAAGTTAGGTCCTCGTGTGACTATGATGAAGGGTGACAGAAGATGCCGCCCCCAAATCTGTCACTTTGACATAGGATTATCTTGAGCTAAAGACACTTAAAAACAAAACAAATCCCAGCAGGTGCAAGAAGGGTGTTCTGACCTCCTCTTTTCCCCCTGAAAGCAGGAGCTAGAATTCCCCTGTGAAAATAATTCCCTTCCTGTGCAAGGCCGAGAGAAGTACTCCTATCGCCAGAGACAGGAAGTCAAGGCCAAGAGAATTCTTTACAAACAGACCTTGTGAAGGTGGGTCTTACTGTCCTGCGGAGCCCGGAGATTTTAGTCACATTTCCCCAGTCGACTCTCTTTGTTCAAGCTGGCATCAAGGCATCTGGGTTTGGGGCCCTTCTTTGGGCCTTTGCTTTCCTATGGGGGCTCCCATGTGTATGTAAACGTTGTGGGAATTTTTTGGCTGTTACCTGTTTCTTGTCAATTTCCTTCTCAGGCTCAGCCAGAGCCTCTGAAAGGGAAGAGATGAAGTTTTGTCTCCCTAGCAATGACCAATATCTCCGGCTCTCTCTTCAGGACAGTCACGATTCCCCATTTTGTGCAAACACCTGGTAACACTCTTTTCTTATGCTGGATGTAAGGGCTATACGGGCTGTTCAATCTCTTTTTAAATTTTTTAGTGTTTGTTTATTTTTGAAGGAGAGAGAGAGACGGCATGAGCATGGGAGGGGCAGAGAGAGAGAGAGAGGGAGACACAGAATCCCGAAGCAGGCTCCAAGCTGTCAGCACACAGCTTGATGCAGGGCTCGAACCCATGAACTGTGAGACCGTGACCTGAGTCAAAGTCAGACACTTAACCAACTGAGTCACCCAGGTGCCCCCTCTTTTTTTTTAATTATTATTTATTAGGTTTATTTATTTATTTTTGAGAGAGAGACAGAGGGAGACAGAGAGAGCAAGTGGGGAAGGGGCAGAGAGAGAGAGAGAGAGAGAGAGAGAGAGAAATCCAAGCAGGTTCCACACTGTCAGCACAGAGCCCAATGCAGGACTCGAACTCACAAACCGTGAGATCATGACTTGAGCCAAAACCAAGAGTCAGATCCTTAACCGATGGAGCCACCCAGGCGCCCGTGTTCTCTCTTTTATACCCAGCACTTAGCACATTGCTTGACACATGACTGGCACATGGTATGAAAGTTAGGAAACCAAGGCTCAAGGATCACACTTGTTAGTGGCAGAGGCAGAGTGAGGACCCAAGTTACCACATTCCTATCCTGAGGCTCATCTTGGCACTGTGGGGGTCTGCCCGGCACCCGTGCAATCATGTGGCCATTAAGAACCCTGAAAGCCCAAACAAGGAATACTCACATCACAGCCGGGTGGGAGCAGCTATTCTTGGTGAATTTATAGGAATGCACCCGCTTCCAAGGAAGGATCTTGTGGCTATAATGGAAACAGCAGAAGTTGGCCACATCACTGCCACCTAAAAGACAGGGAGAGGAAGGAGCTTGGAGGTGGCCCTTTGCTTCTCCTCCCAGCCTGCCCGAGAAAGGAGTGGGACAGGTCCATACGTATGGCGACTCCGAGCTGGACACTCAGGACGAAGATCAGGAGAACAAGAAAGCCAACGGAAAGGCTCTTCATGGTGCTACAAGCTGGGCCCCTCACAGCGTCCTTCCAAGTTCCCCTGACTCCACTGGACCCCCTTTTATAGGGCTGAGTCGTCCCTGAAGAGAATTCCAGAGAATTTTATAGTTGAGGCAAAAACAGCTCTTTTGACCCTATCCTGTAGGAACAACCTATTACCGGAGGAAGACTGGCAAGAAAAGGAATGGGGAGGAGCCAGCACCCCATTGGGAGTTTCTGCCCAACCCTCCCACCCTGTGCTTTGTCTGAATCAATGCTTTCCCATTTGAAAAGCAAAAGCAGAGGAAATGAAATAATAATTCTCCAGAACTGACTTAATTCATGTTGTTCTGGATTGATTTCTGGCGCTTGACCAAAGGTTTCTTTGCTTCCTAAACTCTGCTTATCTCTTGGTGTAATACAGTGTCAGGACAGGAGCATAGAGCAGCCCAGCCATGATAATGAATGTTGAAGAATAATGGTCTGGCATGTGTCCGAGATCCTGCCTTCTCAGTGCCACCCACACCTCACCAGACACACAGTGCCAGAGCTGCTTGGGAGCATTGAGAGCTATCTCTTGAGGGTTACAGGACATCACAATTTCCTGGAGCCTGAAAACACCTCCCCCCCCACACACAACTATAGTCCCTGTTCCTGCTTTGTACCTCCTGGGTCAGGCTTTTTGGGAGGGGTACCCAGGAATCCATATTTTAGCCAGATGTGTCTAAAATGGGGAAAGTGAATTCTAGAATGGGGGTGAATTTCCCCAGGAGAGTCTTTGGGGGGGCGGGATGGGGGCAGAGAGGGGCTTGCAGATCTGTGTTTCATGGCACTGTGTTCAGTCATATCCACCCCGGTCCTCCAGATGATGCCCCCCAGGGCTTTATATTTTTTAGTTTAAGGTAAAAGAAAAATCCACTAGCCACCTAGGACCATAGAATTTTTCATAGCTATCAGGGACCCTTTAAAAGAGCGCACCCCCACCCACCCATCCAAGTCATCTAGACTGTTCTGGACTCACTGCTGACCTTGTCACAAACTAAGCTTGGACTTTGACAAAGTCCTTTTAGGTTCTTTTCAAAATTTGGCTGAAATCTGGGGCATCCAGGTGGCTCAGTTGGCTGAGAGTCCAACTCGATTTTGGCTCAGATCATGATCCCAACATCCACAATTGAGCATGGAGCCTGCTTGGGATTCTCTCTCTCTGCCTCTGCCCCTTTCCTCCACACACACACACACACACACACTGTCTCTCTCAAAAAAAATTTTTTTTGGCTGAAATAGGGGCACCTGAGTGTCTCAGTCAGTCAGACTTTGGTTCAAGTCATGATCTCATAGTTCGTGGGTTGGAGCCTCATGTCTGGTTCTGTGCTGACAGCTTGCTCAGAGCCTGGAGCCTGCTTAGGAGTCTGTATCTCCGTCTCTCTCTGCCCCTCCCCCACTCATGTTCTGTCTCTCAAAAATTAATAAATGTAAAAAAATTTTTTAAATTTGGCTGAAATCTTTATTTCCATTGCTTCTAGCAATTCACCAGTTCTGTTCCAAAATGCCTAATTTCTCTTCTTTTGGAAGATGAGGAAATTGAGGTTTGGGCTGATTTGAAGGCCATTGTTTTAGTTTGGGTTCCCCTCAAACAGGAGAGGAGACAAGGACCCGAGTGCAAGCAGTTTCGTGAAGGAGGTAATCCCAGAAGACTTCAAGGAGAGGAGGGGACAGGGAGGGGGGGGGAGGGAAGGGACAGAGGTGGGGGAAGGGAGGGCGCCCACGGAGAGGCGGGTGATCATGCAGTTTCAGCCACGAGCACACACAGCGTGGGGTGTCCCAATGGCAGGATGAGGAAGTAGGATATTAACTCCTCACCCCTCTGCTTGTTGAAGGCTGCGCCGCCTCCCCATCTTGTCCTGGGAGCGGGCTGAGCGTGCTCTGGGATCAGGGGGAAGGCTCTGGGGCCAGGCAGGTGTCCTCAGCAGCAGCCCTTAGCTCACAGGTGTGAACGATAAGGGGATGAGCGTGGGGCCCCCACAGCACCTGCTACAGTGATTATCATGTTTGTCCCCCAACATTCTCTTCTTCTGGCTGAGCCTCCCACCCCCACCCCCATGCCTTCAGTTTACCCCACCCCTTCCTACTGGCTGCCTTCACACACCAGTTCCTGCTTCAGCGGCGGCAGGGTGCTGGGCACCCAGAGGTTTCATAAATGGGACACAACACTAGTCACAAGGGGCTAGTAAATCGTTGATCGTTTGGAACTTGGATTCATTGGAAGGCACTGAGAAGGGAATGGAAAGGCAATCCGCAGCGGGGTGGCGGGGGTGGGGAGATTTTTGTAACACGTCGGTATCAGGTTAAAGAGTGTCCTCCCCACCGCCGCCAAATTCAAGTCAACCCAGAACTCTGGAATGTGATCATCTTTGGAAAAAAGGGTCTTTGCTGCTGTAATTACTTAAGACGAGGTCATACTGGACAGGGATGGGCTCTTGTCATAGTGTGGTTTATAAGAAACAGATGTTTGGCCTGCAGCCCCTGGCACACAGCTCATAAAATCTGCATAATTTTCTAAGCTGGAAGAGTAATGGGAGCATCTTTTGTTTTGTTTTTTTAATATTTGGTCTTTTGTCCTCAGTTCTTGAAATAGCTCCAGAGCAATAAAGATGAACGGGGTGTCTTGTGACACATAACCAGCCCCTTTTACACACTTAATGCAGTGATTTTTGAAAAGCCCCAGATAAACCACCAGCGAGGTGGCTGGTGACCAGGGGGAGCAGCCAAGTGGTTATAGGAGTTGGAATTTTCAGCCCCGCCCCCCAAGCTCTGTGGAGGGGAGGGGGCTGAAGGTGAATTAATCCCCAATCACCAATGACTGAATTAATTACACCTACAGGGGTCTGGGTAGCTCAGTTGGCTAAGCGTCTGACTTTGGCTCAGGTCATGATTTTTCGGTGTGTGAGTTTGAGCCCTGCGTTGGGCTCTGTGCTGACAACCCAGCGCCTGGAGCCTGCTTTGGATTCTGTGTCTCCCTCTCTCTCCCCCTCCCCACTCACACTCTGTCTCTCTCTCTCTCTCTCTCTCAAAATAATAAACTTTACAAAATAAATAAATAAATAAATAAGACCTTGACAAAGTGCATTACATTAAAATTAAGAATTTATTGGGGCACCTGAGTGGCTCAGTCGATCATCCTACTTTGGCTCAGGTCGTGATCTCGCAATCCATGGATTCAAGCCCTGTGTAGGGGTCTGCGCTGACAGCTCAGCCTGGAGCCTGCTTCAGATTCTGTGTCTCCCTCTATCTGCCCCTCCCCTGCTCACACTCTGTCTCTCTCCCTCTAAAAAATAAATAATGAGTTTAAAAAAATTAAAAAGAAAAAAGTGAGGCTATGGGCCCTTGGAAACATACCCTGGTGGGAGTGGAGAACATTGGCTGTATTTACTAATGTTGAATGCACACGTCCTCTGTGATCCAGCAGTTCTGCTCCTGGAGATATACTGACCAGAAATGTGCACGTGTGCGATGTCTGAGTGGCTCAGTCAGTTGAGTGTCTGACTCTTGATCTCAGCTCGGGTCTTGATCTCACGGTTATGAATGTGAGCCCTGCACTGGGCTCCATGCCCAGCGTAGAACCTACTTAAAAAAGAAAAGAAAAACACAAGAAAAGAAAAGAAACGTGTATATGTGTTCGCCAAAAGACATTGTTCATAATTACCCCAAACTGGAAACTACCCAAATATCTGCAACATTAGAATGGAAGATAAATTGTGATTTATTAACTTAATCTAATACCATGTAACAGTGAGAATGGACTGTAATCACATGCACCATGCTAGGGAAAAGGAGCCAGATACGAAAGACAAATATGGTAGGATTCCATGTGTATAAAGTACCAAACAAGCAGAGCTAACCTATAAGGATGGAGGTCAAAATCATGGTTACCTTTGGAGATAATCCCCGGAAGGAAAGCCCAAGAGGAACTCTGGGGGAGGGCTGACTTGCTCTGTTCCCTGATCTGGGTCCTGGTGCACCTTTTTACCCTGTGAAAATTCATTGAGCTATACTCTTAGGATATATTACCCTTCTATATTATGTATATTATATTTATTTTTTATTTTAATAATTTATTGTCAAGTTAGCTAAATACAGTGTAGTCTTGGCTTCGGGAGTAGATTCCCATGATTCATCCCTTACATATAACGCCCAGTGCTCATCCCTACAAGTGTCTCATATCCTATTTTCCCCGCTTCCCCTCCGACCCCTCCCATCCCCATCAACCCTCAGTTTGTTCTCTGTATTTAAGAGTCTCTTATGGTTTGCCTTTTTCTCGGTAGCTTATTTTCCCCTCCCGTCCCCTATGGTCTTCTGTTAAGATTCTCAGATTCCACATATGAGTGAAAACATATGATATCTGTCTTTTTCTGGCGGACTTATTTCACTTAGTATAATACTCTCCAGTTCCATCCACGTAGTTGCAAATGGCAAGATTTCATTCTTTTCCATCACTGAGTGCTATTCCATTGCATACATATACCATATCTTCTTTATCCATTCATCGGTTGGTGGACATCTGGGCTCTTGTTGACAGTGCTGCTATGAACATTGGGGTACATGTGCCCCTATGCATCAGCACTCCTGTGTCCTTTGGATAAGTTCCTAGTAGTGCTATCACTAGGTCATAGGGTATTTTTAATTTTTTGAGGAACCTCCACACTCTTTTCCAGTGTGGCGGCATCAGTTTGCATTCCCACCAACGGTGCAAGAAGGTTCCTTGCCAACCTCTGTGGTTTCCTGAATTGTTCATTCTAGCCACTCTGATTGGTGTGAGGTGGTACCTCAATGTGATTTTGATTTTTATTTACCTGATAAGTGATGTTGAGTATCTGTTCATGTGTCTGTTAGCCATCTGGTTGTCTTCTTTGGAAAAGTGTCTATGTATATTATATTTCAATAAATTGGTGAAGGAGAAGGAAATGATATGGTGGACAAATTACTGAATCCTGCATGGATAATGCTCTCTTGCCCCCCAGCCTGGTCCCTATGGTTGACGCCCATGACCCCTATCCTCTAGCCTGCTAGCCAGCCTTCCCCCCACATGTGTATGGATATCTCAGAACCCTCAATCCCATATGGCTCCTGAGGTCTGGACTGTAATCTGCATTCCTCGCTACTCAGGACACTGTCCCAGAATCGGGCCTCTCTGGGCTTGTCTCTCTAGGCCCACCTTCCTTTTAGCTGATTTGCCTCATTACACACTGAATTGTGTTCCCTAATGCCCAGTGTGACTGTATTTGGAGGTAAGATCTTTAAAGAGGTAATTAAGTTCGGTGGCTCAGTCGACTGAGTCGGATGCTCAACTGTCTGACTTTGGCTCAGGTCACAATCTCACAGTTCATGGGTTCAAGCCCTGCGTTGGGCTCTGTGTTGACAGCTCAGAGCCTGGATCCTGTCTCAGAGTCTGTATCTCCCTCTCTCTCTGCCCCTTCCCCGATTGCACTCTTTATCTTTTTTCTCAAGAATAAATAAAGATTAAAAAAAAAAAAGAGGTAATTAAGGTTAAGGGTGGGGCCCTGATTTGATAGGACTGGAGTCTTTATAACAGGCAGAAGAGATGCCAAGGATGAGCACACAGAACAAAGGCCATTGGAAGGCACAGTGGAGAGGTGGCCACCAGCACACCCAGTTGAGAGGCCCCAGGAAAAAGCAAGTTTGCTGCCATCTTGACCTCGGACTTCCAGCCTCAGAAATAAATGTCTGTGATTTAAGCCCCCAGTCTTGCTATTTTGTTACGGCAGACCACGCGGACTGGGTTCTCCCAGAAACAGATCCTGAGGCGAAGATTTGAGCGCAAAATACTTTGGAGGATAGTTTGCAACAGATATTTCTCCTGCTGGGGGCAGAACGTCCGGTTCTGTGCCTGCAAAGGCTCCACCCTCCCCGCTTATGACCCGTGTCATCTATTCGGGGAAGCCTTTCCTCCATCTTTCCTTCCCAGCTGCATTGGGTGGCTGTCCGCCAGTACAGGGCTGAACTGCAGACGGCATCTCCACGCACATCGGCTCCCCTTCCTTCTTGGGCTCTGAGCTCTTCCCATTCATTTCTTCACTGACTCATTTATGCAACAAATGATTTTTTTTTTTGTTCTCTGCACTGTGCGAGATGCTGAGATCCAGAGGTAAACAAGACAGATGTGGTCTCGCGGAGGAAATAAACATCAAGCAGAAAACAATTACCCAATAAGTTATTAATTACACTGGGGGCATGCACTTTGATGCAGAAACATAGAAAGTTTCAGGAAGGTACATCGAGGGAGTCTGAATGAAGCTAGGGGGAGAGGATGAGGCTTCCTTTAAAGAAAGTGATCTTTGCACTTAGCCTTGAAGGACAACATGCTGGTTATTCTCCGTTGGTACCCTCCCCCTCCCCCTGCAATTCACCATCAAGGAACCGGGAGGAAGGCTTCTTGTTTGCCTTCATAAGCCCTGAGCACAGAGTCTGGAATCTATTTATGTAACAAATGTTTGCTGGGTTCTCACAAGGTGCCCAGGCACTGCCCCAGGCTCTGAAGGTACACTGTGGACAAGAGCGCAGTTGAGTGAATGGAAATGTGTCCTCTATCTACAATCCCAGTGAGACCTGGACATGGGGGGAGGTCAGAAGGGGACCCAGTATGTTAGGAACATTTCCTCAGAGCTGGCCAGCCCCCTGCAAGAGGTAATTCCATCCTAGTTTGAGTCTGATAGAAAGAGGCTGGAGTCAAACCAAGAAAAACATGTACCCTGGAATCGGAAAAGACAAACCTTTCGCCCATTTGCATGTTACCAGTTATTCCATTTATCCCCAAAGCAGCCTGTGAAGGAGGTTTTATTAGGCCAATGCTTTCCATCCGAGGAAACTGAGGTTCCAAGAGGGGAGGTAATTTGTTCAAGGTCACACAGCTCTCAGGCAGCAGAGCTGAAGTTCAAAGCCAGGTCTGTCCCAAGTCTGTACCCTCTCCTGCCTCTGAGTGTGCCCTGTCCCCTGCCCCCCTCCCTCTGAGAAAGGGCCTTAAGGTTAGCTTGCTCCAGGTTCTGTCCTGGATCCAAAACTAACCTGCAGTTGAGTGAAGATATCAAAGGAAAGGGCAAATAAGGGCTGGATATAGATAAGGTGCTGCACCTGTTCTTGGCTACAAGAACTGGCAAAATTTCAAAGAACTGACACATGGACTGCTGGGTGGCTCAGTCAGTTGAGCATCCGGTTTCGGCTCAGGTCATGATCTCACAGTTAGTGGGTTTGATCCCCACATCAGGCTCTGAGCTGTCAGCAGATTCTGTGTCTCCTCTCTCTCTGACCCTCCCCTGCTCATGCTGTCTCTCTCTCTCTCTCTCTCTCTCTCTCTCTCAAAAAAAAAAAAGTGCAATTGGTCCCAGGATTCACAAGGTCCAGAACACAAAATCCAACTGCCCATTGCCTGGTACAAAACAGTTCTTCCTGATTTTGAGGCCCATGAGAAGTGTCTCCTGGTGATCCCTAGTAAGGGTCACTGGACTCTACCATGACCAGGCCAGACCCACGGTGTCCTGGCAAGAAGCACCTGTTCCGTAGGGCTTGTCACTGCTCAGAAGTTAGAACGTCAGAAGGATAGTGACATTTCTAGGGAAAGCCAGTAGCAAGGTATCTTTTCCTGGAATCAGAAAACGCAGAGACCCAAAAGCCATGACTTGAGAGTGGCCAAGAAGCAGCAGGGCCACAGATAGGATTGGGTGGGAGCCAAGGAGGAGAAGGGAGCTGGGGGTGTGGAGGGTGGGCTGAGCATTCAAGGGGTCCTCGCGATGTCCCCTTTGGGCTGAGCATTCGAGGCCCGGGAGTCCAGCCCACAGCTTCAGCGGACACTGGAAACTAACAGATCTGTAATTCTGGGAAGTTAGAGACCTTTAACAGAGAGGTTCAATCCAGAGAAACAAGGCCATGGAATTCTGCAGAATAAATAGATCGGCAAGATCCCAAAGTTGGATCTGATGGCAAAACATCTCCCTCCTCCAGAAGAGCCTTTCCAGGCAGATCTGTTTCCAAGAAGAAAGTGGGGGTTGGGAAGAAGAGAAGCAGTCTCTCTGGAAGAACTGATCTACTTGGGGGGACAGCCGAGCAGGGACTGTCATCGTGACATGGCTGCCCTCTCAGCAGATGGATGGAGCCTCGCTGAGCCCAGTAGGTAGGCTGGCTGTCTGGAGAGAGAAGAAAAATCAGGCAGGAGGAGAGGAAAGAGCAATGGGGGGGGGGGGGGGCTTGAAAAGTTCAAAAGCTTTGAACAAATAGAAGACTTGATGATGTCCCCACCTTTATTTTGCCGCTGCAGCCAAAGACAGGAGCCGCCGAGACCATATAACATTATATCACTGTCAAGTGCAAAACATGATTGGATACATATATCTATTGTGAAATGGTCACCGGGATAAGTTCACACCTGTCCCTGCACATAATTACAATTTTTTTTTCATGCAGGAAGAACTTTTAAGACCTAATCTCTTAGCAACTCTCAAATATGCAAGACGGTATTGTTAACTCTAGTTCCGTGCCACACAGAACTCCCCCAGGACTTACTCATCTTCTGCTCCGAAGTTGGTACCTTTTGACCTCCTACGCTCATTTCCTGCACCCACGCCACCCCACCCACCTCTGGCCACCACCAGTCTGTTCTCTGTATCTGCGAGTCCATTTTTTTTTAAAGATTCCACCTATAAATGAGATCATACAGTATTTGTCTTTTCTTGCCTGACTCCACTTTGCAAACGCCCTCAAGTTCCGCCCGTGTTGTCACAAATGGCAGGATTGTTTATGGCCTAATTATTTTCCATGGTGTATATATACATTACCTTTTCCTTATCCATCTACCCGCCGATAGACACTTAGGTTACTTCCGTATCTTGGCCTCTGTAAATTATGCTGCAGTGAACATGAGGAGGGCATACGTATCTTTTCAAGGTAGTATTTTCCTTTCCTTTGGAGAAATACCCAGGAGTGGAATTCTTGGATGAATAGTTCTGTTTTTACTTCTTTGAGGTACCTCATACTCTTCCACAGTAGCTACACCAGTTTGGGCAACTTAAAAAACATTTTTTAAATGTTTATTTATTTTTGAGAGAGAGACAGAGTGTGAGAGTTGGGGGGGGGCGTGCAGAAAGAGAGAGAGAGAGACACTGAATCTGAAATAGGCTCCAGGCTCCCAGCTGTCAGCACAAAGCCTGAAGCCGGGCTTGAACTCATGAACTGTGAGATCATGACCTAAGCCGAAGTCAGGGGTTTAACCAACAGAGCCACCCAGGGCCCCCTGGGCAACTTTTTAAAAGGCTGCAGATTTGGGGCACCTGGGTGGCTCAGTCGTTGAATGTCTGACTCCTGATTTCAGCCCAGGTCATGATCTCATGGTTCCTGGCTCGATAGCCTCATGTTGGGCTCCAGGCCGGCAGCATGAAGCCTGCTTGAGACTCTCTCTCTCTCTCTCTCTCTCTCTCTCTCTCTCTCAAAATAAATAAATAAACATTTAAAAAAAGATCGCAAATTTCTAGGTCTCATCCTGGCAGAGTCCGAGTCACCCCCTGTGGAGCAGGGCCCGGGAATCTGTATTCAGATCTTCACAGCCGATTCTGAAGCCCAGTAGGGACTGCGAACAGCTGTCCAGCGACTCTTTCATTCCTTCTCCCTCGGCCTCATGGACTCAAGGGCTCTCTTCCTCTTCCACTCCTGGGTTTCAGTCATGCCTTTCAACATAACCAGCTGCATGCACTTATGAAAGAGCTTTTAACTCACTTTGAAAGGGTCCTATGACAGGTTTTGCCGGTGGTGAACAGCTCTTCCAGACACAGGGCACCTTGGCCCTAACGTGGCCACAAACCAAACCCAGTCCCTCCCTGACCAGCTCCTGGCACGCCTTCCATTCTCCAGAATGTCTCCTTCCCAAGGGAGCTGGAGAAAAAGTGTGGGTGACTCAGGGCATGTGTCCTTGTGCTGGTGGCCTGTTCAGAAGTAGGACAGGAGGGTATCCCTCACCAGACACAAAGCGGCCATCCTGTCCCTGACTCTCATTCCAGAGCAAGGCCAGACAAAGCAGAGCAGGACATCTGGTGGCCCATTCCCTTGCTCCCAACCGGTGCCTTCTTTCTCCAGACACATTTAAAGGCCACCAGAGAAATGAGACAGGAGGGAGTAGGAGCACAGAGGCTGCTGGAATGGCCCCCGAAATGTCAGCCGGGGAAGGGGTGAGGAGGTGAGGGGGGTTAGGAGGTACAAACTTGCGGTTATAAAGTAAATAAGTCCTAGGATGTAACATACAGCCTAGGGAATATAGTCAATAATACATTTTTTATGTTTATTTCTTTTTGAGAGGGGATGGGGCAGAGAGAGAGGTGGACAGAGAATCTTTTTTTAAAATAAGTTTTATTTATTTTTTGAAGGTTTTCTTTTTGACTTATATATTTTTTAATGTGTATGTATTTTTGAGAGACTGAGAGAGACAGAGTGTGAGAGGTGGAGGTGCAGAGAGAGAAGGAGACACAGAATCCGAAGCAGAGCCCAGGCTCTAACCAGTCAGCAAAAAGCCTGATGCGGGGCTCAAAATCATGGAGTGCAAGATCATGACCAGAGCCGAAGTCAGACGCTTAACTGACTGAGCCATGCAGGCACCCCAGGGGACAGAGAATCTGAAGTAGGCTCCTCACTGTCAATGCAGAGCCCTACGTGGGGCTCAAACCCATGAACCGCGAGATCACAACCGAAGCCGAAGACGGATGCTTAAAAGACTGAGCCACCCAGGCGCCCCTACAGTCAGTAATATTGTAATAATGTGTATGGTGACAGATAGTAACTACACTTATTGTGGGGACCATATCGTAATATATAAACATTCATATCACTCTGATGTACACTTGAAACTAACAGGATATTGAATGTCACTTACACTTCAATTTAAAAAAAGCCAGATGCCCCGACCCCAGGGCAAGACTAGCTTCAGCTTCTCTGCCTCCCAGCTGGCCTGGGTCATGCCCTCAGCTAATATTTATTGAGCCTCTACCACATGGCAGGCATTGAGCTAAGTGCTTCCTGTAAGTTAGTGCCTTATTTGGTCTTCAAAAGCAACTCGCAAAATAGATAGCTCTATTATGCCCATTTTACAGATGTGGAAAGTGAGGCCAGACTACACTATCTTGTGGAAATTAACAAAGACCACCCAGATAAGGACAAACATGTTGTTCATTCAGAGCTTGCCACAGCAGGAGAGTCAGCCATTCTCATTTGTGTCTGTTAGAGTCCCACAGGAGGCCAGGGAATGGGGAGAGGGGCTCAGAGCGGACAAACGGGAAGGCACAGGTGTGCTTCGGCCGGAGGTAGTTGGTGTGGAGAAGTGAACATCTCTGTGATTGACTTGGGTATATACAGCTGGCTCTGTCTCTGGCTGGTCCTGAGTTTGGAAAGGGCAGGATGGGGGTTGAATAGGAAGCGGGCAGTCTCTGACCGAGTTGTGACCTTCCAGGCTGGCTGCTGCAGAGACCATGGGTTAGACTTCTCTTGTCATCTATGGTCCTCCGTACATAGTGATTGCACTGGGATCCTCGTCTGAGGGTCTGCTTCTGGGGAAAATCCAAGGGTAAAAGGGCTTACTATCCCCATTTTACAGAGGAGGAAAACTGAGACACAGCGACTGTGACATGTTTCAAGGTCATGCAGCTTACGAAGTAGGACCACTACTAAACCCTCACTGCTCTTGATTTGTGAGTGTGTGTGAGTGTGTGTGTTATTTTTCTCCCTAATCCTCTGAAGCCAGAGACCATCTTTTTCATTTCATAGCTTGTCATGCCTACAAGTTTCTTGTGCAATAATGTGTGCTGTCGAAATTTGTTTAATTGATTCCTGTTTTGCATGAATGTTTTTAAAAATATTTTTTAATGTTTATTTATTTATGAGAGAGACAGAAACAGAGAATGAGCAGAGGAGGGGCAGAGAGAGAGGGAGACACAGACTCTGAAACAGGCTCCAGGCTCTGAGCTGTGGGGCAGAGCCTGACATGGGGCTCGAACCCACCAACCATGAGATCATGACCTGTGCCGAAGTCAGACACCCAACCGGCTGAGCCTCCCAGGCGCCCCTTGAATGTTTTTATAAAGTTCATGACAGGACTCCCAAGAACAGGCTAAGAGCACTCCTGGGATGCCCTGGGATCAGGCTGCCTTTACTCCTTTCGATGGGCATCTCCGGATTGTCTCTGGGGCACACACCCTGTTGTTCAGACCCTAATCCTGTCCCCACAGAAAGAGAACAGGCAGGACACAATCACCTTCAAAGGAGAGATCACACTTTATTTGGATTGTTATTTGAGAAGTACAATTGTGTCTAAACTCTTGACACGCAAATCACACAGTGTGTCATACATGGGGGAAAACCCGGAATCCTTTTCCTACCAGAGCCCCAACTTTATCCTCCCATCCCCAAAATATAGGGAAAGAACCCACTTTAAAGGCAGAGCCCTATATCTGGTTGAGTTTTTATTCACCTGGGATTCTGGAAGTGGTACCGGCTCAGAGCATCTGTAGCGTGATGAAGAGCTGCAGCTGTTGACGGGTCGCCCGTGCCCAGACAGACAGACAGCCCGCCCACAGGTCCCGCTGTAAGACCAGAGGACCCAAGAAGCCAGCTCTAGGCTAAGCTTTTAGATACAAGCAGCGTGTGTCTGCAGATGGGGCCCGAGGCACTTGGGCTCCGATGGTGCCTGGAAGCAGGGAAGGGCCAGCCCTAGCCCCGGGGAGGACGGCCATCACCTTCCTTCCCGCACCTTCTCCTCCAGCTCAGCGGGGGAAGGCAAGGGGCCCCGGATGCACGAGCTCCCCTCCTCACTGCTGGCTCACAGGCCCCAAGCGGAGGGCCCGGCGGTGGTTAGAAGGCCGTGTTGCTCGCAGGGCGCCTCTGCTGGAGGGCTTTGATGCCCATCGCCCTGGGCCCCAAGGACACCTTCTTCTGCTTGGCGTCCAGGTTCTTCATGTACTTCTGAACCCAGTGCTCCTCGGGGTCGCCACAGAACTTCTGGCCCTTCTTGGTGATGAAGCTGTGGAAAGGGTGACAGGGTACACTTGAGACCTGGCCGTGACCTTGGAACTCTCCACTTGATGAGGAGGTGAGAGTGGAGGCCCACAGAGGGCAAGCTGCTGCCCGGGGCCCCCTAGCGGTTACTGACAACAGGGTCTTTTCTCTGTGTGTCAGCATCTCTTCATTCCACATGTTCACAACCTCCCTGTTGGATGGGGGAGGCCCAGGCCTGCCTTTAGTTAGTGCTGGATCAGAAGAGAGAGACACAATGTCTACCCACAGGGAGGAGAGGAAAGGAGAAAATACACTGAAGACCTCCAGGGAGGGGAGCCTGGGTGGCTGAGTCAGTTGAGCATCTGACTTTGGCTTGGGTCATGATCTTACGGTTCATAAGTTCGAGCCCTGTGTAGGGCTCTGTGCTGTGAGCATAGAGCCCCCTTCAAATCCTCTGTCCCTCCTCCACTTGCTCACACGTGCTCTTTTTGTCTCTCTCAAAATAAATAAACTTTAAAAAAAAAAAAAAGGAAAAAACCTTCAGGGAATTCACACCACATGCAAGAAAATGTGCCCGATAAAGATTCTGGAGCAGGGAGGGGCAGTGGGACGTCCTCTTCCAAGCTGGCTCTGAGCTGGGGGATGGAGGTACCAGACTGGGGAACCGGCTCTGGTGCCAGTGGGCAAAATTACTGATAACACCCACGTCACAGTTCTATAGCAGGCCACGGTTATCAAGTAAGTTGACGTTCGTTGCCTTGTGTGGGAGGCAGCTAGAAAGTTATTTGGAGTCCTAGTGACCTTGAGCAGGTCGTCTTTCTGGGCCTCGGTTGTTCTCTGTAAAATGGGAATAATGATACCTACTTCACAGAGTGGCCCAGAGGGTTAATTAAGGTAATGGGATAGGCCCCCAAATAGCACCTAGTATATTTTTGGTGCTCAGGAAATGATTGTCTCGGAGTCCACTTCCTAATCTCCTGGGGGAGAAAGCCGAGGCTCAGAGAGGAGAGATGGCTTCCCCAGAATTAGAGATCCGGGTCCTCCCGACTTTACTCCCCAGCGACCCAGAATGAATGTTCATCTCCCCCTGCCCGTCTCCCGCTGGCGGGGCCGGGTGGGGGAGGGGGGGCGGGTTCCAGGGAGAGGGAGTTACTCACATCACTCCTGCCTTGGGGCAGAGGCTCCCACTGGACAGCTGGTAGCTAACGACTCGGCTCTCGGGAACTTTCTTGGGAATGAAGGACATGCAGCAGGAAGACGGGATGGTCACAGAGTCTAAAAGACGGGAGAGAGAAGAGCCACGTTCTTTGCCAGCCTGCCTGAGACTCTGGGCTTCGGATCCGGAGCCCAGCACGGCCAGGCCAGCGCCGGGGCCGCCGCTCCTCAGCATTCCTCCCCAAGCCCAGCCCTGTCTTCCTCCACCCTCTGCTGTGCTGTCCCAGCCACGCCAAGTTGGAGCCCTTACCTGCAGGGGCAATGCTGTGGGCGCACAGGGCCAGGAGCAGGAGGCTAGCCACCATGGTCACAAGGCCTGCCATGTGCAGAAGAGGGAGTTCAGGACCTAAAGCTGGGGTGCAAGAGGAGACGGCTACGTTCCTTTAGGATCACCCTGACCTCCCTCTGCCTTTTATAAGGGCAGCCTAGAGGAAACACCCACTGACAGAGCCTCCCCTCACCCCTTCCAGGCTTCCCTGAAAGTCCTTGAGGCCCATGAATTCTGCCAAGGGGAAGTTCTTGCGTGGCTGAGTCAGGGGTTGTTTGGCGTATTCTAAGAAAGGGCTGGGGGGTGGGGGAGGAGGAGAGGATTGCCCCGCCTAAGTGGACTGAAGAAGTTTCAGATGCATAGTTGGAAAGCTCGTGAGGATCCTTGGGATTGCTTGCTGTTCATTCCTGTGGAATCCTGGATAAGTCCCTCACATTTCTGAGCCTTAGTGTCTTCAGCTGAAAGTGGGTAAAGCCATCCTATCTCCTCCCATTCGCTCATTCATTGATTCGCCAACTCGTATTCGGCAGGTTCTATGTGCGTTCTAGGTGGAGAGACAGATATATTTGCAAGTGTGCACAATACACTATCACAGGCGCTGACCGAGGAGGCATGGGGCAGAGCAGATGCTCTCATTGTCCATATGTCCTTGGAGCCCTTTTCCGTGTTCACACACACTGGCTTTTGATGGCCTTGCATTTCTAGCGCCCAAGCTGCCAGAGCCACTTCGCTATCAGGCTCTAAGAAAGGGGAAGGACCCAGAAACTTACATCCTCTGGGCAGACCTTGACCAATGTCTGCTGGAAGATTACAGACTCCAGATATAGCGTGACCTACCCTGCTTCCTGAGTTCCTGGCGGGGTCAAGCCAGCTTCCCTCTGTGTAGCACGGCTCTGCTGACCCCCTTCCCTTCCAGGTCTGCATCCCCCTGCACCCCAGAAGTGGGATGTGGTCAGAGTCGGTTTCCCCTGGAGGCATTGCCTAATGAACTATTTGTCCATGAATCCTCCTTTTAGGGTCTGTTCTGAGGACCCCAATCTGAGATAAGGGGCAGAGGTGGGGGAGGGGACATAGAAGGCACTGGCCATGGTCAGTTCTGCTGGAAGGGAAGTAGGGGATGCACTTGGAGTTGATGGCTGTGCTGAGGTATGGAGAATGTAAGAAAATGGTAACCATGAGTGGGGGGCTTTGTAGATCATGATGAGCAGTTCTGTCTTAGAGATGGAGGTGACCTTTTTGGACACAGGGAAATATGGCATTCCTTCCGTCTATCTCCCATTCCAGGACCCCAGAGTGGGACCCCATATTTAGACTCTTGTCCCCACTGTCTCCATGCCCAGCCCCACTTCCCCAATTCTTTCCATTCCTCTTCTCATGGAAATATTTGGCTTTCTCTGGCCATGCTGGGCATCCAGCCACACACATGTCACCCAGATGATGGCCAGTTGTCAGTCTGTGTCTCCCACGTGACCATGAACACCAAAATCAATGTCCAATTTCCACACCCACTAATTCCCAAGCAGATCACCTATCCTATGACCAGTGTTTGCAGAATGAATATGTGATGGACCAATTCTGAGTCGCTCTCCTCTGGACCAGGGACTCCCAAGTGGTCTCTGTCCCGCAGACTGGGGGCAGCATGTACCTGGCCGAGTCAATAGGCAGGTCCTCTGATGGGAGCAAAACCAGCAGCACCTGAACCCATTACTGCTCTTTCTTATGGAGTGAAAAATGCTGAATGCCCCACTCAGCTCCTCACTAGCTTTGCACCTTCCCGTCACCACCTGGCAGTGACGACCCTTACCTGACAGGGTATAGAGAGCATTAAATGAAATGTTATTTCAACGCAGGGGCTTTTCATGACTCCATCTTATGACATGCATTCTAACATTGCTTCTCAACTATGCAGAGGGGACTCTATGACTAAGGAAGGGAGAGAGGGGTGGAGAAGCAAGAGACCAGACAGAAACAGCAAGCAGGAGAAGAACGAGGACAGGGCTGAACAGGGTAGGAAGCCCTTGCTTGCTGTGTTGCAACCAAAGTGACCCGTATGACAGAAGGTCATTGGGCGGGAGGGTTTGGCGTAGGGTGCTTTGCCCTGATGGGGAACATCCTTTAAAGGCTTTCCCAAGGTCCTTAAAAAAAAGAAAGAAAAGAAAACATCTAATCTTGATGCTCTGAGTGGGGAAGTAGGTAAGGCAGAGATCCCAACCCCATTTTACAAGGGCAAAGTGGAAATCTACCAAGGGTAACTTACCAGACAACATCACAGAGCCCCTCTCCTGGCTCCCAAATTGGGAACTTGCAGCTTGAAGGGGTGGGACCCAACAGACAGAGTGAGCTTTAAGTTTAAAGTAAGAGCAAAGAAGGAGGTTCTAGGAAAGCAGAATAGAAAGGGAGGACACAAATAGAAAGATGGAGGAGGGGGAAGAAGGGGAAGGACGGAGGAGGGGAAGAGGAGGCCAAGGCGGCAGGTACAGACCCAGTAGACTTGAGGAAAGAAGGAAGGGGGCCCTGTGAAATGTCCTGACCCCAGCTGGGCTCCAGCTCAGACCCTGCCCCTCCCTTACCCACTGTGGTTTTTCCATCTGAGAGGTGGGATGGGTCAGAGCTGTTTCCTGAAGTGTGGCAGCCATATTACCATGTGATACAAAATGGCATATTTCATTAAAATTTTTTAAATGTTTATTTATTTTTGAGAGAGAGAGAGCGAGGGAGGGTCAGAGGGAGAGGGACAAGGGACACACAGAATCTGAAACAGGCTCCAGGCTCTGAGCTGTCAGCACAGAGTCTGACGCAGGCCTTGAACTCACAAACCATGAGATCATGACTTGAGCTGAAGTCAGACGCTCAACCGACTGGACCACCCAGACACCCTGGGTATATTTCATTTTCAATGTAAATATGTCTTATGATGGTTACCCTCTATGATAAGGGGTTTTATGTTTATGGTAGTGATATAAATTTTCCCAAAGTAAAAAAAAATATATATATATATTATATATATAATATATATATAATATATATATGAGTTGACAATAAATAAATAAATAAGGTGGATAACAGGACAAATAGTGTGCACATGTGACAAAAATCGTGACAATGACCCAGGAATAGCTGAAGCCATGGGGTCCCCTAAGGGCCTCTCCCCTCCCACGTGCACCTAGGTGGCTGGCCCCAGAGAGGAGGGAAGAGGAGGTTGGAGGCCAGGTGGGCATCTGGGAGGGCAGGGGCTGGTGAGGAAAGCAGAGCCGTGCCTGGCAGGGAGCAGGAAGCAGTGGTCCTGCCCTTGCAAAACGGCAGCGAGGGCGGCTGTCCTGGTGGCGTCTCCTATGTGAGTCACCCCAAGCACAATGATGTAGCGCCAAACCCAAAGCTGTGTGATGGGGGCCAATGGACAGGAGCCAAGGGAGTGAGGGGACTGACTCCATGACACATCCCAGGGAGCAACAACTGGAAGAAATGGGCTGCTGGCTTAGACAAGAAATGACTTCCAATGCCTGAAGATGTGTCCCAGAAAGGGAATACTGGCCTTGATGGCCCTAAATAGTGCAAAAGTAGATGAAAGGCCAAGGGTTGTGAGGGTGGGGTAGGCAGGAGGGCAGCAGATGAGCAGACCACAGCATGCTTGGGAAGTGACTGAGCTCCTCGGGTCCCTCCTCTCCATGAATCCACACTTTATCCCTAAGGCAACTGAGGCTTAGAGATCATGAAAGCGTAGAGCTGGCATTTGGACTGTATTCCATCTGAACCCAGAAAGTGCCTCTCACCCAGGAGCTCAGCCTCCATCCTGTGGGTAGCAAGGCCATCCATGGTTTTGACATGCAGAGTTAAAGAGGCTAGATCTGTGGTCTAGTGACATGACTGGATCCACTGGGAGGTGTGGTAGGAAGAGACTGAGGCAGGGAGGCTGGCTGGAGGTGACTGGAGCTGTCCAGCTTTTAAGTCTCTTCCTAAATCCAGCAGCCATGGCCCAGGTGGACCACCTTCTCGATTTGAGTGTAACCTGCCAGGATTGAAATTTTTTGTTCAGCTCTTTAACTGCATTATCTACATTACTCCCTGCCTTCACGATCATGGCTATAAATGAGAAATAACAACAATATTCACCTCATGGGTTCTTATGGGGATTGAACATGCTAATTCATGTTGAGTGCTTAGCTCCTTGTCCAGCATACATCAAGTGCCCCCCAAAAGGTGGTCATTGTTGTTGCTGTTTTTTTTTAAGTTTATTTATTTATTTTGAGAGAGAGATGGGAGGGATAGAAAGAGGGAGAGAGAGAATCCCAAGCAGGCTCCACACTGCCTTCATAGAGCCCGAGACAGGGCTCGGATGCACAGAGCTGTAAGACCTGAGCCAACACCAAGAGTTGGATGCTTAACTGATTGAGCCACTTGTTTTTATTATAAAAACTTGTTTACAAGCTGATGAGATGACTAAACAATCCACAGGCTGTTGTGTGCGCACGGGCGCACAGAAGCAAGGACTTGAGGATAAGGGAATGAGGAAAAGAAGAGAGAGAGTCAAAGGATGGGGACGGGAGGGGCAACATGAGTGGTGCCCATATGGCTGCTTTATTCCTCACAAGCAAGTAGTTTTATACAGACAGCCACAGGTGTAAACAATCCCGGAAGATTGCCAAAGCTTGAAGCACAATTAACATTTTAACTCAAGTAATTTAATCCTAGAGAAACTAGGGGCAGCTGCAAGGGTTGAAAGGGCATGAGAACTTTTGCTCAATCGCACTCTCTCTGCTGGCTCCTTGCTGCTGCTTCCCACAACAGGCTCTTCCATGAGCTTCACTGTATTATTGCCTTGGTCCAGTCTTTACAATAATGACCCTGTGCTGTAGATATTATAATATCTTTGTACAGAGAGATGAAGGAATTTGCTCGTGGTCACATAATCACTGAGTCCACCTCTGGTTTGCAACTGAAACCTGAACTAACATATAGGGTGTTAAAAATAACGTGAGTATGGAGGAAGTGAAAGGCTAAAGAAGACAGGGAAATGGACAAGCTGATCCTCAAATTCATATGGAAATGCAAGGAACCCAGAATGACCAAAATAGTTTTGAAAAAGAAGAGCAAAGTTATAAGACTGACACTTCCCACTTTAATGACTTACCTCAAACTAAACTAACCAAGACAGTTTGGGTACAGGTACAAGGGTAGACATATAGATTAGTGGGGTTTGGAGTCCAGAAATAAATCCTCACATATACAGTCAGTTGGTTTTCTTGGGGGGGGAGGGGCAGAGAAAGGGGGACAGAGGATCCAAAGTGGGCTCTGTCCTGACAGCAGAGAGCCCCATATAGGGCTCAAACTCATGAGTTGTGTAATCATGACCTGAGCAGAAGCTGGTCACTTAACCAACTGAACCACCTAGGTGCCCCCACTCAATTGATTTTTGACAAGGGTACCAAGGCCATTAGATGGGAAAGGATAGTCCTTTCAACAAACAGTGTTGGGACACCTGGATATCCACATGCAAGAGAATGAAGCTGGACCCCCTACCTCACACCATATATGAAACTTAACTCAACATAAATGTAAGAGTTAAGACTATTGAACTCTTAGAAGGAAACATAGGTGTAAATCTTCATGAAGTTGGAAGGCAGCTATGCTCACCACTGTACCACCAACGCATGCATGAATTTGGATTAAGTAACAGTTTCTTTGATACAAAAGATAAAAATCATTGGACTTCACTAAAATTAAAAACTTTGCAAATCAAAGGACACTACCAAAGAGGTGAAAAGCCAACTCACATAATGAGGGAGAAGATTTAGAAATTATTGGGTAGTTCCGGTATCCAGATAGACTTTTTTTGAAAAGTCTTACAACAACATAATAAAAAGACAAAAAGACTCAATTCTTAAATAAACAAAGAATCTGACAAGACATTTTTCCAAAGAAGAGATAACTGTGGCCAATAAACACATGAAGAGATACTCAAATCATTACTCATTAGAGACATAAAAATGATACCCACAATGAGATTCCACTTCGCATCTATGGCTATGAAAAAAAAAAGAAAAAAGAAAAGAAGTGTTGGTGGGGGAAGAAAAAGAAACACTCATACCTTATTCCTGGGAATGTAAGATTGTGAAACTACTGTAGAAAGGTTTGGCGGTTTCTCAAAAAGTCAAGCATAAAATTACAACATGATGCAATAATAGTTCAACTCCAAGGTACATATTCTAGAGAAGAGAAAACATGCTCATGATTTGCTCACAGAAAAACTTGCCAATGAATGTCCACAGCAATATTATTCATAGAAGCCAAACATGGAAACTATCTAAAGTGCATCAGATGATGAATTTATAAACAAAGATAATATATCTATCCAGTGGAATTTTATTTAGCCATAAAAAGGAACGAAGTACCAATACATTTTTGTAAGTGACAGAAGTCAGACACCAAACATCATTGAGCATATGACTCCATTTATAAGAAATGTTTAGAATGAGCAAATCCATAGAGACTTATAGTAGATTAGTGGGTGCCAAGGGCTGGGAGGAAGATGGAGTTGAGAGGGATGAGATTTCTTTTTGGGGTGGCAGAAATGTTCTAGAATTGGGGCAACTGGGTGGCTCAGTCAGTTATGTATCTGACTCTTGATTTCAGCTCAAATCATGATCTGGCAGGTTTGAGAGTTTGAGCCTTATGTTGGGTTCTGCACTGGTAGGGCAGACTCTCTTGGGATTCTCTTTCCTCGCTCTACCTCTCCCCTGCCTGTTCTCTCTCTCTCTCTCTCAAAAATAAATAAATACTAAAAAAAAGATATGTTCTAGAATTAAATAGTGGTGAGTGGTAAAGTTTGTACCAATTGTGAATATGCCACGCTGCTCAACTGTACAATTGAAAGGCATTAAAATGATGACTTTTATGTTATGTAGATTTTTATCTCAATGAAAAGCTAAAGGAAAAACAAAAGAGTGAGCAGAGGTGAGGGAACTTTCAAAATATTTGCTCAAATGGTGGGGCCTTCATGACTTTATTTAGGCTGCACCCATTCTCGAAGACTTCACCTGTGTGCCTCCTGTGGCCTGACTTTGATCCAAAAGTCTGACTTATCAAACTGAATGTAGGAGGGCAGGGGGAGGTGGGGGTGGTGGGATTTTCCCCAGTCCTTCCTCTACCCTGCACACACTTTCTGGCAAGCAGGCAGAAAAAGAATCTTCCTTTGATGGGTTCCATGGCCATCCTCATAGAGTGGAAGCTTCAGATCCCCCCAACTCTCTTTTTTTCTTCTCTGGTAACCCTCCTCAGGCCCCACCACCTCCTTACTCCCTCTGTCCCTTGTTATAGAAACCTACTATTTTATAGAAAGGCAATAAAAAGGCATTCGCTCCAGGGGTGCCTGGGTGGCTCAGTTGATTAAACCTCTGACTTCAGCTGAGGTCATGATCCTGTAGTTTATGAGTTCAAACCTGTGTCAGGTGCTGACAGCTCAGCGCCTGGAGCCTGCTTCAGAGTCTGTCTCTGTCTCCCTCTGCCCTTCCCCTGCTCGCACTCTGTCTCTGTCTCTCTCTCTCAAAAATAAAGAAACATTAAACAATTTTTTTAAAAAGGCATTTGCTCCACAGATAAATGACTGACAACAGTTTAACAATAAGAGGCTCTTTGGATTTTCAGTCTCTGCGTATGAGGACAACAGGAGCCAGGTTTCTCACTACTGGAGAAGACCACTGAAAATATGGAGGTGGGGGAGGAGAGAACAAGCCCAACGTTGTTGGAATGAAAGCAGAAGTATCAGTGATTATACATATGTAATCATTTAGAAACAATGACATACCAGTAGCAATGAATATATGTAGCAAAAACATTACTTCTTGGAAAAGCAGCCAGTTCTAGTCCTGGGGCAGAGAGAGTAGAGCCTGAAACATCCTTTTGGGCCAGAAAGTAGTAGAGTGTTCCATGGAGTCATAACCACATTCTAGAATGTGATTTTATTTTTTTGTTTTTTATGTTTTATTTATTTTTGAGAGAGAGACAGAGACAGAACATGAGGGGAGGATGGGCAGAGAGAGAGGGAGACACAGAATCCAAAGGGGGCCCCAGGCTCTGAGCTAT